>NC_092347.1:70279601-70596319 GCF_963676685.1 Mytilus edulis
CCACCAATATCATAAAGTCAGCTTGAGTTTAATTTGCGGGGTTGATCAATTCCACGGCGTTGTCGAGATTGCGCTGCACCACATGGTTGGAACATTTTTTGTTAGGACTGTGAGTTGATGATTCGACATTGGATGTTTCCTTTACCTTTTGCGCCCGAAAGATGACAAGGAAACATTTTTGTTTGATATCGATCTATTGTTAAAATTGTTAATTTTCAAGAACAATTTATTTTGAAAGATTATCATTTCTAATATAAACTTTATTTTTGAAAAACCAAGTATTGCGTTTTCATTGGCACTCAGTATATAATAAAGTCATGTGTTTATAAAATAAGATGCATGGCTTCTCTGTTTTAAACGGTCCTTCAGTAGTATTCAAATTCATAAATATTTATGTATTACACTCATATTCATTAGTATATCTTTATTTTCATTCCTTATAATTAATATAAATATTTTTTATTGGGGTCAGATTGACTTGGGCCAGCCAGTACCTTAGTACAGAAACGATGGATCCAAAACGACTTGGGCATGATCAACATGAAAGCAGGTATTACTATACAGTGTTCTCCCCAGGAATTTTGGATAGCACCAGGGTGACGCGTGACGAACTGAATTTTTCAATATTTTGTGTCACGTTGCGTCGTGTATTTTTTTCTTGTAAGTTATTGTGTTTACTGTGGTACTGTGTTATGTAGTGAGTTTACTGTGGTACTGTGTTATGTAGACTTTGGGTCAGAAAACTTTTGGTTAAAAAAGAAATAAATCAATAAACAGATTGTATACTTTAATATCTTTTAAGAATAAATAAACATAAGTAGACACAAGATAATCTATATATACACCAGTCCAAATAATTATGCCTTCCCAGAAAAAAATTTAAATAGTCTTGCTAGATGTCATAATTATTTGGACTAGTATTACACCAGAAGGTATAGTGATGAACTTTAAAGTCTTTATAATTATTTAAAGGCAGTGTCTGCGCATACGAATAGTCAAATTGCTATGCGTACCTACATCCTGTTTTATAATGAAATGCAATCGGATCGGGAATGAAACGTGAAATATATACGGAATTTGTCGCAATTAGTGAATAAATTGATTACAACTACTCAGAAGTTTTATAAATATTTATAAATAGGTAAGTGAACAGTTTTTCTCAGTTAATAAATATTCTTAAAATGGAAGAAAATGATATACATGTGGGGAAGACATTTCAAAGTTATCATGAATTGGAACAATTTGTTCAAAACTATATCAGTCGATTAATTTTATACAATTGTATAAAAGAAACTCGAGTCAATTGCAGCTGCATACTAAGAGAAAGAAGAACTGGAACCACAAAAGTAAAGAGGAATTAAAGTTTATCAGAATAAACTGAAATATGTGCCAAAACAATCCTATTGCTTACTTGCTTAATCCTGTTGCCCCTTGGTGGAGCATAGGCCACTAACGATATTTCTCCACCTTGTTCTGTTCTTTGCTAGCCTCTCCAGATCGTGCCACTTGTACCCTTCTTTCTCCATCTCGGCTGCAACATTCCTTCTCCAGGTGTATCTTGGTCTGCCCCTGCTACGCTTTCCTTGTGGGTTCCACTGTAAGGCTTGCCTTGTAATGTTAGTTTTTGGCTTCCTCAGTGTGTGTCCTATCCATCGCCATTTTCTCTTTTTTAACTCTTCATCAACTGGGGATTGGTTGGTCTTTTCCCAAAGATCTTTGTTTGATATCTTCTCAGGCCATCTGATGTTAAGGATGCGCCTATTGGATACGTAAAATGTGTTCCAAATCTTAATTAGTTACATGAATCTTTTAAAATTGGTTTAACTTGAGATTATTTCTTGCTTCTTTTAATTTTTATATAGACATCAAAGCTTTAATCTTAGAATTTTAAGATATTTTAAAATTTCAGTTTCAGTTTTACATTTTACTAAAAGATTATTTTTAAATCTCATATCATATGGGTATTTTTTCAAATTCAGTGAAATTTAATTCTTAAAATTTGCATTTACATTTTATAATAGTATTAATTTTTATCATATTTTTCTTTTACATGGACTGAACAGTTTCATATTCCATCAGTGTGCATTTAATTTGCAATGTTTATAATGAGGGGAGATAGGACCTTTATCAGGACTTCGGGATCCGGTGTTTTTAAGCTCAGGATTTCGGGTTTGATCCTTTCAGTATTTGGGAATTCTTTTTTCGAATTTCGGTATGTCACGGTTCAAATTTATTTAACTTAGGGACCTCGGGATTTCATGTTTTTTTCATACTCTTCACTCTTTCTACACGACATCCCTATATTACTGATAATTTCCGTTTATATTTCACGTTTCATTCCCGATTGATGGCATTTTATTATTGTCACAGTGGGTAGGCGTAGCCTAAGAATGGCAATTTGACTAATCATACCCGCATGCGGGTACGCGCAGACACTGCCTTTAATATTTAAAATATCCTTCATTTATCACCAGTACTAGAAGATCCTACCAAACCAATACTTGATCAGTCACCAGTACAGTAGTTCTATACAGTATTAGTATACCAGTATTCCGATTACCAATTATATGTTTAGACTACCGTAAATAGTGATGTATACAGACAAGCCACAACTGGCAGAAGCCCCGAAAATGTATGGAAAAGTTTGAGACGACATATGTTTGAAAATACAAACTGTTAGGGAATCTGTGTTAAGTGCTTGAGACGATTTTTGGTCACTGTCAAATCCGCTATCTTCCATCCCGTCCATTCTAAATTTTAACCATCTGTTTTGGGATAGAAGCTCATTTTGTGTATGAACGTCGGCAAAAATCAGAAGTGTTGATATTTTTATTTCTTCTTAGCCGAACCGGAAGTCTCAAACAAAACGTAAATCTCGTTCCTTCTACGACTGCGCATCAACCCTAGCAACAACAACGCCATCGTTCGGTGGATACACGTTATTTGTCTGAATTAATTTGTGTATTCACTGAAACTTGGTATATTAACCATCAGTCAAAATGCCACCAAAACAACCAGCAAAGGGGAAACAGGTTTGTAACATACACATACATCAAATACGAATTTTTGATTCGACATTTTGTATCTAATAATGTTTGAACAAAAAATCCCAAGGCAAAGCTGTACATTTAGCTAAAAAAGAAAAAAAAGTACATGATGCTCATCTTTTAGTGTACATGTCACTAAATTATGTGAAAGGTTTAACGTTTACATCAATTTTCACCTTGTTTTATTCCTTTGATAAAAAAATTATGCTTTGGTATTTTCATAATTCCATTTACATTGTATCACAATTTGGGGTTACAATACACCTTATCGCTATTTGTCCGCCATTACTGAAAATCACACAGGTTCCCGTAAAATTTTGACGTCGTTAAACAAAATATCTGACGCCACAATGGAAAAGTGATAGTTGTATATATGCGTCATAATTTCAAGCGGCCGGGTCAGACGGGATTAGTGATAAGGTGTATATTAAGAAGTTTAACAAACATGTGGAAAATGCCAGGAATTAATAAGTCCATATAGCCGGTATAGCCTTGGATGGTTTCGGCCATGTACCACTTTGGCCAAGTAGTTCAAGTAATGAAAGTCAAATTCTTTTAATTTTGAAAGAGATTTTGATATAAAAAAGTGTTTTAATTAGATTAAAAAAAAGAAGAGCTTATTTGCTACATACATTTTGTTGGGGGAAACTGAAGGAGACATTTATTTTATATTACTTACAGCAATCCAGTTCGAAATACCAAAAAAAATATAAAAGGACATTCCACATTGATGTCACAATAACTTACAATCTTGTTATTTTGCATGTACAAAAAGTATATTGAATATAAATCTAAGAAAGACCTTCAGCTTTCAGCTTATATATTCAAAGAGAAACAAGCAGTTTTCTGAAGCAAGTGGTTAGATGTTTTAAATTAATAAAATTATGGTGAAATCTAATTTAATTTTTATAAATTTTTGATGCTGAAGCTAAATGTAACCATGCTAGCTGGTACTTGACAAAGACTTTTGATCTTTCTTTAGATTTATACTTGAACATTAATAATAATATAGCTGAAACCTGCAGTCATTTCTTTTAGTGGCATTTTGCTGTCTATCTCTATAATACTGTTCATACATAAATATGCTTATTTTCTGCATGCTTCAACTCACCATTCTACCAGCTTTAAAGACATTGCATGAATACCTGTTGCCTATATTATGCCTTCAATCTGTATTATATATAACCACCATCTTAATCTACCTGCATGTACTTGAAACCTAATAGTAATAGAAGTAATTTTTAGGACAGTTTTGAATTCTTGATTCCTAATAATATTATGCTCTTGGTCACTAATAATAGCATGAATTTACTGTACTGTTACTTCATACTTTCATACTTTTTACACTTCAAATCATAATTCTTTGCCTAAATCACATACTATTCTGTCTATGAAGCACAAACATTGACTTATATATAATTACTTTTATATAACCAATTATTATACATCTTACAAACATTTTAACTGAAATCCACAGTTTTTATAAGGGCTTAAGATATTAAATTACAAAAAAATAAACTTATTAATGATTGTAGAAACATTATATCACAAAAATTTCAAAACTTATGCTTAAATTAAATGCCTTGGGTTTGAGACATTCTATTTTCAGGTTCCCTGCTTTGTGTCTCATAGAAGTTGCTTTACCATTTTTCTTGAAAAATTTGCATGATCTGTTTTGTTTCAAGGCATTAGTATTAATTAGACATTGAAAGGATCTTGTCAGTTTACCTTACCCCCTTACGTAACACCTTTGAAATGTTTTTGTTTGTTCAAGTCATTTCTTAGAGACTTAGTAACTTTTTGGTCAACTTGACCTACAAATGTATATTTTATGCATGAGTAGTCAACAATTTAACGGCATTTGTGTCACCATAATCTACCTTTAACACTTGCTTGTGACTTTAATTAAATTTCATTTCATATTTTATTTTAAATGATAGATTATAAGATACTCACTGACAGTGAGTAACTGTGGTATTTCTAAAAATAAAAGAAAAAACAAATATGTATCATTTATGTAATTTTAACCTTGATGGTCTCCCTCTCCTGCTTAACATTTTGAATTATGTATCACATGTACATGTATCCAAGTGGTTGTTTTTTTCACATACAAATGTACATGTTGTTAAGGTTTCTGGTTACACACAAATATTCTTACATATCAACTACATGTAGTTTAGGCTTGAAATCCTGTTATAACTTATATTTACTAGCTTCTAAGTCAGAGTGGGAACTTTTATATTAAAGGAGTTGTTCAAAGTCATGCAGTATTTTAACTCCTAGTCCTATTACTCAATCAGTCAGTGAGATTAATTCTTAACTTCTGGGTTATTATAACATATATCTAAACAAGGTTAATTTGTCTTTGCAATCTGATTTTAAAAGAAGTTTATCCTGTATAAATAAAAGGAGATGCAGAATAGTAATAGTATCATTCAGAAAAAGCACCCAAACTATAAAGTTTTATGTGGAAGTTGGCCTTGTGGTTGTACATGTAGTTAGGCTACAAAATAAAGACAATAGTTTGAATATTGGTTATAATTAGGTCATGTCAAATTAAATGAAATATGAAACTAACTCAATAAGTTTCTTTAGAAAAAGTAATACCAATCATAATACACAGAAATGAAAAGAAAAGGAAGTGTGTATAAAACATATAATGGAATGATAAAAATACCTGAAATATACATTTATGTAGATTTTATGGGAGTCCATGATCTTTACAATGACCACATTAATAATTTCATCTTTGAAATAAGATATTTTTTATACAAGTTGAAAATATTAAAGGAATTCATAAGACAATAAGTATAAGAATTTTGTTTTAACTTATAAATGTGTTGTGCACAAAAATATGTTTGACTGAACCTATTTTCACCTCGTTCAAAATTTGTCCACAAAATTGTATCATTTTTTTCCCCACAATACACCTTGAAGGCTTAATGTAATGCACAATCATGCATGTCTACTGTTTTCTATACAGGCTGGTGGAATGAGTGATATCATGGCCCGCAGAAGGACCAGGATTAAGGTGAGTTGGTGTTATTATAACTTTATACATGAATAATTTATTTTATACAATTTTAAATTCTTTAGGCAGCTGCCAAGTCCAAGCAAACAAAAGGACCAGGTATTCTTCACAAAAAGGTAAAAAGTGTTATGTTGTTTGTGTTTTATAGGTTTGCTATGTTCTTTGCCTTTGGTTGCAAATTGGTTATATTGTTTCTGCTTTATTATACACCACAGATTTTAACATTTTATTTTGTGGCTATGTACATATAATTTGTAAATTGTACAATATTGGTGTTGGTAGATTTAATGTAACTTTATTTGGGAATTTTAGGTGTTGATTTCTTTTATCATTTTGGACTGGTCTTATGAAATTTATAAACACTAAGATGTTGTGGGCATTTTTCTAAATATTTTTCATTTTGGTTGAGTATAATTCATTTTTATGGTAGCCATTAATGAATATGCTCTACAAAATGAATAGTTCTTAAATCTATGTAGATCAGACCATTTCAAGCAAAAAAGTCCATGGGTCTTGAACTTATAAAATTTGTCTGGACTTATCATTGTCTAAAAAGGTACCAAGATATAGAGACTAGTTATCATCACTTTTTAGTAAAGCTGAATTTGATTTGGATGTAAATTTCCTTGCTATTAGTTTTGTCATGGAGAGATTTTTTTCTCATTGTTCAATTCACCATTGCCAAAATGGCTAGCCAAAGACTGCTTTAAAAACTTACAGGGAATAAATACCCTGAATATTTAATAAATTATTTAATGAACTTTTCGTTATAAACTATAAAATTAGTATAAAAGGGAACTTAACTTAGGATCATAAATATGTGGCAGTTCTTAATAATGTAAGCTATTTTTTTTTTTTTTTAGAAAAGTCTGACACAGTTGCAAGCTAGTTATATCAATTATGTGCTTTAGTACATTTTGTTTTTGTTTTTGCACATCATTTTTTGTGCTTTTATAGACAACAGTATATGGTGTTTAAATGTATTTCATATTATCTTCAGTCCATCCAGCAATTATCATAATGAATTCAGTTTGCCTCATTCAATTTTTACACAATGTTTGAATCTATGAGGACAGAACTACTTCTAAGTTTAAGTTTGATAAAAGCCATTAGGTTAATGAACACAAGCTTTCATATTATGAAGATTTTTGTACTTTAAATGGTCCTTTTTTAACAATGTTTTTTTAATTTGTTGTTATGAGACTTGATTGTTAAATATAATGTGAATAATTGCATTCATTGCACATCAATTCATTGAAAAAACACCTGAAAACGTAAAAAAAGGAGCAAAACTCTCCAGAGTTACACTTGAATCATAGTTTGTGACATTGGAATATATATGTTAAAATACTCAATTTAATAGTCATAACAAATTTGTGTGCATTTTATTTGCTACTAGCTGTGAAAAATAAATTAAAAAAAAAGTCACATTATATTATAAAAAATGTAAATAATATAGATTAGATGATCTAAATTTGATGTGATTGTTATAAAAATTATTTGTATTCTAGGATGGAGATGACATGACAGATATAGGAGATGGTACTGAGGCTGAAGACTGGATGCAGGTAAATATTTAATATTTCAATCTCATAAATTAAAAAAATTTATCTAAAAACCATACTTAAATGAGATGTCTTTATTTTTGGTATTGCACAGAAATAGATTTGTTTGTAAACTTGTGCCTTATTTTAGGATAATTTGAAAATAAAGGTGTCCATACTGTAAGCTTTTCAGTACATCACAAAAAAAAGCAAATAAAACATATATTATACTTATTCTAAGTCTTTTGTATTTTCCAGCACAAGAATCTAGTCAAACCTGAGGACCAGCTGGATTTAAATGAAGGAGTAAGTATTCATAGCAGAATAGTAATGTTAATACTTAAACAAATAATCATAAAAATACTCTAGATGCTACAATTTATAATTTTAACAATATTATCAACCATTAAAGGATTTGGTAGCTTAGTTTTTAGAAAGTTCAATTTGACCTTTTTCTTTGTAAAGATAGAAATCAAGATTAAAAAGGTAATGTCAAAGAAAATAGGATAATTCAATTTGACTCTTTCACAAAAGATAGGAAATCAACATTAAAGAGCAATGTCAAAGTAAATCATATGTTTCAAATAGATATCTATGAATTTAAAGGGGAATAACTCAATGAACACATTCTAAGAATGTCACACACAATGCTTTTTTGTAACTTTAATAGCTTTTTCTTGTTTTCTCTTTACAGCAACTGAAGGAAGAGTTTACAAGAATTCTAACTGCTAACAATCCACATGCACCACAGAATATTGTTAGATACAGCTTTAAGGTATAGTTTCTTATGCTTTCTGTGGAAAATATATTTGGCAACATTTTGCTATACATTGGTTTTCTAGCAAAAGCCTATATTTCATGATCTGAATGATCTCACAGTCAAATTATGTCATTAGGTCTACAAGCTTAATAGGTATAGCTGTTATATCAGAGTACCATTTCATTTTACTGGTCACATAAAAAGTCAAAGCTTATAATTTTATATATCATACAAGTTAGGTTCTATGCATATTATCTATGACTCTGTTTCTGTTTTTTTTATCAAACCTAAAGGTTCCTGTACTTTCTATTCAAGAAGATACCTTCTCAGTCTGCACTTTTAGCTACTTGTCTGATGCCCCAGACTAGTTAAATTTCATTTGGACTAGTAAGCCTTTACAAAACTTTGTTTAAGACTCTAAAAGAAATATTTGAATATTGATCTTTGGAGTAGGAGTCAGAAAAGATTTTGGTGCAGACTGTTCTTACACTACCAGTATATGCTATAGAAGAATACAGAAATATGATTGATAACTGAAAAATAGCTGATATTCAGAAATAGTAAAGTTAAATTTGTCTCTTATTATTTATACTTGACACTTTTTGTTAACAGGAAAGGCAGTATAAACAGACTTCAAGTGTTGATCAGTTAGCCATTCATTTTGCCCTAGATGGCAACATGATTCATAAAGAATCAGATGAAGCTAAAAGGCAAAGAGCAAGACTTGGAATTCCAGAAGGTAAATTAATCTTGCTATTAAAAAAGAAAACCATGTAAAATAGATAATTGACATTCATGTGGTATGAATACCAAAAAAAGAATAGCATTAACTTGCATTAAAAATATGTAGAAATAAACCCATTAAAAAATATAGAGATATTAAACACAGAAGCACAAAGGTATCATATTACAAAATGAAACAACTATAAAAAATCCCACATTTCTTTCCATTTAAGGAATGACTGTAATATTTTTTCTGTCTATGAAGAAATAACATCAAAAATGTGGTGCACACTGAATAACCTGCGTAGGGGTTTATTTTAAAGTGTGAACCACAATTTTTATGTCATTTCGAAAAGACAGAGAAAATATTGCAGGCATTTCTTATACTTTAATTCCATTTCAAACCTGAGTTAACCATGAAAAAACTTTGTTGATGTCATGGCACATGACATGTCTATGAGCTGATAAACAAAACAAAGTCAGCTAATCAGAAGACCAGTAGCATTCAAAATAAATAAAATCTAAAGGTCATTTTAAGGATAACTGAGAAATATATGAACAAAATCATGAAAATAGCACTATACATCATTATAATGATGGGTGGGACTGATCATTGAATAAATGGACAAGTAAAGGAATTTTTTTTGTTGATTTTTTGTATTGAAAAAGTTAATCTCATTTATACTTTTAGCTGTACCAAGTGAACATGCTGGAAGTGAAGGAGGGGAGGCAACTCCAGCAGCAGGAGCGGCAGAGGGAGAAGAACAAGCAAAAGAAGAAGTAGGTTCTTAACATTTTTTGTCATCGCCAGGAATTATTTTATGAATTATAGTTGCTAATGTCCAATTTGTTTCTTCTGTAAAATGAAGAGATAAATTTTTCAATATGTTCTCAATAATTTTTTTCAAGAATAAAGAGGTGTTTAAATTTTTGAGAAAATATTATGAAGAAAAAACATATGTATTGAAACTCAAATAATTCCAAAATTGTTTTATGTAGTTGCTCATGATTAGTAAGCACATGTTTAAAAGTAAATTTTCAATGCTTATTTATAAAAACAAATTTTCCAATGGCAAAACATGTTTTAATAAACAAACCTTTCTCAGTAAGAATTTTTTAATGAGATATATTCTTTACAATTTTATTTATTTTCCAGGCTGCTGAAGAAGCTAAGGATGGGGCGGCAACTCCAGCTCCAGGTGAAGGGGAATCTACTGGATCAAAAAAGTTGACAAATCAGTTCAACTATAGTGAGAGAGCATCACAAACATACAACAATCCATATAGGGTAAGTTATGTTACAAAAAGCTATTACAGTTAAACCTGGGTAAACTGAACCCTGATAAAACGGAATTTCAGTTTAAACTGAACAATTTTCAAAGTCCCACAAATTTTCCTTATCAATTGATCTAACCTGAAAAAACCGAACCCTGTCAACACCGAATTCCGAACGCTTTTTGAAGGCTCGTTAGTAAATTTGTATTTAGAAATTACCTGTAAAAATCGATCGATAGCAATCAAAACAAAAAAAGAATTTTTAATTATTTGCATGATTTAATTAAACAAACACAGGATGACAGCTTATTCACGATGGTATTTGAGGTTTAATGAACTGGTGAGTTGTTATTTCAAATTAATTAGCTTGTAAGTGTCAATGTATAAAGTGATTTTTTTTGTAAAGAAACATTAAACTTTTAGCTACCCCAATCGCCAATAACGACAAGAAAGGAACTTTCCCTCAGATCAATTAAATGCACGTTACTCAAATAACTACGGCCACAAAATCGTAACTGCCATTTTGTAGCTAAACTGTTAAATAATAGTTTTAAAGCCTTTCACTGGATTAAAAAGTCGTGCAACACAACAAGGTCAATGGCTTTCGATTGCCGGATTCCCTTTAGAGGCCCTATATATTTGATTCGGATGCTCCCGAAGACTTCCGTTAGCTATTTAGCAACGATAAAGTCTGAGAATAAACTGGACCCCTGCTGTTGTTTCACTCTTATCTTGTGGCGAGATATCAATCAGTGGGTGGCCAAGTTAGTCTGAGAACTCGTGTGTACAATGACGATCTGGATTCAACTCCGAAATCGTCATTTGACAGTGACTGGGAATCTGAATTGGTCAGTGAATTAACGGGTGAGAAAATAATTATAAAAAGAAAAATCGCTTCACGTCGGACATCTCACATCGAATAGCGTGATTGATGAAGTGGTGTTTAATTTATAAACAAAAATGTAGCAATACGTCTATCTTCATCATCTACTTATATTTTTACATGTACATCTAAATCAACACAAAAATAAATTGTCGTCTGTTGTGTAACCTATTATCCCTTGTCAGTAAGTGCCAAATAATTATTTTGGTGTCGACTTTTACCTCTACAATCAGAACTCCTGTGACAATCGAACAAAACACAAAGTCCTGTGGGTATTCGGTTTGGACAGGTTTCACTGTATAAAGAATCTATTTTATTAATTTGTGGACTTTTATAAGGGGAGATAATAAGTGTATCACACTTTTGTAACACTTGTTTACTGCTTGTATTTTTTTTTTTTTTTTAAACTAACAAATTGAATCTATTTGTTCTGGATCAATTCTGATCAAAATATGATGTTTTTCCATAGGAAAGGGGAACTGCCACTGAACCACCACCAAGAGCCACATTTTCTGGTAATGTTACACAGTGGGATATATTTGATGCATACCAAGAAGACTTTGAAAAACAAGTAAGTCAATAATTCAGTGTTCAGTCAAGGTCTAATGTGTGATTTCATAGATGTGTATCTAATTATTTTGATATCACTAAATTTGAAAAATAACTCTCCTCTTTCTTCAGAATCAGAGGTTTTATTTATTATAATATTTGATATTTTTGTGTAGTTTAGAAATCACTTCTTATATATGTCAATCTTTTGAAATACTATCTATTAATACAATTTGTTCTAGGAAAATCACAAAAATGGAAATTGACAATAAGGCCATGCAAATAAAAGCATTGTTTGTAAATCATTATAATTAATTTGACTTGGACATTTCAGGGATTGCAGTTAACAAATTACTGAAATACATTATGATAAATGTATAAAATGTAATAGGAAAATTAAGGATCAGTGATTGTAGTGATGTCATTTTATGATTATTTAAGATTACATCATGCATCAAAGATAATTTGCTGTGTGATAATTTTTGTCCAACCAATGAGCTAGCTTTTATAGCTTAGGGCTGTTCCATAAAAGCCTTGATATGACCCAGGGATGGTAACTTGAGATCAAAATGTAAGGTGGATGTGAAATTTATTTATTCATCTAAACTAATAGTTTAGAATGGATGTGTCCAACATTGATTCTATAGGAAGCTAAGTACTCTAATTGTCAAAGTGCATCCCTGGGTTATGGAACAGCACTTAACAGTTGACCTTCTAATTCAGTATTCAAACTTTGGTTAAGTACCAGGTTAAGTCACTGGATGATGGAAAACTGTATAAAATATGAATAAACGTGTCAACAGTTGTAATCATGTTTACAAGAAGCCAGCATTTACAGAGTGAGGTATTGAAAAGTTTCCTTCTATGTATAGATATTCATGCTGGAATATATCTTTTAGATGGAAGCATTAAGAGAAAAGCAAGCATATAAACCACCGACCGCTTTCCAGCAGATTGTTCAAGTAATTTCTCCGCAGTTTGCAAAAAATAGTTATAAATATTTAGTGTAAATGAACTGCCCGCATCATAGATAAACCATACATGTATACTATGTCACAATAGTTAGACTTGCCTACTGGTTTTTATTTAGGCAAAGGGTGATATTATTGCATGGAAATCATACACAAAAAATAACATGTGAAATTAGTGTATTAAATCAAATAGAAATTAATTGCATGATTGACTAATCAAATTTAGATTTTTAAGTGTTAATTTACAGAAAACCAACCCAAGAAATTAAAGACAACTCTAGTTTCACTGATGATCCTTAAACCATTTGTTTCTTCTGTTGTAAAAATCAGAAATTTTGATACTAACAAAACTCTTCTTAAATGTACTGTAGAAAAATTGTTAGAGATCCATTACATTTATTATGAATGAGTAATAGATAGTATTTTTTACATCACAATAGAGAAGTGTAGTACAATGTATTTAAATAGCACAATATATTGGGTGATGCCATATATGGCATTTTCATACTAACAGTTTTACTCTAGAGCACGTAAAATAGAGGGTAAATTCTATAGTCCAGTCAGGGCCATTCCATTTAAGTTTACCACCTGGGGGATTCACATTTAACTATAATAAAGTTGGTTTGGGGGTAAATGAACCTTTTCAATACCTAATACCTATACATTTAAATAAGTCAGTCTTGTCATTAAGTTTGTCCAATAAGTGTTTTCATTGTTTTGACTTTGAATGAATGAACTTGTAGGGGAAGAATCATTTGTATTACTTTTGTCTGAGAGGCTTTTGTTCTAGACCCCTTTAAGTTTTAGGATGGACAAAATGTGTGGTCATTACCATTTACTCAATAAATGTTGTGTTTGGTTTCAGGGGAGGGGGGAGGTTGCAGGGAAAATAGATGTTCTCTTCTCCTGATATATTTAAATGGAATACCCCTCACCAATAATATTAATTTCATATCTAGATATATATATATATATATTTTAAGAATTTCATTATTCTTCTAGATCTGTTCAATAACATTTATTCTGCCTACTTTTAAATTCAACATTTTTTTTTTTAAATTAACATCCTGATGCATACATTTCTACAGTCAGATACAAGATATGGCCACAATATAATGATTTAATTAAAGTTGTTTATGTTAAATCCAAACTGATAAGCTAAAGTGATCTTTAACAATGTGTATTTAGCTTCAGCAATGGGAGATAACTCTTTGTGTTTTGTTTTATTTAAAGCTGAATATTTTGTTTAATGGTATATTGATAAAAATTGGAATATTTTTTTATTTAGAAATTACAATTATAAAGAATTATTTTATAGGTAATATTCTTAACATTTGACTTATAAATTCTCAGGAGAAGAGCAAAGAGAAGAAAGTTGTACCTGGTAGAAGGGAGGAGGAGAAAACTAGGAAGAAGTTAACAATTACTGAAACTCAGGTGGGTTTGTTAAAGATTTATCTCACAACTTAAATAATATTACATAAATTTTTTGGAAGATTCTACTTCTCATCTATGTTTTTTGCAAGATTAGTTTTAATGGTAATAAAATTTAAATTCACTAGAAAAGTAAATCATTAGCAGTTATGAGACATTATCACTAATACATTAATAGATTGATAAGATTAAGAAATTTACCAGTCAACATAGTTTAAACATCATTTTGTACTGCACTTATACAGGGAGAAGATATATCTCGGTTGAATAAAGCATCTAAGATTGTTGAAAGAATGGTCAACCAGAATACATTTGATGATATTGCACAAGGTTTGTATTATCAAATATTCTTACTCAATATTGCTCTCTGTTATATATGTACGAGAGAAAAAAAGGCAGGATTTTTTTTTATCATATTGGTTTTTTATAAAACAACAAAAAGCTAGAATATTTTATTGTCTCTGATAAATTATTCTCATCGATAATAAACTCCTTATAAATTTTGAAACAGTATTTTTGTAAAATGATTATTAGAGTTCTTGTAGTGTATTGTTTAACCATTTGATACTTTTTTTCCAGATTTCAAGTACTGGGAAGATCCATCAGATGAATACAGAGAGAATGAGGGAACACTGTTACCTTTGTGGAGATTTACCTACGAGAAAGCAAAGAAGTTGGCAGTCACCTCACTGTGTTGGAATCCAAAATACAAGGATTTATTTGCTGTTTCTTTTGGTTCTTGTAAGTTTCAGTGTATATAGATATCAAACTTCTTTAATAAATTGATGACATTTAAGGTAAATCTTTCATTATGAAGCTTGTATAACTTTTAAATTAAAAAAAAAACAGATTATCTCCCCTTCTTGGTTTGAAGAATATTTCAGTTTTTATTGTCAGATTATTTCTAAACGAAATTTATTATGAAATATTTGTGCTCACATTATTCCACTTTTGCTGCATTTCAGCAGAGAAAATAAAGATTAGTTATATATTTAAAAATTATTTAATCAATGCACCATTTCAGCCAAAATAATTACAAATGCTATCACAATGCCATGCATTTCTGCATGGGAAGTCAGTGAATTACGTGGCTAAATGAAAAAAGGGAGAGAGAAAAGTTCCAGTGAGCTACCATTAAAATAATGAATATGTCAACAATTTGATATGTTACTGTATCTATTTCGAGTGTTTTTGTTGTTATTCAAATTGAAATAGACATAAAATTACAAACACCACAATATTTTAAATTCAAGTGCAAGCGTGACATTACAATGTTTTCAATTTCATGTTCATTTTCAGATGATTTCATGAAACAAGGAAACGGTATGATCTTGTTCAACAGCATGAAGAACCCGTCCTTCCCTGAATTTGTTTATGAAACAGACAGTGGTGTAATGTGTTTAGACTTACATCCAGAACACCCCTATCTGATAGCTGTTGGATTTTACGATGGTAGTGTAGGCATCTTCAATGTGGAGAGAAAAGAACCTGTACATAGATGTACTGCTAAAAATGGTAAACATACCGACCCTGTCTGGCAGGTAGGTTCTAATGTTTATTTACCATTACCAGAAGATATTTCATAAAATGTTATGCAGATCATTGTCAATTTTGCTGATATTCATATATTACATGAGACTAAATGGTGCCATTGATTTAGCTTAATATATATTGACAGACTTCTATTTTTTTCATTATGCTAAATGAATTTGAATTTTGTTGTCAACACTTTTTTGAAGTACTCTTTGAATAGATACTTTGAATTAAGTATGCAGGCATCCTTACAGGTCAAAGTGTCCACTATCTTGTTTATGAATTTAAAACCAAATTGGAACTAGATTTTTTTTTATTTAGAATGGAAAATCTGAATTCTGAAATTACAAGAGATAGGATTTCCACACTGACTCAGGACAATCTACACAGCTTTTTAGTTATTCATAAAATGAAAAGGACATAATTTTTTTTTTTTATAGAATATAGTATTTGAAGAAGAAGAAGAAAAAGTACAAGATTTATAGATAATAATAGTAATAAATAACCTTGAACTTTTGTAAAATTCTTTATAGATGTGTTTGTTTTCATTCATTATGACTGATTATTATTACAAACAGGTACGCTGGCAGGCAGATGACTTAGAAAACAATCACAATTTTTACTCTGTGTCTTCAGACGGAAGAATTGTACACTGGACTATAATCAAGGTAATTATGATAATTTGTATCAAAGTCAATACCTTTCCAGTTTATATACAGAATATAAGAATTTATCAATTAGAATATATGTGTTCAAAAGAAAAAATAAATTTTTACAAAAAAGCAATAAAAAGAGGTTTTACCTTTTAAAAAGCTTGATTTTCCAATACTTTTCTTTCCTCGCTTGAGTATTCTTTGAAATGAGGAAAATTTTGTTTTTATGTAGAAGTAATCAACATTGTCTGAAGAACAATTTCTAGCAGCTCATTCAAATCTAGAAGTTTAAAACTGCATTTTATATCTACATTGTAGATGTGCATAAAATTGACAAGGTAAAGAGATGCTGCAACTACATTTGATGATTATGCTTTAACTCATAAAAAATCTTGCTATGACTTCTTTTTTATTTGACAGAACGAGTTGACATACCAAGATACGATCTGTTTAACTTTACCTGATACCACTGCTGAGGGTCCTGATGGTACAAAAGTTAATACTGTTGGTATGTTTGTAGAAACTACTATTTGAAAGTATTTTATATTATTTCTGATGGAGATTTTTATTCAATACCTTTTGACTAAAACTTTTATTTTCCAAAGCTTTTATAGTGAAACCAATGAAACTTTTCCACATATTTACTTGAAAGTTACCTGTCTATTTAAAACTTTGCAAGTTCTTTTGTCCCATCAAATAAAAACAATAGCTATTGTTCTCTGTGTAGTTTATTCACTGGGACCTTTAAATTTCTGTAAAGATAAAAATATCAATCATTGATTAATTTACCTGAGTAAAAAAATTATCTTTAAAATAGACAAAAATACATGTTATAACTGAAGATAATGCATGTGATGATGTCTTTATTCAACAAAGTAAACCATTGTAGGTCAAAGTACCTCTTCAACACGGAGCCTTGGCTCACACTGAACAGCAAGCTATAATGGGCCCCAAAAATTACTAGTATGCATGCAAAAGGAAACACTTCCTGTTGTTTTCTGCTCTTATGTTGGGTTGTTGGGTGTTTGACACATTCTGTATTCTATTGATATTGATCAGGGTGTGTAAAACAAGCATAAAATTTCATAAATTCCATTTTTTTAGTTGGAAATGATACTAAAGTTTTTCCTGATTTAAACTAATTTATGAAGAGGACAAATTTGATTGCAGTATTTTAAAGTGTTATACAGCAGTTACAATCTGTTTTTCTTTTTCCTTTTCTTCTCATTTCTCATTTAAGTTCAGTAATGTCTAACATGTTTTAAAACAGCTGTCATGTTTTCCAATTTTTCATTTTTTTTATTTTTTTTCCCCCAGGTTGTGGTACAGCCTTCGACTTCCATAAAAAGAATGATTACTTGTTTTTGGTGGGAACTGAGGAGGGCAAGATCCACATGTGTTCTAAAGCCTATACCAGTCAGTTCCTTGATTCAGTGGATGCCCACAATATGGCCGTATATAAAGTACGATGGAATCCATACCATCCAAATATTTATGTTACCTGTAGTGCTGATTGGACTGTCAAAATATGGGAGATGAGCAGTAAAACTAGCATAGATAAATCAGATACTTCTAATGATGCTAATTCAAGGTAACATAGGCATAGAAAGTAATCTTAATTAGAACAACCTTTAACCCTTTCCTCCATAATGACGCCTTTTGACTCCACCCCCCTTACTCCATAATGACGCCTTTTGACGCCTGTGTAGTACCTCAGTTGAAACACTTTGACTGCAAAGTGTCTGCAGTTGACTTAATAAAATTTGTATTTAATATGAAAAGGAATATCATAGGAATATCCGACTTAAATTTATTTGATGAAATAGTTGTTTTTCGCAATGCCTTATTACTTCAGCATTTTATTAAAAAAAATCATATGTGAATCAAGTATGCAAAAAAAAAATTCAATGGAGGAAAGGGTTAAAGGGACACACAAATTTAGCCTTCACATTTCTTTTTTTACCAATTTGCATGAAAAGCTGTAAATGATAAGCTTCAAGCTCATGTGACAAACCTTCTAAAAAATGCTGGGAAATAATCAAATTAAAGGAACAGTGTTCTCATTTCTGTTCTTGATGAACTTGAAGAATGAGCTAAATATCTCATAACATTTCATAATTTATTAATAACAATTAAATTCTAGTAGGTTCATAATGGGAGCAAGGAATGAATTACATATAAACCTTAATACAAAACAAGTCATTATAACTGCCTGAAAACACAAATATTTAGGAAGATACAGAGTACTAATAAGATATATAGACCGGACAATTTTTTCTTTTCCTGAATATTTAAATAGTCTTTTTGCTACAATGTGGCAAAAAGTAATACATACCTTCTGGGAATTATCCATCTTTAAAGACAGGTTGATAGGCTGATATAACAAATTCCACCTTTATATGGAAGAAATAATCCATGAATATTTTATGTTATTTCTAGAAATGTAACAATTTATTTTTGTACTTTCAGAAAACCATTATTTACGTTTGATTTGAACAACTCTGTTGGTGATGTAGCCTGGTCTCCATACTCTTCTACAGTTTTTGCTGCTGTTACTGCTGATGGAAAAGTATGTATATAAGGCAAAACAAATATGTGTCTGATTCCTGCTTTCTGGCAGACCCGATATCTGAATGTCAACCATCAAATTTTTTATGGCATTGCCTTAAAGAAAGTCATTAATGAAATAGTGTGATGTGTTGTTAGAGGAAACTGATTCATCTTACTTAATTTTAAAATTTGTAATATTTTTTTTTTAATCAAAGAAAAAAATGGTCATAACATTGGCAATGGCAAAAGTTCCATTCTGCATGCTCAAATTGCTGTATATGTAACGTGAATCTGGCTCATTCTTTGGGCAAACAGGATTCACAAGATTTTGTCAATAAACCATGCATTTTATTTTGGAATCTTTAACTAAATTTTATTTCCAAATGTTAGTATAATTAGATTTTTGAAAAGTTTTGAGAAGAAACCATTTTAAAATGTGGTTTTCACTACAGTAAGTCATATGTTTTTTCTTTTTCAGGTGTTCATATATGACTTGCATATCAACAAATATGAACCATTATGTGAACAAATGGTAGCTCAGAAAAAGAAGACCAAATTAACGCATATAGAATTTAATCCAGTTTATCCTATGGTTATAGTTGGAGATGATAGGTTTGTTAATCTTACTTTTTTTATTGAATGAAATATTAAAATAAAATATATATATCCAAAATAAATTTGTAAGGGAGATTTTTAAAGTTATTAAGAAAAAATATGTAAGGGAGATACGTGGATGTTAGGTGTCACTTTTATTCAAAGTTTGGATTGATTAAAAGCGATTAAAAGCAATTGAAAGTCTAGTAATACTAGCATCATGTGATCAATATTTTGTAATTTAATTACAATAAAGTACTTATAGTATGTATACGGAGTCTTCCGAATAAGATTTTTTGCTATCGGAATTCAGATTGATGTTGGAATACGTGGATGTTAGGTGTCACTTTTATTCAATGATTCAAAAATAATTTGAATTAATCAGAGATCTGTAATAAGGTCCGAGTACACAGTTATCGTTCCTTGATTTTTGTTGTCTACGAATGTAGTCCCTAGTGTGGACAGTGTGTTACTTGCCAATTTTGTTTATACCCCTTCCAAATGTATTTCTCCATGTTTTATACCTCATATAGTAAGTCAAGGGATGAAATGACACTGTAAAAAAATTTGGGTAATGAATTTTAGAGTAAAGAAGTGATTTGATCCAGTTGAAAAAGGTTAAAAATTAGCACTTCAGAAGCTGTCAAAAGATTTCAAGACCCCCTTAATATAAAATTGTACATATTTTGAGTTAGAGCTGATGACGTTTTCTATAATTTTGATATAATTTGTCCCAAAAGTAGTACATAACACTGTAAAAATATTATTGAGAAAGCGCAGGTGGGATTGTTTTTATTTCCATTTATTGTCTAAAAGAAAGGAACTACGAAATAACTGTGTACTCGGACCATAAGTAAAGTATATTAACAGTTGAAAAAAAATTCTGAACAATTTTTTATCTCTTTTTTATTATTTTTATTTCAGTTCACTTTTATTAAAATGTTTTCATATAAATCATAAAGTGAATGTTATTTATTGACATATTTTTATATCTATATCATATTTATTTTGCAGAGGAAATGTAACCAGCTTGAAATTGTCACCAAATCTGAGAAAAATGCCAAAGGTATGTTAGTTTGAAACCATGATATATTAAATATCTATTACTATGATTAAAGTTGCATCTCATCAATTAACTTTGGTCGAGAGAATAAAAAAAACAACCATAACAAATAAAAAAACGTCATCATTTATAAACCAGTATTAAGATTTAGTACACCAGGCATGTGTTTCTTCTGCAAAAGAGTTATCAGTGAGGCTTCAATCCAAAAAGTTAAAAAGGCCACATAAAGAACATTGTTAAAGAGCATTGGTGACAAAAAATTCTGAAAGATTTTGCTGAATAAAAAGTAAAGGTTATCTTTCCTGGGGTAGAAAATCATTAGTATATTGAAAACCTCAATGTTTTGTAAACAGTTGATAACAATTCAAGTGTTGTATATCAGATGTGAAAATCATTGAAAGCATCCTAAAGGAAGTTCATTTGCTTTATATTGTATTCCATCATTAAATATTAATTTTTTGCATTTTAGGAAAAGAAAGGAGCACCAGCAATAGATCCAAAACAGAAAGAAGAAAATGAAATCGCCAAATTAGAAAAACTGTTGTCTATGGTGAGAGAACCACCAGTAGATTCAGTCAAAAAGTAAATTCAGTGAATTAAACTTTATAGATCAGAAACGAACTCAAAATGACACCCGTCCAGTGAATATGACATTTCACTTATTTAAGAAAAGCATGTTATAAATGATTGTTATTGACTTTTTTGTTTGTTTTAAATGTTTGAATGACTGCTTGAATTATGAAAATGTGAGCAAATGTGATAACTATTTAATTGATGCATTTTTAACTCTTATGTATATTAACTTTACAAAACTGTTCATACATGTACAATGTATTATGAAAGAATTATAAATTTATTAAATTATTTTGATATTTATCAAACCGTTTTCTTTGTGTACTTTTGTAGTGTCTGAGTGTGAGAAATGAAAATATTTATTACTGACAATGTTACATTTTAAAATTATTCATGGGCCCACAAACTTTCTGTACATTTGAAACAAAGGTGTCTAGATTTCTGATTGACCTCTTATTCAACTGAATTGACCTCTTATTCAACTGAATAATTCAATTGCAACTATGATAGGTTGTGAGTATGAACAGTTGGGTCATTTACAACTGATGCAGTCACATGAATGGGACTTCTACAATTTAAGTAGACTCAAAATCAATAATGTATGATGTGATAAAAAATCTTGAATCAAAACAGTGGATCATCATACCTAATTGCTAATTTTATATTATCTCATAATGCATGTAAATAGCGCTCAAATCCAACCTTGTTTGGGGATGAATTGACGTCTCCTTTAAAATGACCTGTGAGTCTGTTACCTTTGAAAATGTTCAAACCAGACTATTTTAAATATGTTAATTAGTGATCTAGTGAGCTGAGGCAATTTTAAATGCAACCTTGTGATCTATTACAGATGTCTATAAGAGTCTGATGTGAATTTGACAAAATTATAAGTTCTTTGGTTTTAAGTGTCTAAACTAATTACTGTTGCATTGAATATTACTCATACTGTAAGCGAAATTGATATGGGAAAATCAGAAAAATGTAAATTTGTACCAATAAGTAACTACTTTAAAAGAACCTAACAATGAAGTGATATTGAAAGTCGATAGTTTCAAGTTAACAAAAAATGTACATATTAAATCAGCACATCTACATATTATACCAATTTAATAATGTACCAACTGTATTTGTACAGTTAAGAAGATACAGAAGAAATGATAAGTGTATTGGAAATGGTGAACATTTTTAGCTTAAAGGGGCAAAATTATGTTGAAATATTGAGACTTTAAATTTTAAATAACAATACGCATATCTACATGTACATATAAGTTCCTCAGTGTGTTTAGTAAGATATAATCAAAGGGGTATAAATATATGGTGAATCATAAATAATAACCTTCAGCAAATATCATAATCTCAACCAAGCTCATGTACATCTAAGGAGTCAAAAGTGTGGGAAAAAAATATATTTCAAAAATGCATAACTACAAAAAATTATGAGCATACAAAACATGTTTTATGTTCAATTTTGTAACTTTGAGTTAGAGTAGTTGGGTTTTTGTCACAATTGAGTTATATCAACCATTTATATTCCTATTTACATACTCAACTTTCATGTTCAACATACGTCTATGGAGTCAAAAGTGTGTATAAAACTGGAGGAATTCAAGATGTGGACTTACACCAATGAGATAGCAACTAAACAACATAAGTTAAGCCAAAAGACGTCTAGAATCTAGATATCAAAATACATTTTTGTACCGACTTCGATAGTCATAAATTTCATCAGTTGTTTTATTGTGTTATATTTCAAAGGTTTTCGTTATTTGAAGAATTTGTTGTTGGTCTTGGATGGTTTTCTTATAATTATTTCATAACTGCTGTAGACTTGATTCAGATCATAAATTATTAAACAATAGCTGCAACTTTTTAAACTGTATTAATGTTGTTGAGCTATTAGTGTATACTGGTTGCTGTATTTGTCTGACTGATTTATACCTCGCATCTCATTTTATTCATATTCAACTTCAAACAAAGTATTTAAACAATATGTAAATCTGTAAATATCAGGAAGCTTTCAATGATTTATAGAGTTTAGTTTCCCACCAAAAAAGTATAACATTTTTTTCTGTCTCCTATTTCCATATTTCACCCTTCCCATATTTTATCTTCCTATGATGATTTTGACCTTTGATATTTTTATTAAAAAAAAAAAAAAAAAATCCAAATTATAAATAGGAAATATGAAATGTCAAAAATAAATATGAAGAGACAGATTACTCGATCTACCAAAAGAGAAGAATGTCTAAACACAGGCGCGGATCCAGAGGGAGGGTTCCGGGGTTTGGAACCCCCCTTTTTTTGGACGATCAATGCATTTGAATGGGGATATGTAATTGGAACCCCCCCTTTGTCCTGGGTTAGGAACCCCCCCTTTTTTAAAATGGCTGGATCCGCCCCTGAAACATAATATTTCAACCAGTTTAATTGAGGTCAGGAGCTTGAATGTCAGTAACTGCTTTTGTTAACTTAAGTACATGTGTCAATGTCATTTTGCTTAGTTTCTTTTGTTTCCTAATCTGACATCAGACTCCTTTTAAACTGAGTTTTGATGTGTGTATTGCTATGCATTTGTTTCTTCTACATTTGCTAGGGTTGATATCTAACTAAACAAGTTTAACTGCACTGCATTTCTGTGTCTGTTTAAAGTCAGGAGCCTCTGGCCATTGTCTTGTTTGATTTTTAATTTTAGTTCAATTATATATTTTTGAGTTTAGTATGACATCCATTTTCATTGAACTAGTACAGATTTTTTGTTAAGGGGCCATCTGACGCCTGCCTTTAGTCTGGGTGAAGGATTTTCTTGCTGTGTTGAAGACCCATCGGTGGCCTTTGGCTGGGTTTTTTTTTCTAATGAATCGAACAGTTATTTTTTTCCTTAGAATTATATCACATTTTGTCATCTCTGGTGCCTTTTATACATGTACAATGTAGCTAATTTTTATTGTATGAGTTCTTCTCTTTGCTGAAAGCCTTGCTGTGACCTATATTCATAGTTTTTAAATCTGCTACCAAGTCAGAAGCCTGAATTTCAGTGCATGGTTGTCATTAGTTGCTGTGATACATATTTGATTTTCATTCAATACTTTGTACATAAATAAGACTGTTAGTTTTCTCGTTTGAATTGAGTTACATTTGTCTTTTATACATGTAGCTGACTATGCAGTATGGGCTTTGCTCATTGAAGAAGGCTGTAAGATCAGCTACAGCTGTTAATTTCTTTGTCATTTGGTGTATTGTAAAGAGTTGTCTCATTAATTGGTAATCATACCACATTTTCATTTGTATGTGTATATGAAGTTTTATTCTTATTGTACAATGAATATACATGTAAATTGTATGTTTCTAACATTTTAATAAAAAAAAAATCTCATTATAAACCGAGCATAATATCTTTGAGTACATACATTTGTAAACCAAACATCAATATACAGGATTTGAGTTTGGATATTTTGGATTTTGTATGACACCTTTTCCAAATTTTAACTCTAGAAAATCTTTAAAATGATTTGGCGCAGATACATTTCGTCCAATAAAAGGAATTGTTATTAAGGGTTTGAGATAATGTTCAGGAAACTCCATATCTTGAGGGTGTGTTTTAAACCAAGTATTTTTAGTCATAATTCCCTTCTTTGAGTAAAACGGGAAAATATCAACATGATTCCTATTAATATCACTATAATGCACACGGAAAAAATCTCCTTCAAATCCTTTTTCCCATAAAAATCCTCCATCATCAACATACTGCTGTTCTTTTGCTTTCAATATCTCTTTACATTTAGGAATATCATTTTGATAGATGCCAATATCAACATCATAGTCCCACGGAATTATATCTCCATTTCTGGCGGCTCCCAACAGACTTCCTCCTTCTAACCAATATCTAACTGAATGTTTTTCTAGTGTCTGAAAGACATGTAAGGCAGTTTCTCTGATGGCTTTTAAACAACATGGGGGAGTCCATTTATTTAGATAAATATAATCAGGAACATCATTTACAACTGATCCAAAACATCTTTCAGTATCTCTTGTACATCCAATATAATTATGTTTATTGCGATTATAAATAATCTGATGCATTCCAAACTTTTTATATGTGGATTCAAGTCTTGATTTTTCTAAACGTTTATGTTGATATTGATTAATTGAATCCTTCAAGCCTAGTCTTGGAAAAAAGACTTGCTTGTCATATACTAAACTTTTCCATTTTCTTAAAGCAAATTGAAAATACAATGATTTTTGAACTGGTCTTGTGAATGGACTGGCTAATTTTATTAAATCCTTGGTCTTCATTAGCATTGCTTGATCTCCATCAATGAAATCACACAATCCTTCATTGCCTGTGAAATCTTCAATCTTAACAGTCCACCTTTTCCTATCAATTTGAATGCCTGGGCAACTCAATTTCCCGATCCCAGTTTGTATTGCATATGCCTTCACCAAATTTTGAGAAGTGAATTTTTGAAGAGCAAGCTTAAAGTTGGACATGTTTGCTATCCTACAACCATCTGTAACAAACAGCACAGTTTTGGTCCTAATATTTGCAATAATGTTTTCTGAACCTGATGGAATGTCCAAATCGAAAGCTAATCTCAACAACTTTACATTTTCAGTTAGGTTTAGTTTTAAGGGTGGATATGGTTTGTTGTCCACAATAATTAAAATGTCAATCTTTAGTCCAAATATCTGATTATAATGTTTGATGTCATCCTCTAAATTATTCTCAAAATCTTCAAATTCCCTTATTATTATCGTTATTTCTTCGATGTCTAAATTTTTACTGAATTTTTCTGGATATTTTAGTCCGTTTTTGTTGTCTGTTGGCAAAGCACTTTGAATGAATGCAAAATAGATGAAAAGAATAACATTTACGAATAAGGCAATAAATATGAGAGTCTGTTTCTTCCGTAAAAAACTGCATTTTGTATGTGAAGTCGTTTTCAGCATGTTATTGTTTACATTCCATTCGAGTTTTTTGTGCACCAGAAGTTCCGAATGACTTGATATATTTTAAAGTCCGAAACAACGTCCGTGTTAATTTCCGTATTTCGAAAATTACTCTTACTTTGTGATCATACAAAAAGCGCAATCGGCAAGAAATGATACGAAGGAATAAAATTGAAATAAATTATGAAAAAAGTTGCAAAGCAAAACGATACGATTGAAAACGACGTGGAAAATGGCATTCCAACCAGAATGAGATATCGTTTTGCATTGCACTATATTGCAACTAGTTTCACAATTCGTTGTATGATATCTGTTTCCAGACGGACATCTATTATATGTTTCTGCTGTTTCTGACCAATTTCTGATGAATGAAATACCATTACACTTAACAAATGCAGAAACACTTCAAGCATTTGTAACATGTTACGTACAACACCTTGAATAGCGCAGCCTCTCTGACACTGACACTTGCCGGATGAAAAATTAAAGGTCATACAAGATTGGCAATGCTGTATCAGAAAGAACACGAAAAGGTTGCAATACCTAAAAATAACTTAAAATTATTCCACAAAAAAGACAAACAAGACTCTCAAACTCGAACAGCTTCCAAATTTCATCCTGCAAACACAATACAAAATAAAGTTTTCCAAGCCTGCATGAACTGTAACCGACTCGAACAAACTACCTGATAAAATTGTAAATTGCACTTCAGTAAACTCTTTCAAGGCCCGAGAATCTTTAATTTCAAAGCATCAATCAATATTATCTGAACTATTACATCAAACTGGGCTAATTTACACATTGCATTTTTCATTTTTCCTCTATTTTTTATCATTTGTTCATATATTTCAAGCAATGTTCTGCAACACATACATGTTGCTATCTTTTTGTATATGATTGATATATTTGTCGCTGGACATGAAGCAGCTACATCAAATGACATTTTTTTTTATGAATGTCTTGTGGAAAAGATACATGCATTGAGAATTTTTTTTAAATGTTAGCTATACATGGTGTAAAAACAAGACTTAAATGCAGGATTGAAAGGGTAAAGCATGCTAGGTTGGACCTATCTATACGTTTTAAGGTCTTTGTGTCCTTCACAATTTTAGTGTGGTGACCATTTATCTTTAACTTAATATTAAGTTAAACTTTATAAACATATTGTAAGTCCGTTGTCTAACTTGAGGTGGACAACTTTCAGTATGTTTACAATTTTTAATCTTATTAAGAAAGGGTGTGTTTTATGTCCAGGAAGTGCTAAATTTTCTGGGAATGTATCGCATAGTCATTATTTTGATGCATCATTCAGTAGCTTAATAGACATGTCGTGTGAAAGCATAACTTTGCTGCACTGGCTGTGTCCGTTTGGATCCATTGTGCAAAAAAGACAAACACAGATTTAAAGAGTAACGTCCCTGCTATAGTGAAGACTGTAAGTTTTAGCTCTAGAGTTCCCAGTGAAGACATTTGATGATACAAATCACTATAAAACAAATAACATAACTGACAAGTTTAAGACATATATTTTCCCCTAAAAGACCAGTACTTGTAGTTTACATTTATAAAAATGACAGGAACTGACATAATTGTAAACAACTGATTTACGAGTGACCAATCAGGTCCCTTTCTATCAAGTCCTTTGATCATATCTTCAGCATTTGCTCAATTTATTACACATGGAATAATATCCGAACTGCATGTTTGAGAATATGTAGTGTTCAGCCAAAAACAAGCTCAATTAAACTGATTGAGAGATTACGTCTTCATCATATGAATATCAAGCAAAATCCCTCCCGTTAGGGGTTTATTATCATACCATTATAAAATATATGAGAAGAACATAACCCGTATCATTTCAAAAACTGGTTTTTAGAATAAATGTGTTTACATCCGACGCAAAGACCCTATAAGTGAACCAATATTAAAGCCAAAATATGCCATCTTCAATGACCTGGCAACAATATCATAACTATATCCCTTCTTAATAAGTCTGTTTAAAGGTTTTGCTATAATGTAGCTGTGTGGTAAATGCCGACATTTTTGTGAAGAATATTACCATAAAAAATTGGGTGTAAAATACCTGAACGTATAAGATGTCTGCATGTTGATTTATATTTCTTATTGACTTATATAAGTTCAGTTAAGTCGTAACTCGGTTATGACGAATCATATGACCTTCGCGTCTGTCGATTCTTATTTATGTGTTGGGTTTCCCCCCGTTAGGAATTGCAATATAACTAGTAGTATAGCAATTCCAATTTCACCAAATCTCTAACGTAACCTGTATAAACTTAAATAGGTCTTGTTGGTCAATCAGATTTGACGAAAAATGGTTTTATGATTAGTTACTAACTGCAATATATGTTGATTTGCATTTATTGTAAAAAAAATCTTTTACATGGTTATTTATATTGCATATCGAAGAAAGCGTGTGTTATATCTATATAATGAAGGCTCGTGCGTTGGTTTTGCTGTTTCTGTTTTTGTTCCTTGCCCCGAATCTTTATATATGGTGTCTGCAAAGTCTGTAATCAGTCAAAATTTATCCTTTCAAAATAACTATTCTGGTTGTACGTGGCATTGACTGTCCCTTTTTTACACACTTGTTCGTCATTTGCTCACGTTCTTTTAATATGAAAATTGGGTGTAAACGAGATGATGCTTAATATTGTCGAATATTACTAATTACATATTTCACAAAACCTTAGAGTTAATAATGGTCTGGCTGGTAGGTTCTTCATTTCTATATACTTCGTATTCTCATTCTTCTCTATTCTTTATATTTAAGCCCTCCATATTTTTTTTTGTATTATACCCATTTTTCTCTATTCTTTATTTTTAGGGGCACATTTTTGCTGAACATTATGTCCATTATTATTTATTATATAAAGCCGCCCCAGGCTCTCTTATACGTTCTTCTTATCTTTGCAAGCTTTGTATTCATTCCTTTCGGCATCATGCAGTTAACCTCTTCGTCTCGTATCACGGCAATTTTCAAATAACTAGTGTAAAGGCAAAAGAAATACAGACAACAAGAAGGTGTAATGCAATATCAATATGTTTTCCACAACCATAATCATTCATTTATAGAACAACTAATGTGCACGATGACGATTGGAATATCTTAATATGTGTATTCAATATATATTTATGTGGAATTTTCAAAACTTGCGTACCATAACCTAAATAACCATAAAAAAGATTATTTTTAATCACTTGTTCACAAATCTATTTCTAAAACCTATTAAACATCAGATGAAATTAACTACATTTTATTTAAAAAGAAATATTCTGTATGATGTATACGGCATAAAAAAGAGTCCAAATGAATGTCGATATTTTAACTATTGCTTAAGTTGTAGTGGCGGCACAGAATTGGACTTCTCGGATGGGCCCATTTTTCTTGATTCGATATCGTCAAACTTTTCCAATATATTCTTTATCTACAATAAAACAAATCATGTTAGATTTATTTTTATCAAAACTAATTTAAAAATTTCACAATTAGCGTCACGCACTTTTACGTAGCTATATATATGCATTTATTAATCGTAATTGTTATTTCATACGTATGCTGCAGGAAGTGCAACTATTAGGGTTATGTTATGTGCTTTTATTTTTTACTCATTAATAAGCCCATTTTCTGTTGTGTTTTTTTGTTTGTGTATTAATTTATTACATATGTGATTGGACATGAAGTTTTGATTGACAATTGTGACTTCTCAGTCTCGGCTCATATAATTTGGTTTACTGCTTTTTATTACATTTTTATTAAATTTCAGATATGTTTTTTCAGTCTTGCAATCTCCGAAACTTTAATATGAGAAGTGCGTATTTGTAATGAGTTTAGTGTTGCATCAAGCAACTGATATCTTAAACCTTAGTATCTAAAAAAATCTTAATCTAACTGTAGTGTAACTTGTGTAGTTGAGGCTTAATTTACTTTTGTACATACCCAAAGATAAAATGGCGTTAGAGAATTATCAATTTTCCTAACAGTATCTTCTGATATACTCTGCATTAATCGTTTAACTTTTACCAATGTATTTTTACTCGGCAGTTTTGATTCATCTATTTGCATTTCATGCATCCTGTTTAAAATCTTCTGCTTATTTTTCAGTGCTGCTTGTGTGTCTGTCCAATCCTAAAATGCCAAGAGTTCAAACTAAAGTAAGTATATCAGCTGGTTTATTTCGAACAGAAAACACGGTAGATATATTGTATATATTGGATAATCATACCCGTGCCGACCTTGTGTGTTAAACCAAATTTAATGGATTTTGAAAGTTTGTTCTAAGTTCGGGGAATGTTGAGATTATTCATGTTTTAAGTGCCAGTCCCCAGCAAAGATTCTGTAAATGTTTGTTTTCCTCTATTATTTAAGCTTGCATATATAGCTGTTAATTTTTTTTACTGATTTTGCCATGTCGAACTTTTACAGCTTACTATACTGGAAAGGTTTTGCTCGTTGTTGAAGGTACTACGAAGACCTGTAAATGTGTAAATACTCTGGTTCCTAGTGAATATTTATCACATCTCCCTATTTTCTGTATCAGAAAGAGAAAATCGCGTGAGCAGTCTGATAAAAATAAGCGATGTTTGTTACTGCAAAACTAATCAAAATGAGGAAAACAGCAATAACTTACTAAAAACAAAATTCTGTAAAACATGATGACGAATTTACACATTAAACGACTAAAAAATAGGTTCTATTCATGACTTTCTGTTTCTATTTTATTATATATCTTTTTTAAGCCAAGTATTTTTTGTGTCTGTGAAGTCAGCACTATTGTCTGTTATTTTAAAAAGTGAGTTACTAATTCAATCTTACCATGTACTCGTCGTTAAAATTGAAAACTAACAAACAAATAGCTTTCATTACATCTTGGGCCTTTTCTGGTGGAGCATTCATATGGCTAACCTCCGTTAGGGTGAATCTGTTTTTCTCTGGAATGTCATGTGGCCATCTGTCGTGTGATTGTAACTTGTCCATCAACTTTATAACTTGAGAGGTTTCACTTTTGAACACTTGGGCAAATTGCGAATTTTCAGCTTTAATTATAGCCCTCTCACATGCATCTATATTTTGTCGCATTAATGTATGACGAAACACTGAAAATAATGAATAATAACATATTAAATACATAAGCAGATGTGGTAAGAGTGCCAATGAGATAACTCTCCGTCCAAAATGTTTATATATGAGCGTTCCTGGTGGAAGTTAAAAAAAACGTTAATTAAGAAAAATCAAATCTTTTATTTTCATGGATAGAATGATAATATGCGAAAAGTTGAATATATGAGATTGGCAACAGATAGCACGATAGAATAAGGAAATCACACAATTTGGATTTTCTTTGGTCAAAATATATGATACCAATGCGGATAATTAAAGTATTACTAGTACTTGTCTTTTTGAAATTCTTTTAAACCGATTACTACATGTGTCCCTAAACGAAAAAATGAAATGTTAAATTATAAGAATTTTAACCTTTTTTAGTCTGAGATGCTAGAAAAGCTGAAAATTCCGACTTTTTATTTTTGCTCTGTAAGGTGTTTATAAGCACCGTCTATTTTCTGTCATTTTTTTGTCTGTCTATCTTCGAATTTAGGTCATTGATTGTCCCCTTGGTACCTTCTTACTTTTCTAAAACGGGTTAAGGGATTTCTATAGCCAATAACCCAATGATGTCGTTATCGAAGACTATATAAACAAAGTTGTCTTTGAAAATGCATACTTTGCTTCATTTCCAGAAATTCCTTCCTTTTCTGTAGACGTCTAACATCTTCATCCTGTTTCTTTTTCTGTTGACTTCTAACATAATTATGACCATTCTCCTCAACCTCCTCATCTTCCGCTTCGTTGGCTGATAACTTGAACTTTTCAGCACGACCTAGTAGATTGTCTATCTCTTCTAAGTCATTGCTGATCAGTGCATTTTTTATTTTATTTCGATATTCTTTAACAAGAGGTCCCTGTAATGAAATTGGAATAAACAACTCGATTTTTAAAATGATGTAGCAATTCACAATATTGTCATGTCTTATAAATGCGAGTATTCAAAAGGTTTACTTATAAAAACAATACTAATTAAAAACGATAAACAGGTACACACACCTATTTCATTTTTGTGAAATGGTTTAAGTAATAAAGTTGCTAGAGTTATTAATTTATCAATTGCTGCCTTTCGTGTTGGGAAGCACGTTGTCTATCCCTCATGACCTTTAATTGTTTAAACATTAGATTTGAATATGATTATTTATAGCAAAACATATTTGCAACTAATTAAGTATTGTGACGGAAATGCCAACTGATTTCATTGAAGATTATTTTTTGTTGGTTCTATGATAAGTTTGAAATATTGTACCGTTTTCATTGAGATAAGAACGGAAGGAAGCAACACATCTAGCTTACATTTAAAACATTCTATGAAAGACGTCGAGCTGATTTAAAAAATATATCATTTTTGGAAGACTGTTAGTTGTCGCGTTTTTCCTGTCTTTTCTTGATTAACGAAGTGTTCTCTAAAAAATAAAAAAATAAATGAAACATTACCTCTCGTTTAGCTTTCTTTGATGAAAGAAGATAGTTACAAACATAATCAGGATGCACTGGGTCAGTGTTTTCGAACGTTCCAATACGAACGGCATATTCATCTTTATCAGGAACATGTGCTTTTACTGTTAACTCCCTCCTCTCCGAATGTTCGGAGTAAGTTTCCTCATAGGAATAAAACTGTTTTAATTCTTCACTTTTAAGTGTATTGTGAACCATTTTCACAGTTATTTGGCGCTTGGTTACAACCTGAAATTGTATTAATATTTCCTCTTTCACATTTACCTCAATTTTCCCTCGTACATGCGAGGGCATTAGTAGTCCCGATTTGAAAGATTTAGGCCCTGGACCCCAACCAACTATTCCGGGGTCCAGTGGCGCCATCTCAGGAGTAACATCAGCCGAAAGATTATCACAAAGTATACGAAAAGAGGAAACTAAAGGTGGATCTTCACCCCATTCATCCTCCCTCCCTGCAAAGATGGTTATTTTATAGGTACCTTGTTTGGGTAGTCTTATTTCAAATGACACATTTTCCTGTTTTTGACCTTCCCTCATCATAACAACATATCGAGCAATATTTGCCTTTATATTGTTATTTTCGTCCTCATCATTCCTTTGATTAACATTTACACGGATATTTTGACCCCCTACATTGTCATTTATTTGCGTTTCTCCGTTTTCATCACCTTCTCTAAGTATTGTTTGTGAACCTAATCCAACATCTTGTACGTCTTCTTCAATTTTCATGTCTAATTCATATGTGAAATTAACGAATCCTAAATCTTTTGGCGGAATTTGGAAAGCAACATTACATATTCCATTTTTAGCGACCAATAAACAATCCTCATCACTTATAAGTTTTAATTTCTGCTTAAAGAATTCAGGTCTCACATAAGGTTTATGTTTGTATTCATCAAAAGTCAGCGGTTTACGAAGGAGTTGCCACTTTGCTTGTTCATCTACAGGGATATTTCTGTAAACAAATTCATTTGGGTCGGTGAAAATGTAATATTTATTAAAACATTTTGTTAATTGACCTTCACTTGCTGTTTCCTTTTGCATCATAGCCTGTCCACCTTTTTCAATTTTAACATATCCACCCAGTCTATGACCAACTAGACCTCGACACACCCAGAAAGGATGAACGATGTGCCAAGCTTTGTCTGCATATACCACATTCCAAGCATTCGTATTTTGTTTTAGAACCGTATCATCCATCTCTCCGACGTCATACGAAGCACTTTTAGAATAGCCAGATACAATGACACATGGCATTCCTGCTTTTCTGCACAACTGAGCAAAGAATGATGGGAAAGTTCCACGTCTGTTTTGAATCAAATGCATGTAACCACGTGGTGTGTCTGGTTTAAATTTTTGAAATTTCCCAGTCTCTATATCTTGCTGACTTAGCCACAATGTAATTGCATAGACTTTTTCTTTCTCCGTTTCAAGTCCATCTACCAGATCCTTCATCAAAGACTCGTATGTCTCTGCTTTATGACTCATGTTCTAAAAGGAAAACCAGATATATATTGGAGACAGACATATTGTAGAGCATAGTGATGTTTGAAAGAACAATTCATACAAAACATACAAAATATACACACAGTGACACTAAGCATCACTTGTCCACTTGATTGATAATTAATAAGTTGTCATAAACACTAACTGATTCATTTTATAATTTCTATATTTTTGTTGTTGTTGCTTTTAAGCATAAGAATGTAAAAGAGGGACGAAAGATACCAGAGGGACGGTCAAACTCATAAATCGATATGTTGCCCGTGGTCCATAAAAATGTAAAAACCATTAAACCCTTTTTTGAGAATTTTAAAGCTTAAATTAAAAAATAACTTAAATATCATTATCACCCGGTTGTATTCTTTGACATGCCATTTGGTAACCGATGGTGTACTATCATTCAAAGCTTGGGCAATATTTACCTTGTAAGAGAATGTTTTTTAAGGGTTTGAAACTTTAAAAAAAAAACTAAAAAAAAAAAATTTCAATGAAGAATTCATTGCTTCCAAACTTCAACTAAAAATAATTTTAGTTCATAACCTGTCATCAGTATGTATTCAGCTGAGTCTACTGGAATCACATTTTATTCGAAATGTTTCTTTTCAATTTCGTTCAGAACTATGGTACCACACGCTTAGTCCGGTGTAGCAATAAGGCTTTATAAACATATAACATATGTAACATTATGTACAGTCAAATAAGTTAGCTCTTCATCTTTTATATAAGCTTTGGATTTCAAATATTTTGGCCACGAGCATCACTGAAGAGACATGTATTGTCGAAATGCGCATCTGGTGCAAGAAAATTAGTACCGTTAATTTTATTAATACAAAAGTATCGTATGTTCCAAATTAACTTAGTCTGGGGAAAAAACAGATGAAAGAAGACAAAAAACGTGAAATACGAATGTTTTGATGCAGATGGAAATTCCTGATCAATTTTAAAGATTATAAAAAAGACGATGTGGTATGATTACCAATGAGACAACTCTCCATAAGAGACCAAAATGACACAGATATTAACAACCATAGGTCACAGTACAACCTTCAATGAGCAAAGCCCATATCACATAGTCATCTATAAAAGGCCACGAAATGACAATGTAAAACAATTCAAACGAGAAAACTAACGGCCTAATTTATGTACAAACAAGAATGTGTCCCATAGTACACAGATGTCCCACCCGTACTATCACTTTCTGTGTTCAGTGGACCGTGAAAATTGGGTAAAATCTCTAATGTGGCATAACACTTTGAGCGGGACAGACGGACGAACGGACGCACAGACCAGAAAACATAATGCCCAAAATTGGGGTATAGAAATGAACGAAAAACAAATATGGAACACATAAACAGGCGACAGTCTCCTGACTTAGAACAGGCACATACAATGTACATAGAGATTGTGGCGGGGTTAACCATGTTAACGGGATCCCAACCTCCCCCTAACATGGGACAGTGGTGTAACAGTACAGCATAAGAACGAACTATAAAAATCAGTTGAAAAACCTTTTATTCAACTTCAATCACATGTAATCATAAGCTCATTTACACAAAGAGGAAAGATATACATAACAAAGTTTACCTGCATAGCCTGATCAATGGCACTAGCATAATTGACTTTTGGTTCTTTTCTGTGTGTTTTGATTGACTGTTTACTTCTAGAAGTTCTGCTGGTAAGCGATGGCGCATGTGACGTCTTTCGGGTATTAATCGGTACCTGCGCTCTTTTAGGATGAAATCCATTTTGAACAGGAACTTCAGAAGGAGCTGCTGGGTAGTTCTCTTCTTCTGCCTTTATTTCTAACTAAAATGTAACACATTAAAAATAAAATGAAACCAGCCTTATCATTCATCAATGGTTTTACACACTGTCACAAATAATATTGTAGTACTTTATCACATGCAACTGGCATTAAATAGAAATAATAACGCCGAACGATGTTTTTTATCATGTGGTCTTTGATTGCAAAATATTAAGATACTTTCCATTACTGTTATGGCGTATTTACAGGTTGATTTGCTCTTGAAGTCTGTCGACCACATCGCCTCGGCATATTTTCAACATTTTAGAAGGGTTCGAATAAATCTAATGACGATTAGTACATCTAATTCCAATCAGAATCATCGCTTTGTTTCCCTCGTAACATCTCAATAACAGTTCTACCTTCTTATATAGCCCCCAACAGATCAAATTCGATACATTGCAGGTATTTCAACTGATACACCGTACTCTGTAAAATGTGCGCAGAAACTACAAGAGGAATAACAAATCTTGTAATAGATGCAAGTTACTGTCCGGCGTTGTCATCTCCATCATCTCACAATCATTCCAACGCATGACCAATAACCGGAAACTTTCATTTTGAAATCAAACGCCGTTAATTATTTAATGATATTTCATTAATTAAAAAAGTGACATCATATAAGTGTTTACTTTAAAGATTCAATTCATAGTTGGTTGTGTTTGTCCATTTATTTTTTGCATGCCGAATCGATATGCACGCAATTGTGTGTTGGTGTCTAGGGAGCTACGCGCCCATGAATCTTATTTCCCATGAATCTTACGCGCCCATGAATCTTATATTTCTTTGATGAATTGTTACAAGTAGCCCGTGTTTGCTGGCATGAAATACATGAATGATTGATCCGGTCATTTTCTGTAAATTACTGATCATAATACATTCAAATCATTCAAATCATTCAAATCATTTAAATCACTGTAAAGCCTTTCTACAAACAGATGATCTTAACCATTTGGCTCAATCTTATGGAATGTTTGTGCTTTCAATGCTGTTCATCTTCACATTGATTTTGCTTTCCAAGAGTTTTGATTCGAGCGTTACAGACGAGTATAATTGTAGAAGAAACACACCGTTTGACGTATTAATTATTTTTGTACAATCGTTGGATTGCTGAATCGATAATTATTTTATGATTATTGCACAGCCTTTTAGCAAGAAAAAAATACGTGTATGATTATGGTTACGTAAAAAGATCATATCTTAAGATAATGATCATATGAATTACCTCGTCGCTACCATTCTCTTGTTCTATATCAATGAAATCAGAACTATCCTCTTCCTCATCTGGTTCATTTTTCTTTGAATTACCTCCACCCATATTTCTGGCCAATCACATCCGCGTTATTCGTGAGTACTTAAATATCAAAACTTGATGAAATCAGTACATATATTTCAGCTATAAAGTACACTACTTTTCGTAAACATTAATTTCAATTGTTTTAAAAATTAATATTCTAAGATTGAAAAAGAGATAACACAATCAAGGAAAAGAGAAAAACGTGGCCACAAAATGTAGAACATAATTATGACACTGAGATTGATAATGGTCAACAACGATCAACCAAAATCATGATGTTGTTAATAAGAACCACTGGTTCAAAAGTTTCCTTGTAAAAAGCACCCGCAATCAAGGAAGCTCAAAATCGTTTCAGCTGTGTTTGAAATATTCCATATGCTGTTGTAATGTTGCAACATAGGAATGGAATAATCCAAATGGAAACATGTTTATAAGCGACACCTCATCACCAAATGGCGCCATCATGTATAAGGGACGACATCAAAAGTTCAATGAAGGATAAAAAACTTAATTCACAAAGTTTTTTCACTGCCCCCCCCCCCCCCCCCCCCCCCCCCGTCTTAACTTAATTTGGGAAAAATTGATTGACCAATAGGGATATATGTAAAATCGATTTTAGATTAACAAAACTTGCAGCAATGATGACCCCTCCCCCAAACTATTTGATTTAAGATTTTTATCCTACATCGATCTTTTGATGTCGTCTCTAACAAGTCGAAATATCGAAAAGGTATAATTCCAGAAATTAAAAGCAGTGGAAATAAGTTTGAGTCAAATTAACATAGTTTCTTGCAGCATAAGAAGAGCATTAGTTAAAACATTTATCAAAATACTGGTTTTATTTAGATCAGTTCAAGATTTACCATGTTGTACGTTAATGATTTTGAATTACTTATACTCTTTAGATGTCAAGAGTAGTTGGATTGCTAGACGAAATGTTTTTGATATGGTTGTTTGGTTATATGTTACAAATATAGAAATCAGTTGAATACGACAATAAAAGCCACTCAATAATTGTGGCGTCTGACTTTTATTACATTACGTTGTTATACTATAGTGAAGTAGTATTTCAATAACTTGTAAGAGTCAAACACGTATGCTATACAAGTTTTTTTTTATAAGTATATCGATTCCGACTGGTCATGTTTTAAACCCGAGGATACCAACAACCCATTAGCAAATACTTCGGTAATGTCATTAGATTCGCAAGTCCAGTAAATTTTTGTACAGTTTCTGGTACTACAACCTCTACTATTTAACTGCTAGTTCCCGGGGGTATAAGAGCAACCAACACTTCGGTGATGATATGAAAATACGTGTATTGTTCGATTAAAATTTGCTATCATAAAGTTCTGGAAATCATTGAATAAATGAGTGAATAAATCTGCCTCGTACATAGCTGATTCTTTGTTAAGAATTGCACCAAACGTAAGGTCTTTTTTGGGTAGATAATCTCTTCAGCGTTTGTATTATGTTTTAGATTTTCAAATATTTTGGGCTCGCGCGAGGGATCACTGAAAAAACATTTATTGTCGAAATGAGCATTTGAAGCAGTAAATTTGGTACTTATTATGTTGGTATCCATATAGAGCAAAAACTCCGTAATGATTTTGCAATATATTATTGGAAGCTGAAAACTGTTTCCTTCTTAAATTGCAATTTTGTAAAGCATAACGAGAGAATGATTTATATAAACATATAAACAAGGTCTTCTTGAATTCACAAAACATCATATCTTATAGTCACATTAAATCAACATTTGATTGTTTGTCAAAAACCCTATTATTATAGTTTTTAATGGAATCAATACAATATTGAATTGCATTTAATTTAGATTGGTGTAATATAGTTTTTAACAGGTTGTAATTGTTTTTGAAATAGCGATGCGTTGCACATTGGTTTTCAACATGCAAGGCCAATTTAGGTTTATGATATGAATTTTTCCAAATGTTGAAGCTTGTTGAAGCTTTAAAATGTTTTGAGTGTTTTCGGTACATTTGCACTCTACAGAACCTCATTTTTATCCTGCTTTCAAACTCTTATTAATAGAATCATATTCAATACAGTGTGGCTGTGGACATTGATTGACGACTTAAATTATCCCATTGACTGGGACAGATTAGGTGAACGTATGTCTGTATAAACCACTGCTCACTACTTACTTATTATATAGAATTTAAACCGTGGGGTCATCAAAGGTTCTTAACGTCTTTAATAATAAAATAATTCTAAAAATTAATCAGGAATAACCTTTATATTTTGATTTATATTATTGATGTAAATCAAAACATCGTTTTATTCCTGATTATTTTTTCGAATAGCTTTATTTGTGTGTTGAGAACCTTTGGTGACCCCACAGTTTAAGTGTCATTAAAAAGTACATAGTGAGCAGTGGTCGTTACAGACAAACATTCACACAATCTGTCCCAGTCAATGGGATAATTTAGGTCCTCAATCAATAGCCACAGCCACACTGTTTTGAATATGATTCTAAGTTTTTATTTCATCTAGGTCCGAAGGGCCCATGTTAGTTCATGCCATCACTTGGCGTCCGTCGTCTGTTGTCCTAAACTCTTTCAAGAATCTTCTGTGAAACTACTGGGCCAAATACCTTCAAACTTTAACTGAATGTCCCATGGGGTAATCTTGTTTATAATTTGTATCCGAAGTTTTGATCCATCAATAAACATGGCTGCCATGGCTAAAAATCACTAAAGTAAGATCTATAAAAAAAGTTAATAACCAAATATGTCAATTGACCCCTTACGGCGTTATTGCCCTTAAAAGAAAATTTTGCACAATTTGTAAATCATGTTTGATAACATTTAAAACTCTTCTCCTCTGAAAGCCTCATACTTCTAAACTTAAACTTAATGTTCCTTAGGGTCCCTGGTTTATAATTTGTATCCGAACTTTCGATCCATTAACAAACATGGCCGCCATGGCTAAAAATAGAGCATAGAAGTCAAATGCTTTCATCTAAAAAAACTTCAGCTAAAAAAGGCACCAAAATGACAAATGTAGTGGGTAAATATACTCCAAATGCTGCAGTTGCAGGGGATATGGGGTGGATACCTATCTTTCAAAAACAATGGAAATGCTTAATTCGACTATGGTGCCGTTTGAACAATATGAGTTCTGATCGTTTAAACAGAAATATTTTCATATGGGCAGACATTATGAGTAAAAAACATAAGTGTATAAAAAATTGGAATTTTTATGTAAGGAAAACGTTTTCTGAGTATAATGCAGAACATTTGTGTATCATTACAGATTATGTTGATAGTACCTCAGTTGTCAATACTGTTATGTCTAAAATGTTTAGTAAATATGTCGAACAGTGGCAAGGCAATTTACAATCAGAGAAAGCTTTATCTGGTAAAGGTGGTAACAAACTTCGTACATATAATCTATTTAAGAACAGTTTTGAAACGGAAACTTATTGTAAAATTCCAATGCCATTTTCGCAAAGGAGTTCTTTTGCCAAATTTCGATGTGGTGTGGCACCACTAAGAATAGAAACGGGGAGATTTGAAAAATTAATTTTAAAAGATCGAGTCTGATAAACAGAAATTAGCGTTTTTATTTACAGATAATAATATGATTCGTAGCTGTGCTAAAGCCTGTAATCTTATTTTAAATAGTCGTAGAAATGTTTTATACTGTAAATAATGTTAATGTCAATATGTTTTATAATAGATGCATTCTTTATATAATTTTTAATGTTATAGTCTCTTGTAATTCTGTACAGAATGGCTCTCTTTTTATATTTATATATTTTTACATTTAATGTAATGTTGTATTATATATTATTGAGAGATGAGACTTAAATAAAATATTGAATTGAATTGAATTGTAAAACAATTCAAACGAGAAAACTAACGGCCTATAGTTTATGTACAAAATAATGAACGAAAAACAAACATGCAACACACAAAAAAGACTGTTTCAAAATAAAAATATAGATATAGTTTATATATATAACCTTTTGTTAAAAAGAGAAGATAGATGTCACCAGGAGATGATATTGCACACTATTCAAATATCGGATTGGCTCATTTGTTCACTTGTATTTGTATAGTTCAATAGTATGATTGAAGGATACATTGTAATCATAGTTTACGTACCGAATTTAATTTTGAATATTTAAATAATACTTTTATTTAATATCACAAGAAGCGTCCTAAAATTTAAATCAATAGATTTTATCTTTCATGACATCAGGAAAAGATCAGAATGTTTATGTAAGAAATTAGTATCACACTTAAAAGCGAATCTGTTGTGCATGAGGTCTTAAATTCAACTGTGAATGGATTATACACGACATACTAGTATATTTTAACTATAAACTTATTTATACATGTATGCTGTAAGCTAACATTTTTCAAACTGTTGCCCGCAGAAATGCCGATGGGTTAATTATTCTATTTTAATCAAGTTAGTTTGTATGCATTTTCATTTGATAAATCGAACATATTTTATTGTGTGGGAACCAGTTCTTTTTTACAAATCTTTTATTATATTCTATGCAGGAGATAGAAGTTCAATTACAGAAGGACTTTACATAGCACAATAATTCTCATATAATTATTTATAGTCACTGTGTTACTTAGAACTGTACAGTGATTGTTCTTAATTAATGCATGGCAATAGTATACATTTTATGACATAAAACAAGTATAGCGCACAATATTTCATTTTAAGTGGGTGGATATATTGACTCATAAAATCAAGGTTTCAGTTTCTATTTAAATCGAAATATTTTCGAAGTCATTGTATGTTGTAATCGACGACTAATCATAAAGTCTGATTTATAAACTTTTTCTAAATTGTCAGTTCATAAATTTAGAAATTATAGAGAAAGGTTTAAACTCCCTAAGGAAAAGTTGACCTAAGTTGGATTTGGCTACTATATATATATAGCTTTTTAACTGTTTCCGTTCTTCTAAATCATTTGCTTTCTTATATTTAGCATTGAGCGTTCCTGAATAATGTGAATCCACAAAAGCCGATCAGACGCATGAACAAGCAAATATTGTTGTTTTCTTATGTGTTGATAAGTTTCCTGCATAAAAGTCTAAAAACAATTCATTTTACAGATATTGAGTAGCTTTATAGACAAAGATTGTTCTACTGGTGCTCAGACCGATGTGTTGTCTCCGCCCTGAAAAAAAACCCCAGGATAGTCTGTAGGGTCAAATGCTCGTCAGCTGATCTCCTCAATATCACCTTCGACAACGATATTTCGTTTATGATTTATTGTTAGTCTTGTAACAGTTTGCTCTCGCCGTTCAACGATTTTCGTCACTGTCTAAATACGCATGTAAGTTGGATCAAAACTATTTATAATATTGTATTTGATGACTCCGTTGATGCTCCTCATCCTGGACAAACCAAATGTTGTTGTGTTTACTATAGTACTGTAATTTTGATTGTTTTTAAATAATCAAAGCGATTTATGAGGTAGAATTTGGCATGAATCCATAAACTACTTATTCAATGTCATAATGTAGTGTTTAATACTTAACTACCCACTACCTTCTTTCGCTTGTGGAACATGGCTGTGGGCTTAATGTACACACATCTTTAATATATAATACGAAGCATGCAACTATTGAAGACAAACATTGCATTATTCCTGTTCTTCAATCTGACGTGTGCTGCACAGCTATGTCTGTCGGTGTCTATTGTCAATAAGTGTGCTAAAATATACAACACAGCTAAATTTCGGAGTCTTTCGTCAATTTGTTGTCACCAAGATAGTTCCTTCATCTTTTCTATCCTTGTCAAATCTGGGTTCAGAATTCTACTCACCAAGTATGCGTTTAGGTCCAACGATAAGAGAAAAACCTGATAATGGTTGGAGAATTTTTTTTCTACAAGGAGGCATGTAGAAATATCGCATATCAATTCTTGTCAACGGGATAATCCCATCATTTTTAAAAATCTAAAATGGGTGAAAAAGGGGGAGGGGCATTTCTGGGGAGGAATTTAAAACCGTCCAAAAATTAATTATTGAAAATGAGAGAGAAACTAATATGTACCAGTTGCTCTTCAAAGAGGTAGGACATACTTCCCATGAATTTATTTTCCTTGTTTTTGTCAAAATTAGAAAGTCGTTAACACATTCCGGACATTTTGACATACTTAAAATTTAACAATTATTCAAGTTATGTGTGCATTTGATCAAATATTATGAGCTTCTATACATTGCCGTTGCAGTCAGTTTTGTTTCAATATAACATCGAAAACATGTATTTGTTCCTGGGAACTTAGTTAAGAGGTAATTTGCTGTTATTTTATTTTTTTATTTTTCACTCATCAAAATCTCAGACGAGTTTGATAATAAGAAAAATCTGAAATGAATATAACTGTCATTCTTAGAGGTAAGCAGGCAAAACGTGAGTAATTCACTATCTTATCTTCCCTTAATGTGAACCTGTATGTGGGAATGGGTTCCACATTAGAGCGGTGCATTACGTTTGCGTGCATCATATCATAACATTTGCGCGCAGATTTTGGTTACATTTGCGCGCATTAATTTAACAGGTAAATATAGGAAATAAAACTTAATTTACTAATTTATTCTTTTTTTTTTACCAGCATAAGTACCCAAGACTTTTTTTCTATTTTAGATAAAACTTTAGTATCGTTTTTTCAATGAAAAAGTCCACAAAAGTAAGAAATGTTGCTTATACTACTTTGTACAAAGAAAAAAATCTTCGGCATATTTAAGATAAAGTGGGAGATATTTCCTTTTGGCCTGGATGCTCAATATTTAAGTAGTTAATGCCATTCGTGTGTTCTTCATCATATTTCCAAAACATGATTAACGATATAGTCCTTATTTTTTCATTGCAACATGATTTAATGAGTTTTTGTTTTAGCTTATTGTTTAGAAAATGAATTAAAATGTAACGAGAAAGCCACATAAAAAAGTAAGTAGATACATATTATATACAAACAAATACAGAAATATGCAACAATTTACGATTGGGACAATTGTTATATATATGATAAGAAACTATACCTTCATTTTTTGCTAAGAATATATGTTGCTTTGGAAATGCATCAAGTAAACTTAGTTCCTTAATTACAAAACAAACGTTTGACAATTAATCAATACAATTTACAAACAATTTTATAATTAAAAACAATAATTACCTATCTAGTAGATCTACAAACAGATGGATGCGATTTCAAATTCTTTTTAAAGCTTTTGAATAGATTTTTGAGCCTTTAATAACAATGCCATATCAACCTTTATACCTCTGCCTTCCAAATTTTCAAGATTGTTATCTGTAGTATATTGATACGGGCCAATATATATGCACCTCAATTATTTAAAATAATGATATGTTTTACAATGTAATCAATATGTACTCAACAAGATAGTTTTTATCCTATGTAAACGACAACCGAGGTACGTAATAAACATTTGAATGACTGGTAGTTTATTCACAAAGAATGAAATGGCAACTGGTTTTGAAAATCTGTTTTTGATTTATTGAACTTTTCAAATTCATTACTTCGAGCACCATTGATAGAAATGAATGATTAAAATGCCACATAATTATTTTGCATCGAATTCACGTAGGAGTATTGGGTGATGCCACTGCTAGTGCATTACAAATTTTGAGGTAGAACAAGTTGGTACTCTTATACAGGCGTGACAGTTGATGCATTTATACAATATGTGTACATTGTCGGAAAATGTAAAATTTATTTGTATGAGCTTTAGAAACAGGACGGAAAGCGAGACTTGCCGAGCTTTTCTCCTGTTTCGCAGCGAGTTCAAATAAATTTATATTTTCCAACAATGTACATATATTGTTTTATCCTGAAATTTACTCCCGACACTTAAAACTTTAATTATTGAAATCTGTCTCTAATTCTAAAAGAAATCGGCATTGCTTAAACGCGGACCGCGAAGAGGACCCCAAATGAACTGGTACGGAAAAAGAAATATCCACATAACCGGTTGCTCAACATGGAAGCGGGGTATCAGGAGACTTTATTTGTACAAGTACAAAATAAAGCAAAAGTTTATTTGTGTACCCTTTATTTGTACAATAGTTGGCTGACTGCAGAATAAAGCACTTTATCCGACTCGAGCGTAGTTTCATTCATCTGTACGTCAGTTTGTGTCTTCACTTTTTACATTTACATGTAGAGACATCAGTACATCAACTAGATTCTGATTATTGGTAAATCCTAAGGTTTGTTTTATTCTTACGGCTTTGTTTATTTGATGTCTTTTCATTTTGCTTTGATTTTATTTATTCATTGACAACTGCACGCTGTTACGGTTATTCATATGATCATTCAATCATCGATTTTATACGTCGTTTAAAATTTCTTTGTGTGTCAAAAAATGGACCTAAAATAATAGTAAAATCCATCTAAATCCTATATCGTGAAAACTGTAGAAGCTAGGTCGAACAAGACCAACTCCGGGTTTTTCGTGTGAGATTGATTTTCGCGACTTTCGCAAGAAGAAAAATAATGCGAATACATAACGACGCATATACGTAAAACTTGAATCTCTCCCTTTAAACTATATCAATTTATTTCAAAGTTAGGAAATTAAATCGCAGGGGAGTTGACTTGAAAGGGCTAAACGCGAAATAAAGTATCCGTAAGTTGATTTACAGTAAATTTTTCACCAAAGTTTCATGAATACTGATTTAAGGTAGCGCAATACAAGGATTCTTTTACTTCCAATCTCAAACCTTTAAAATGCTGTTACTTTTTTCATACTGCATATAAATGAATGAAAGATATATAGACGTACTTATAAATCTAATTATTTTCTGTGACTGTATATTACATTAATTTGTAGGATCCTTTACTATAGATAATTTAGCTGATCTGTAACAATAACATCTTCATGCCTTATATATCATGTACTGTAGTACACCGCTAGATTAAAACTGACGAGGAAAGGTAACACACGGCCAGCGAAAGCTCTCTTTTTTTTGAGAGCCCAGGTGGTTGTGTGGTCTAGCGGGACGGCAGTGCAGGCGATTTGATGTCACGATATCACAGTAGCATGGGTTCGAATCCCGGCGAGGGAAGAACCAAAAATTTGCGAAAGCAAATTTACAGATCTAACATTGTTGGGTTGATGTTTAGACGAGTTGTATATACATTATGTACACAGCCATGTATCACCATCATTGATGGCGATCCAATGGATACATCTGTTGTAGAGTTGTCACTGACTCACACGTACTTATAAATATAGTAGGATCCTTTACTATAGATAATTTAGCTGATCTGTAACAATAACATCTTCATGCCTTATATATCATGTACTGTAGTACACCGCTAGATTAAAACTGACGAGGAAAGGTAACACACGGCCAGCGAAAGCTCTCTTTTTTTTTAGAGCCCAGGTGGTCGTGTTATCTAGCGGGACGGCTGCAGTGCAGGCGATTTGGTGTCACGATATCACAGTAGCATGGGTTCGAATCCCGGCGAGGGAAGAACCAAAAATTTGCGAAAGCAAATTTACAGATCTAACATTGTTGGGTTGATGTTGAAGTTATGTAGCATTTTAAAACTTGGGGGCTGAAGGTGTAAAATCTTTGTATGGTGCTACCTTAAGCACTTTTGAGCTATTGTCCGAAAACTTCCCCCTTTTTAATGAATAAACCCCCATAACTCGGGAAAGCAAAATATGACATTTACAGAAATCAAAAGGAGCCCAAGTTTCATGCAAATTTGCCAAAGCGTTATAAGTTGTTGACAACGGACGTACGGACAACGATATGCCATAATACGTCCCGTAAACGGACTTATACAATACAAATTAAAGCCAAATTCATTGACTATAAATGCAGATATTTATTTTAGTCGTCGCAACCAATTTTTCTGAATACAAAACTCTTCATTTATAAGTGGACCTGATTAAAAGTATGGAGCTATTACTGCATAAAAATCGATCAGACCCCCCTCATTATTGGACTCATCTATTATAGTCTTAATGAGTTTCAGTTACATAGGATGGATTGATGTTAATGTAGGGTAAACACCAATGAGACAACAACTCAACAACAACAATGAGAAAAAGACATACAAATTCATGTTTATTTGGTTAACTGCAACATTTAAAATCCAGCCAAAAGTGTAAATATTTCCTTGAAAATATAAAGATATTGTGCATAATGTAATTCGTATATGTAAACAGTTTCATTCAATTATAATCGAAATTGTAAACCACGTACTAGTTTGATCGAACAATCAGTTAGGTATCTTTGATGCTAATTTCAAAATAATATTTGGTTTATTTACTGTTTCTTCAATGTTTAAGCACAGTTTTGAAAGGGAGTTTTAACCACACTAAAAGGATCTTTAGATCCAAAATTAAAATTGTATATCGTATAGAGATATTTCATCGCCAGATTGTCTTGTCACCAGTAACTCGTTCCTGCTTCTATTGAAATGTATTGCTCTTGGTCCTGCACCAATAAAACTAAGGACAATTTTACTTTGAGAACCATCTGGGGAGATGAGGAAAACGTTTTTAGACTTTCTGTCTGTCACAAATATATAACCACTGAGAGTAGATGTAATTCCCAGGGGCTCAAAAAGTTTATCGTGTGTAAATTTCCACAGCTGTTTGCCTTTATAATCAGAAGAAATTACTGACTTATTGCTATAATCGGAAGAATAAACACACGTGTTCGTTGCAGTAACATAGTATGAGTTAGTTTTCAAGCATAATTCGGAAACAACATCGCCTTGCATATCCAGCCAATGAATTATATTACTACATGCTGTTAAAATTAGTCTGTCATTAGTAAAATCAATTCCATAACTTTTTACGTTGATATTTTTAATCTGTTTGTTTGATAATAGATCAACAAATATTATTTTGCTACCCCTAAAAGTAATAACGGCAACGTCTTTATGAGGTATATAAGCCACATCATTTGGTGTTGTACCAAGAGTAACGAGATCTTTTACATTACTCCCGTCGCTCTTACATGTAAGAAGCTTCCCATGACTATACTGATTAACAAAAAGAAAGTCACCGTTTGGTTTGATTGCACATCCAGTAAGGTATGCATTTCCAAGTCCCAATTTTGCTGTAAATTTAAGACTGATCTTAATTTTATCTACTGATGACGGTAAATTTACGTTTAACTGGGCCTGATCTTTCTTTAACGTATTAAGACAATGTTTAAACGGGATCTTATCAACACTCAACTGTCCTAAAGATTTAAACTGTAATATAAGGTCATCAACTACTAATGTGTTCAGACTATATTCAGTTTGCAGAAGGCTTTCAGAATCATTCAGGGAATTCAGATAGCTTTCATGTGCAGAAACTTCTTTTTCTATTTCTATTAAACCAAAAAAGGTTTGGAGATCAGTTGACAAGTTTTTCATTTTCATAATATTTTCCTTTACTTTAATAATATTTTCTTTTCTGGAGTGCAGTTCAGTCGTGATAGATTCGACGTGTGTAACAGTAGTCTTTTTCTGTAAAAGTATTTCCTCTTTTAGCTTTTCCTCCAGCTTGTCAAAGTGGTAATTCAACTCATTCCGTTTTTGCTTTATTTTCTCAAGGCATTCATTGGTCTTGCTGTCAACAATCGAGATATTTTTAGAAGTATGTTCAATTAAAAAGTCAATGTCTGACATCACATTTTCCAATAACTGTTCGAGGATTGAAAATCTGGAAGAATGTTTAATATCCTTTACTATTTCTTTCAGAGGTTCAAATTGGAGGCACTCCATATGTGTGTCCTTCATGCAGAATATACAACATGGTGCACTATGGGTCTTGCAGTAGAGTTCAAACGGAGAACTGTGATCATGGCATTGTTGTTTAGTTGACAAAAGAAAAGACGGTAACTTGAAGTAGTCCTCAATTTTGATAGTTTTATGGTGTTTGGACAACTTTGAAAAGCCATGGTGTTTCTTACAGTTGGTACAGTAAGCTTCGTCACACTCAGGACACCAAACATCAGCAGGTTCATTCATATGCTCTTGTTCACAAATGCCACAAAATTTTGTAGGAGGGGTTGCCATTTCAAATCTGAATCAGAAACAAATAATTTTGCAATATTTAATGCTATGCGTTTCACGCTTTATTCTATAATAATTGCATTAGATTTATGTTTCATTATAATATGTTATTCTGATTCATTGGCTAACTGCACATCTCGCTATTCCTTAATCAACTTCATTACACAATAAAATTTATCATTCACGATGACACGATAAAGTGCACAGATAAATGAAATAAAAACTGGATAAAAATCGTGTTGTCATGATCCTAGCTAAAAAATGTAATTATAAGAATTGAATGCTTCTTTTTTTAACTTCATAACTTCATAGGGTTGTAAAAGCGTTGACAGTGCGCACAGTTTTAGAAGAAGCGCTTCATACAAAATGTACTTCGGTCAACGCTTTTACACCCAAATGAAGTTACAAAAAGAATCATTCACTTCTTATAATATAAACGTTACATATTAATCTCGAAAAAATACAATCATAGGCTCCTCACTATGGATTCAATGGGTTGAATGTTTTGGCTAAGGCAAGTGTAGACAATTTCGGATTATGAAAATAACACTATCTGATTAAGTTCAACACAGAAAAACCTTTAAGTACAAAAATGTGAGAAGAATCGAAATTTGAGTATGTTTGAGGTTTAGAAATGCAAAGATGATTGGACTCTGGAGATAAAATTTTAAAAATCCGCGGGACATTAGTATTTTTTACACAGTTACGGTCAATTTGGTTTTAATTCTCTTTGAAATTCTTAATGTTGCCTTAGAAAACTTTTTTTCAAGCGTACTCGGTGAAGGTTGATCTAGTTAATGTAAATATTAAATTGTGATTAGAACAATCATTATTTTTTTTTAATTTAAAGACTTTAAGTGGTTATTTCTCCCTGCGAAATTTGAATGGTTTTGGTTATTCTGGTTTAACCTTTTTTCTATGAAGGTTTAAAAGTATAGTTTTCGTTCCTTTCTGGATTGTATTGTGTTCGATGTTTTTCCTAACACAGTAAAAAACTTGATGAAGTTTATTGCAAATAATTTTGCCGTGCACAGCCTTACCTACATGTAGGTTTGTCCCCTCCGTAAAATATCCAGTATGCCTTCGGAATATACAAATATTAACAAGAATTTCATTAACGGTCGGGAAAAGGACTAAGCCTTACCTTTCCAGTCCACTGTTTGTCGGATTCACTTTTAGAAAGTGAAAGTTAAAATGAATAGTAGGTCAAACTACAGGTCAGATTCAAAAATGGGAAATCTAGTGTAAAAATATTACCTCTCCTGTAAAGACTGAAATTTATTAGTTTTTTTCATGTTCGTTTTGTTTTAGTATGGAGGCTGTAAATTATAAATTCACAAGAAAATGTTCTGGTAAAACATAATTATAATGAAATGAAACACAGTTTTCATAAAATGATATTATTTCACTATTAGAATTTGTATAAAATGTGGCTATGCAAAAAAAATATGCTGGAGTAACCGCCTCCAATTTATTTTTCTGCAGACTGTATACATCTCTGGGACATGTCAGTTATCCGTATATGACCAGAAAAGTTGAACCGGGAATACTCCAAAGGCATTGGTTGATATGTAGGACCGATACACGCTTTTGAAATAAGTTACTAAGCAAATTCAAACGGAACTTATCCCGATGTGAACAATGAATAGGAAACAGACGAATGGTAAAAACACAAGAGAAGAACATAACCCGTATCATGCCAATAACTGGTTTAAGAATAAATGTGTTTATTTTCAAAGCAAAATACTCCATGAGTGAATCTTTCAAAAAACAAATGTCATCTTCCATGACCTGCCAATAGTATCGTAACAATATCCCTTATGATCAAGTCTGTTTAACAAGTTGGCTAGCTTTTTGAGGTGAATGACAAGAAATTCGTGCTTTGCATGGAATATTACCCTAAAAGATGGGATGTGAAACTAATGAACACATAAGGTGTATGCACGATATTTTTATTCACGAATACTATCCTTAGAGCAATAACATTTAGTAAATCTCTTGACATATCAAAAATCTAAATAAACATATAATACTGCACAAAGTTTGCAAGTAATAAGCTACATATTTACCATGAAAGCCGAGCACCACACATACAACTGTTATATTCGTGGATCAAGTAGCTTATAGACATTTTAGAATTAAGAGCGACCGAAGTGTTTTTCCGGATTAACCTCCGTGTGATTTATATTATGTTGTTTGTCTGTTTGTCTTTTTCTTTTTTTTTGCCATGGCGTTGCCAATTTATTTTCGACTTATAAGTTTGAATGTCACTCTGGAATCTTTCGCCTGTCTTTTAATAAGTATAGCCAAATTAATCTATGGTCAGCTTTCCAGAAGGAATTGTAGCCTTAGTTTCTCAATAATTAACCTAACTTATCAGCAGAGAACTTTGAAAAAGTAGGTAACACACATGTCAAAACGAAGCACTCACTACTGAGCTCATGATATCCTTGGGGACTTTCTTTTCACTAGCAGCAACTCTGTAAAATTCTTTATTAGGGATAAGTGGAATCAAACCGTGCCCTGCATTACAGCTGATTATTTATCATATCATGTATCGTTTTAGGGTAATGTTTTAGATTCTGTCTGATACATGCTTGGTTCTTAAAATTTCGGATTTCAAATACTGTTAGACAGAAAAGATAACTAGTTTTACTTTGACCATGCGTTTTTCAATCTGTGTAGAATGGGCACTAGTGTTCTATGCCCGTTACTTTTAATGATCGCCCGGATCATATTTCAATTCAATTCAATGTTTTATTAAAGTCTCATCTCTCAACAAGTACAATCAATCTTTATACATTGTAAAATAACACTAGATAAAATGAGAGCCATTCTATACAGAATTATAAGAGACTATTAAAATGCATAGATATAATACACAATATGAAATAAAATACTATTTACAATATATAAAATTTCTACGTCTTTTTAAAATCAAATGACAGGTTTTGGCACACACACGTATCATATTTACATCTGAGAATAAAAACACTAACTTTTGATTATCATCTAAAGTATTAAAATTGTCATTAAAAGTTTCAGCAACATAATATAAATGGTTTCTAAAATCGTCATAAAGAGGACATCTTAATAAAACATGCGCTTCGTCTTCAATAAAAACGTCACATATATGGCACACTCTATTTTCTAAAACAATATTTTCATATCTCCCTGTTTCAATTCTTAGGGGAGCAACACCACATCTAAATTTGGCGAAAGCACTTCTGTGATAGAAGGGTAAAGCTATTTTGCAGTATTCCTCCGATTCAAAATTTTCCTTAAACAGTCTGTAAGTTCGTAGCTTATTGCCACCTCTGCCCGATATAGATTTATCAGAATGTAAAACAGCATGCCAATTATCGACATGTTTTTCGTGTAATTTTGACATAAATTTTCTTAAAACATAGTTAGTGTCCATATTTTCGGGACACGATAAATTACTTAAATTTAGTTCACAGAAGTTTTTCTTTACTAAAAAATTCCAGTTTTTAACACACTTATGCTTAATACTCATACTATCAGCCCACTTGTGAATTTTTGCATTTAACCTATTTGAGCTCATGTTATTTAATCTACACCACAAACGTATAATACTTTTCCACTGCTTATCAAAAATAGGTGTTATACCTAAATCTCCAGTAACTGCAGCATTTGGTGCATATTTTCCTACTCCGAGAAAAAATCTACAAGCCCTATTATGTATGGAGTTTATACAAGAATATGTTTTTACACCCCATATACCTGCTCCATATTCTATTATAGGACAAACCAAACTTTCATATAATTTTACAAATACATCGAAACAAACACCACCTAAAAGTTTACACTTGGCTATTACCAACCCTAAAGCTCTATTTGCTGAAGATGCAACTGCTTTTGCAGTAACATTATAGTCTAAATGTTCGTTTAAAACGAGACCAAGATAAGTATAATTACTAGAAAACTTAAAAGTATGGCCATTACAATTAAAAATTACATCAGATCTAGGTATAGATGGCGGTCTAAAATGTACAACGTTACTCTTGTTTGCATTAATTGTCATACAATTGTCCTCACACCATGTAGATAAAGCATTTAACAGAAGTTGTAGCTCTTTTTCATCGTTTGCTATAATTACAACGTCATCAGCATATAATAAAATACACAGTTTTTTTATCATATGATAATAAATTGTAAACGTTTTTTTCGTCCTGGGCCTTAATTCTGTGTGTTCTCATTTCGCCTTAGTTGTGAATTCAAGGTAAAAAAAGGTAAAAAATATACTAATGCCAGATGGGAATTGAACTAAGGCGAAATGTGAATTTAGATAAAAATATTAAATAAACAAATTAAACCTCTGTGTTTTTATAGCAATTTCAACAACATTTAATTAGGGAATTGTTTCTCTTGAATTATTATTTTTTATAAAAGTGACAAATTTGTGACAATTTTTATGATTTTAAACCAAAAAAAAATCCACAATAAAACATGAGTCAGAAGGAAAGCTGCTTCTTTTATGCTTAATTTAATATAAGTTTCAATTGTATAAATTTTATGCAATCAGAAAGTTCTTTCTGTCAATTATTCTTTACGTTATGCAACACAGAGTTAAAAAAGAAAGAAAAAATTGTATTCCCACAAACTTATTTACATATATTACATTACTTTAGACGTAGAAATAAAGTAATATATTTTTGTTTAAATTGTGTTATTATAATTATATATATAATAAAGATAATACATGTAAAAATACAAAAAAAAGAAGATGTGGTATAATTGCCTATGAGACAAGTCTCCACAAGAGACCAAAATGACACATATATCAACAATATAGGACAACATACAGCCTTCAACAATGAGGAAAGCCCATACTGCATGGTCAGTTATAATACGCCCCGAAATGACAATGTAAAACAATTCAAACGAGAAAACTAACGGCCTTTTCTATGTATAAATAATGAACGAAAAAGAAATATGTAACACATAAACAAACGAGAACCTCTGAATTAGTTACATGGTATACTATGACTTAACTTCTTCAAGCGTGGTCCAAATTATATAAGATTCTTCAATCTCCTGGAAAATATCGCCAACCAACATATTAACCTCAGTATGGTGATGCAGCATCTTACATCCTCAAACTTGGAAACTAAATGAACTTTGCACATTCAAATGTGTACATCAGTGCCTTGTTTTTCACAATATGAACTAATTGGAAATAATTCTTATGTTATATGAATAAGACTAAGTGCTTTTTTTCTCATGCTATTATTAAAAATATAACATGGCGAAATGAGAATAAGCCCTTAATTCTGATCCCAAAGCCAAACATTGAAACGACGTGTCATGATTGCTGGCTTCATTGGTATTCTTTTTAGTATCTCACGAATCTTGGGTATATTTCTAGGCACAGGATCAGGATAAACTTGCCTTGCAATATTTGCCACTGCACATTTAGCTTCATCAATAAAGTGTCTTCACGATTTCAAATTATTATCTGATAATTCGTGAACTTTTCATCAATTTGTGCGATCTGTTCAATATTTACACCTCCTGTTATCTCAACACAATGGTTTCAAAATTTTCCTTGTCTTCCCCAAGTCCCACCCATCAAACACATTTTATAGGACATCGTCCTACACAAGAGTTGGGCTTACGCTCGAACGATGTTGAGGAATACAAAGATACTATTTCTGTAGTTGTTTTCCTATTTATTACCATTTCAACATGGCACTTACCTGATAGAAAAACGCTGAAACTAGCAAATTATGTCACATCTTTCAAATGATAACAAGCGTCACGTGACAACTGTTTACTACCTCAAAAAATCTATTTTAAAATATTAATAAGCGCGATAATTCAAAAACATCTCCATTTCTTTGCGTTTTTATTTGTAAAATCACACAATGTCACCCACATCTCGTATATAGTTAATATATTGGCGTTTAAAAATACTCTTATATGCATGATTTTTTTATAAGCTGTGATTGGTTTTGCACTAGCTGTCAGTACCTGTGAGTTGTTGGGATGTACAAGTACCCAGCTACATCCACTCTGTTTCGTAAGATGTATTTCTATTTGTACCATCTGATGAGTATCACCTTTTTATAATATTTTTTTGTAGATTTGTACAATGTAGACTATATTTTTTTGTTTTAGAATTATTGTTTGAGGATCTCCTGCGATATTATATTTGGTGTTGCTAACTGTGAGTCCCTCTTGAAATAAATAAATTGATTTACTACTTACTTTACGTTCGATGGATTGGTTGTTTTGCAATAAGAGAAGTATAAGTCAAAGAGGTGACAAGTCCAAAAATGGTTAAAAAATGAAGAAATGCAGAATATATTTCCATTGAAAAACGAAGGTTATGAGTATCCATCCATTATACAAATCAGTATATGCGCAGCAAAAAACAAACAAATAGCAAAGGAACAGCGCTTTAAGTTGTTTAAAATGAAAACCTGAAATGGTTGCTTTCTGTTTCAAAACAAAGTTAATTGAATATCGGGAAGTTAAGTATTTTGGACATTTTTTTTTATCAGAATGACCTGTCAATGACTACTATGGCAAGGCAAGTTTTCTTCACATGGTAATACTTTGTGAAGTAAGTAATTCGTTATCACCTCTCTCTACACAGGACCCAAAACCTGAATATAGTATGGGATGTTGGGGAGGGGAGGGAGCTGAAAAGGTATACATACTGTTTTTATAAATCAAATCCTCCTGCAGATTTTATTTCTGATCCTTGAAAATTCACGTATTGATTGTACCAGAGACATATAATACAATATATAATATAATTGTATTATATGTCTCTGATTGTACACATATCAAAATCATGAATCTGCTACAATTATGGAATTGTCTGAGGAATTTTATACGTTTTTTATTCTATGGACCAAAATAATTTCCAGCTAAATTTTCAAAATACGATACCAATTTTTGTTTCAAACCATCACCCAAAGTTGTCTATTGAGGTTGTGTTCTTTCCAATATGGAGCTGCTTATAGATTTTCCACATATTACATAAAAAAAAGTTCATTACAGAAATTCTCCATTGTTTGAAAAAACTGGTATGAATTTGGACACTTCGAAAACATATTCCTCACAAAAGATAACTAAAAATGTAAGAGAACAAATTAAATTAAAATTAAAGCATTTTTATGAAAAACTAGTAAAATGATAAATTATGATATCAGATATAGAGGAAAACAGCAAACTCACTATTTATAAACATGCAAAAATAAATAATACAGAATAAAAATATTTAACGTTCTCAAAACTTGAATTCAGAAAACTATTAACAAAATTTAAATTAAGTGACCATAAATTATTAATAGAAAGGGGAAGATACCTTAAAATACCAAGGGAAGAAAGATTATGCAAAAACTATGTTTGCAAATTAGAGATGAAATTCATTTCTTTTTATATTGTAATAGAAACCATAATAATAGAAGTTTATTTTTATTTTTTGATAAATGAGAAAATCCACTTTATAAATTTAAATGGCATAGATAATATAACATATATATACTCAACCCAATTTCACATATTCAGGCAGATAAGCTAGGATTCGTTTCAAAACAGTATTGAACTGAGGACAGGGGACTCTTGAAATATATACTTTTATTGTGTATATTAATGATCTTGTTAATTTTATTTTCATTTTGTTATGTTGTGCCACATACTATAAATATGTAGTTTTATGGCAATAAATATTTGAATTGAATTGAATTGTTAAAGAATTTAAAACACTCTTTGCAACCCATGCGTTTGAGTCTTTGATCCCTTTTCTCTCTTGATTCCGTTCATCTACCTTTACTACAGTATCTGTTACAAATAACTATCTTTCGAGAAAACATATTATCGTCACAGCATTCTATAGTAAGCTTCGCTTCGTGCAGTTTAATGCCATTGAAAAATAACAAAAAAATTATTCACCCACTACAAACTGAATAAGCTTCTTAATAGTCTTTATTACTTATAATTCCAAAATAATTTATTACCAATTATGGCGAGTTAAAAACAACCATCCGACTTGAATAACGTTTATGCCTGCGTGGGATTTCAATTAAAGCATCATAACGCATGAAAAGGGTCTATACATTATTAAAATTTTGGATTCGGTGACGCTCGCAAACAAAATAAGACTCAACGTTCAACCATGAAATCAGAAAACCTTGAAATTAGGTCTTACTTAAAAAATCTTATGAATTATATGCAAAAAGCGAGAGAAGAGATAAAAGGATAAGAAACCTCACATGTGAAACAAAAACAGATACTACAAGAGCACACCTTCATCTCATCATATACAGCATTTTACAGAACTTTGTGTGTGCTTAAGGCCTTCGATGTAGCCTAGTATCATGAATGATGAACATAATTTCATGTATGGCATTTAAACATTATGTTCTATCAAGTCAATAATTCGACTCATTTGAATCCATCGTCATACAACCTTTTAAATTGATCCCTGTTTAGTTGAGATGGTGCGCAAGTGTTCATCATTTGATCCATTCATTAAAAAAGAATGTCGACATTAAAAATTGAAACAAGGGGCTACCGGGAATTGATCCGGCCTACAAAGAATATTCTTGTGAATAACATATGTATAAACCTAGAAAACGAAATAAAACAGAACCTAGAAAATCCGATCGCATATGCTTACTATCTGTTTTAGAGGTCATCTCGATAGATATTTAGATGGCGTATGGTAAAATATGTTAGAAATACCGATACATTAAAGATAGCCCATGCATTGTTAATTGTTTAAAATGGTTTCTTTTGTACATACACGTTTATAAAAAGTTATTTAAGAAAGTATGAGTATTATGATCAAATCGGTGAACATCAATTTGACAGATGGCCCAAGACCACAATTAATGACCCCGCTTTTCGTTGTCCACGAATATAGTTCCTTTTAATTAGAGTGTATTTTTCCTTAATTTTTTTTCTTTCCCTTCCTCACTCATTTCTTAGATTTTTTTTGGTGGAAATGAAAGAAGAGAGGTGAAATAAATTTTTGGATGTTGTATTTTAACTTATTTTGATTTGGAATGAGTGATTAGGCCAAGTGCAAAAAGGTAATATTTACAGTTTTCGGAACATCTCTTGACTTGTCAATAGGGGTATGGATGTGTATTGGCTAAATTTGTAAAAGTGATTGCTACAATTTTTCTGAATTTTGGATATATATTTGGACTAGGACTATACATTACACACACCAAAAATTGGACAAAAGTGCATGGTGCAATTTTTTTAATGATGCAAAAGGTTATAAAGAACTGATAGAGGAATTAATTGTGGTCTGTGGCCAGATAAAGTCACGTTTAAAAGGTCAAAATACAGAACGAAGATGAAGTGTATTTATAAGAACCTAAAACATTTTTTTTTATCAACGACAGCGTATGGGAACCTTTCCTGACTTTGGAATACGAAACCATAGTTAAATTTAAATGGTTAAAGAGCCTGGATTATGCAGACAAAACATGTCATTCTAAAAGTCATACTGTAATACCACCATCAGTTCTAGCACAGTGATAGTAAAACGTCTAAGATAAATTTCTGATCCTTTAGATTAACATTGGACAACAGGAAATTAGAAATCTAAAAAAAAACTTATTTTAAAAGATTCAGCAGGAATTTGAAATAATGAAACACATATAGATTTGTGTATGAGATTTTGAGATCAATAACAAAAATACGAGTAAGCGCTGAACTCTAAATGTTATTTTATTTTTACTGCATTACTGCATTACTTTTTACAATCCATGATCTGAAAAGCGAATTAAAATTACTCAATCCAACATGCGTTGTAATACGCATTTTCATTGCTCTTCTGAATTGAATTATTAAGCTTTATTTTAAATGTTAAAGTCTAGTTGGATTTAACTTTGATTTCAATTTGATGGGGTTTGAAGTTTCTGGACACAATAACCACAACACAATTGACATTTCATTTTTATTTGAAATATTTATTGATGGAATTGCTTTAATTGATCCGACAAATAACGACAATTAACAGTATCTTTATAACTTTGTAACAAAATGTAATATTTCTAATGAAGAATGTCGTTTGCATTGTGTTAATTCATTAATGTCAGCTATCTTCTATCGACATGAATAATCTACCTTGTTAAGAAAAAAAATGGCATGATATGACAGTTGTAAATTTTTAATGTTCATTTTCTATTTCACGTTTTACAGACAGAATCTGCGGTCGCTTTCATTATCCTAACAGCGTCCCAGTTTCTCAATTCAGTACATTTAGCCATAGGCACTTGTTTTCTATCCATGTCAAGCATTTAGCCCCTGCGATAACCCCCGGTATTTTTGTGGAGTTCGTGTTGTTCAGTCTTTAGTGTTCTCTATTTTCTTTTTATACTGTTGTTTGTCTTTTTTTTTGCTATGGTGTTGTCAACTTTGGCAACACTACTGAATGGAAGATTGTAATACTCATCCTTTTTGCTCAACTAATCTCATTCACTTTAGCATTCATACGATTTCAGCAACAATCACTCCATATTTATATATGATATCATGGCCTAATAGTAATTTACTGACCACTAGTACATAACAAGTATTTAGGTAAACAACATATTTTAAATTAACTGTTCAATTTCTCTATCACGTAGAAAAAAATATTAAAAGATGCAATTATTCTCTTATAATAAAAAATTGACACGCATGTAAAATATCATATTTACACGCATGTTGAATAAAATATGTACATGTCTGTAAAATAACAGGTTTAAACGCAAGCCATGTGAATTATGTTAAATAACATTTTTAACATTTAAATAACTTTTTAAAACTATTATAATGCACAGAACCTTAGCAGAATAAAACAGAATAAAATGTGTTCTGCAGCTGAGAATACTTTCAGTCCGAAACTTCTTGGTCTGTAATTACCTGTAGATGAATAAAAGGATATAATTACAAATACACCTCAGCTTGATAAACATATAGGAAATATGGGTCCTCAATGATCTTCAACTTCGTACTTTTTGTTTTGTCTTTTTTACGTTATTTACTTTATTGATTCTAGCGATACTGATCAGTCTTTTGTGCACGAAACGCACGTCTGGTGTACACAATTTTAATCTTTATATCTATGATCATGATGAGTTCCTGCATGTACATATTAGCTTACGGTATAAAAACCGTCTTCTATCTTTACAGAAAACTCAATGGATGTTTGTTAACTTCTTCAAAAAGTCTTTCGATTTTGTATATTTTTCTTATCAACTAACATAATTATTCCATCAACTTTGTACTGTATTTGGCCTTTTTAAATTTTTAATTCGATCGACACTGATGAGTCTTTTGTAGACGAAACGCAAATCTGGGATTCAAAGTTTTTTTATTCTGGTATCTGATGAGTTTATTTCTGTACGATTTTATTACAAACATTCAGTTTGTATCAAGTTTTCTACCTAATATATTAGCCATGCAGATCTGTCACAATGTTTTTGACTTTTGGAGTTTCAATGATCATCAACTTTGTTTTTTTATTTTCATCCTTTAGGTGTTCTTATGTGACCTTATATAGAAGAATTGCATGGTTGGCGTACTATATTAACCTTGTACGACTTTTATGTTAAAATAGCATATGAAGTCGAGGACAGATTATTCAGCAATGCAATGAAAAAACATCACTGATGTCATAAAAGATACCTATGAGAATATTAAATTTCAAAAATAATAACGAATACTTATCCCCTAATAAAAAATAAAGACAAAAACAATTCGGGATATACTAGTTTTTAAAATGATAGCAAGTATCTGCTTCAGATGTGTACTGAATCGGAGTTACCCAACAGAGTTCTTGCAGTAAGTAAAGAGCGAGTAATAACGAACGAAGACACCTGGAACATATTGCCTTTCATGTTAACTTGTGCTAGTAGCAATAGTTAACAGTATCTAATGATGATTTCAATTTTCATATATATTTGCTTTCATTTTCTGTTTTCATATATTTTCGTTTTGTCAACATTATTTACCTCTTGTCGACTGTCCATTTTTCTGTTTCTCAGGTCGTTTCTTATTTTCAAAGACTTCGTATGAAGGAAAATCCTTATTTCGTTTGGTTGTTGGAATTAATTTGGTTGTTGATGGTGGTGGCTTTGTTAACTCTACAGCTTCTACAATTAAATATTATGATACATATTTAGCATTATTCCAATATAACAGAATCAAAATATCAAAATTATATGTTCTAGCTTACATTTTGTATTCACTCGACGAAAGTTCAACACTCGTTGATCAATATCCAACGAAATATCGGCCTTTTGTCAGTATGCTAAACGCTTTAACCAACTATTTAGACCATTCACTGAATCCTTCATAATGAATTCCATATTTCGCCTGACGTGCCGAAATGAAACTACGATTATGTTTCATAAAGGGCAGGCGAAAGATGCAAAAGAGTAAAACATATAAAACTGAAAACTTAGCAGCATGAACGCCACCGAAAACTTAGTGTGATCTCAAGTTCTACCGAAGGATAAGCAAATCCTGCTACTCATGTGACACCCGTCATGTTTCTCATCTAAGTACAGACCGGTTGATCAGTTTAATTAGGACGGGATTAGGGTTGCGACAGTTGGAACATGAATGTCGTGTTCAAATATTCCATATAAGTGAGAGGTTTGGCTAGCTATAAATCCAGACTTAACCCACTTTTTTATTAGAATGCCATGATCCAAGTCAGGAAAATGGTAGTTGTTATCAAATAATTCAATTCTTTGTGTTTGCGTTTGTTTTTGTAGCAGTTTAGTGTAATTGTTCTTCTGTTGTTTTCCTCTTATAGTTGATGTGTTTGCCTTGGTTTTTGTTTGTGACCCGGATTTGTTTTCATTAAATCGATTTATGACTATTAAACAGCGGATGATTGCAACTTCACCTATTTAAACTCTTGATTTGATAGCTTTGTTGTGAAAATCAACACTGTACCAAGGAAATCATGATAGGAAATACAAGCCCTGGAATATCGTATCAATTGAGAAATAGAAATTTAAAGTCACTTGACGCTTAAATCATATATTTTGCCGTAAAGCTTTGTTATCAACTGACCATCAATTTTATATGTTATATATATATGTTATATTTGTTATTCACGTGGGATTTTGTCTATGTGTGTTACATTTTAGTGTTATGTCGTTGTTCTTCTCTTATATTTAATGCGTTTCCCTCGGTTTTAGTTTGTTACCCCGATTTTGTTTTTTGTTCATGGATTTATGAGTTTTGAACAGCGGTATATTACTGTTGCCTTTATTTAGATGTAAGTCGAGATATGAGACATATCTGACTGTCTTTTGTATTCTTTATCTCAAGTTCAATGGGATATATGCGTTCAACATAGTCACCAAACTTAATTATTTAGTGCGAGAATAACATCTTTATAGCAGTAAGGGAACATAACATATAATGCTTACTTCTTTTTTCCTTTTTCTTAAGAAGCTCCTAAATGAATAAAGGCAACAGTAGTATACCGCTGTTCAAAATTCGTAAATCGATGGACAAAAAACAAAATCGGGGTAACAAACTAAAACTGAGGGAACGCATTGAATATAAGAGGAGAACAACGACACAACATTAAAATGTAACACACACAGAAACGGACTAAGCATTAGACAAAATCTGATGAAGTCTGCCTCAGATAAATAAGTGAATGAGTCGCAAGCCAAGGAACGGACCACAGTTGGTTCCATTGGGAATGCTGATTGTTGTTGAAACGTAACAAATATGCTGTCAATCATAAAAATCAAGCATCTTGATAATGTAAAATTCAAAGAATTTAATTTTCCTCGGAGTTCAGAATGTTTGTGATTTTACTTTTTGATCAAATCAGAGAGATTTTTTTACAATGATTGATTTATCCATTCCTCCCCAGCAAAAGCTTTACTTCTTTTCCAATTCCTTTTTATGAAACAAAGCAGAGCCAATTCTTTCTTATAAGGTTGTATTTACAAATAGTAGATATACTTGTCAGACGGGAATTTAAGAGAGTGCGTTAGCCCCACTTTAATTGGGAAATTAGGTAAATAGCATAAAATCGTTTACTCGGCAGAATATCTTCCGCTTATTTTGGGAATTATACTCACACTTTTCGAAAATCCTGGATCCTCCTGATGGCTATAAGGTAAGTGGTTTTTTTGTTGTTGTCCCAGGAATAGATTACCTTGGCCGTATTTGTCACAACTTTTTGGAATTTTGGGTTCTCAATGCTCCTCAACTTTGTACTTGTTTGGCTTTATAACTATTTGAACTGAGCGTCACTGATGAGTCTTATGTAGACAAAACGCGCATCTGGCGTATTAAATTATAATCCTGGTACCTTTGATAACTGTTGTCTTCATTTTTTATTTATTACTGTGCATACTAGTTTGATGAAAAGTTTGAATACATCAGGACTATGTCAAGAGAGTTAAAAATAATATTCATTCATTGTGTTGTATTAAACTTAAGCTACTGTACTTACCATATAAAAGCATAGTCTCTTTGTCTTTACCAAGACTATTTGAAGCAACACATGTATAATTTCCGTAATCTTCTTTTTGTATGCTATGAATATTTAGATCTAGAATTTTTGTGTATATTTCATAATAATCATCATTCAAGGCTACTCGATACTTCATGCTGTTTTCTATCGGAATTCCATTCCGTTGCCATTCTAAGAACTGGATCGGATTGGCTCGTACGATACACTGTAGTATTGTTTCTTTGTAGAGATACTGTGAAAACCTTCGGTTTGGTAATTCAATTTCTGGACGAACTGAAATCAATATTAGTGAAATACGATAACATATAGAATTATTTGCTTTACATTACATATCATGTAACATTTTCTTTAACAGTTCGAGAACAATAATAATATTAGTTGTCAAAATGTTTGATACCAAGTGAGGAATATGACAGTTCTTGTCCATTCGTTTTTTATGTGATTTGTTATTTGATTTTGCCATGTGATTATGGACTTTCCGATTAGATTTTCTTCTAAGTTCAGTATTTTTGTGATTTTACTTTTTTCTAAGAACAAAGTGTTAAAAATCAGTATTTAGTTTGGTATTAGACATTATAAAAGAGGGACGAAATATACCAGAAAGACAGTCAAACTCATAAATCGAAAATAAACTGACAACGCCATGGCTAAAAATGAAAAAGACAAACAGACAAACAATAGTACAAATGACACAACATAGAAAACTAAAGAATAAGCAACACGAACCCCACCAAAAACTAGGGTTAATCTCAGGTGCTTCGGAAGGGTAAGGAGGTCCTGCTCCACATGTGACACACGTCGTGTTACTTAAGTGATAACAACTCCGGTAAATAGTCTTATTCGGTAGGTCACATTCATGAAAGTGAAAGGGTTGTAGTTACGACGTAAGGAATAAAATTAACGGTATCAATTTTCTTGCACCAGATGCGCATTTCGACAATACATGTCTCTTCAGTGATGCTCGTGGCCAAAATATTTGAAATCCAAAACTTATATAAAAGATGAAGAGCTATAATCCAAAAGGTCCAAAAAGTATAGCCAAATCCGTGAAAGGAATCAGAGCTTTGCATGAGGGAGATACATTCCTTAATTTATAATAATTTCTATCATTTTGTAACAGCAAATTTTAATAACACCAAAAAATCCGTATTTTCATGCCAGTACCGAAGTACTGGCTACTGGGCTGGTGATACCCTCGGGGACTAATAGTCCACCAGCAGAGGCATCGACCCAGTGATAGTAATAAAATTAACGGTATCAATTTTCTTGCACCAGATGCGCATTTCGACAATACATGTCTCTTCAGTGATGCTCGTGGCCAAAATATTTGAAATCCAAAACTTATATAAAAGATGAAGAGCTATAATCCAAAAGGTCCAAAAAGTATAGCCAAATCCGTGAAAGGAATCAGAGCTTTGCATGAGGGAGATACATTCCTTAATTTATAATAAGGAACATATACGATATCATTTGTGAAACGGTTATTCCATAACGGTCAACCAACTCGTGATGGCGTCCTTAAAATTTACGAAAGGATAATTTCAACTTCACCATTTGGAACTCTTGGTTTAATAGCTTCCTTGTGAGCAGCAACCATCTATCAAGAAAATCATGATAGGAAATGCAAGCACGGAATATCGTATAAAATATCAAGTCATGCGAAATGTACGAAATCTGCAAGTCTAAATATGCTGTTGCTTTATTGTCATTTTTTATGTGTTTGTAATGGTAGGAAATAATATTTGTGATTTTGAGGGTTCCTTTGTTGTAGTAAAAACATATTATCATGCATTCTGTCTCCAATAATCTTAATCTCCTCCATAAATTTTAGTTTAAACCTCGTATTTCCATCAGTTAGTTACAATTTATGTCTTTTTAGAAGTGCAATCATTCTAGTTCCATAATAATTCCATTTAATTGTTTTTAAATCTTATGGTTTTCTAGAAGGAGGAATTAAAGACGAAGAACACAGCAACATAAATATTGAAATGGATGATCATTAAATCGATTACACAGAAATCTACACCTGGTTTAATTTTTATTTTTGAAGTAGTGAAATTTTCAACACCTTAGCGACCATTAAACATCGAAAAATAAATGCGTTGTCAGAAGGATATTCCACACTTTTATTGATGTTTAACATTGCGTGTAATAAAAAATGAGATACAGTTCTCTATAGAACTCATTGTAACAAAAGAAGGCGACAGTAGTATAAAGAATTGCCAACGTAGATACAAATATCTTTTCCTGGGGAGGGATAAAATGTACTTCGTAAAAAGTCACTCTGATTCAAACAAAAACATCTTTCAATCTGACATTATCAAGATGATTGATTTTTTTAATTGATATCATATTTGTTATGTTTCAAAAAACAATCGACATTCCCATGGGAAACAAATGTGCTCCTTTCCTTGCAGACTTGTTCATTTGTCCAGTTATTATCCATTCGTTTAATGTGTAAAAATTAAATTCACAAAAATACTGAACTCAGAGGAAAATAAAATCGGAAAGTCCATAATCACATGGCAAAATCAAATGACAAAACACATCAAAAACGAATGGACAACAACTGTCATATTCCTGACTTGGTACAGGCATTTTCAAATGTAGAAAAAGGAGGATTAAACCTGGTTTATAGCGCATAACCTCTCACTTTGTACGACAGTCTCATCAAATTCCGTTATATTTACAATGCTGCATGAACTAAACAGACATAATCAATAAAATAGTCAAAATATGGGTACACAGTCATCATCGTGTTACAATTTTAAAAGAAACAATGTCTGACGTCAGATAATTTATACGTCACATATTTTTGTCGTTCAATGTTTGTACAAATAATTTTAAAATTTCACATGGGCAATGTTAGCATACAGGGTTAAAAAATCAAAAGTATATAAGAATGTCGATGTAGGATCATGAATGAAGAACGTAATTTCATATATATTGCATTTGAACATATGTTCTTTTAAGTCAATAACTCTACATACATCCTTTTAAATTGACCCCATTTTAGTTGAGATGGTGCGCATGTGTTTATCATGAGACCCATTCATTAAAAAGTAAAGAATGTCGGCATTAAAAATTAAAACAAGGACCTACCAGGAATAGCAATTTAGTTGACTATAGCACTAAACCTCTAGTGTTTGAGCTATTGATTTGGCCATTTGATTAGGGACTTTCCTTTGAATTTTCCTCGGAGTTCATTTTTTTTGGTGATTTTACTTTTTATCGATGTTCAAATATTAGATAAATTATAAACCTGGTCGTCTTAGAAATGTTCATTTCTATAGTATTAGCAAGTCAATTTTTTTTTATTCTAATTTTGATTTAAATGAGAAAACAGGAGAAATAATTTTGGCCAAAACGGAAAAGAAAAAAATGTGGCTGATAATCATGGACTCATGATAAAACTTTTCTTGGTATTTGTTTTATAGTCTACACATAAACCCGCTTCCAACTGAGTAATTTACGTTAACTCTGACATGACGGTTTTGACCATGGGTTTGATATTGATACTGCTGCAAATTTTGAACTTCCTGGAAAATATATATTCTTAACTTTTCATTTCTGGAGAAATAAACATGTAGAAATTGATGTTTTGAAATCAAAATTTATTTTTTTGGAACGTTATGTTTCAATGTTTACGAACGGAACATAGCATTAAATAGGCAAGTATAACCCTCCAAAATGTCAAGTGACTATTTTCACTTTTTATTATAAATTTTATTTTTCAAATGACAAATATTTACACGACCTCGAGGACCTAAAGTATCTTCTAAAACAGATTATAAGAAGTTTCTTTCAAGATTTATTAAATCATATAATATCATTCCGTATTTGTAATTTTAGATGCATGATCAGTATAAACAGAGTATGTCTTAAATTTTTAGTATTCAAAAAACATTATCGTCATCTTATACTTATATCTGATCCGTCTTATAAACAACATCTTTAAGTTAAGCCACCCCCGAAAAGGGTAAAGGTTTGATTCCTGCGTCGCTGGTGAGTCTTTTGCAGACGAATTTCGAGTCTGGGAAACAAAGTTATTAGTATGGTAGCTTTGATGATTTTTTGTAAACTATATCTGTTTACAATGTGCATTTTCTTTTTTCTCTATCTATTTCATTCGTTTAATCAGCAGAGGATTAAAATCATACTTACAAATTACTTCGACCTCTATTTGATGTGAATCAGCTTTGTCAACTCCGTTAAATGCGATACATTCATAAGTACCACCACAATATCTGGAGATATTATGTATCAATAGGATTTCACCAGGCTCTACCACCGCTGAAATAAAATTGAAGAATTTAAAATTCATTCAAGTATTTGGATTTGAGCGTTCCCAAGGTGAATGTAAATCCAGGAAACACTTTAGATACAGCATATTTTATATGTTATTTTCATTATTTAGAAAGTTAATATTTAATAAAACTTATTTCAACCAGTATTTTTTTCACAATCTGGATGTCTCGCGTTTGTAGAAGAAATTACCGATCCCAGTTTGAAATAGAGCACCACTGAGGAGTTTTTTTTTTGTTATTCGGAGGATTCATGGGGTACATATGTACTTTTTTTATTATAATTGTATTACGGATTTTTCAAACGGTAAACATTGACTTCAATACTGTTTCATTATTTATGCTAAGAATTCTACTTAAAATCATATTTTCCCTATGATTAACAAAGCCAAAAATTCAAATCGTCACATATATGTATTTTAATGAAATATGTTTAGTGCCCCAATTATTGACTCATAATTGAAGGTTTTTACCTTTACCTTCTTTTGTTGCTTTTTCGTATGAAGTCTTTGGTATATGTCTGAACCACTGCACTGTTGGTGTGGGAATACCAGTGGCATTACAGATAAGTTGTACTGTCTTACCTTCCTCCTCTTCCATATCATGACTTGTGCCATGATCAATGATCCTTGCTGGCACTGTAATGCATGTTTATAATACATTTCATTATTCAAAGTGGTAAGAAAATCACTGATCACACAGAAATTAAAAGTCTGAATTTGATACAGTCTCATAATAGAAATTTTATACCCAAAGATGCCTTGAGGCTGTGTTTCCGCTTCTTTCCTTTTTATATATACTCAAGATCAAGTCTATGTACTTAACAACGATTGACTTTAGCTGATTAGCCTAAACTACTAACTTTTGCAAAACATGTCCTTCATGTTTCAGTGGCATCATAATTGCTAAAACAATGGGAAAACGTTTAATTTTATTCAATGGCAAACGTAAATGAAATTGGTGTATATATGTTATGTTTGTAGACTCTCATGAGTGTACACGAATGATTCACCAATTACATGTGGTATATATTTAATCTTCCAAAAAGAAACGATTTTGAAGATGGACTCAATAATGTCACGATAAAGGTAGGAGCAGTCGTTTGATTAAGTGTAGAATTCCAAGGAACAATAAAACACAAAAGAAGTAGCCTGACAGCACACTAGCAAAATAAAACTGAACAGAAAAATCCATGATATATCAACACGAATACCCCCTCCCCCCAAATAAAAAACCCCAATCAACTGATCTTACCCCTGCTCCGGAAATAGAGTAATTTCTGTTTCACTAGTAGCACTCGTCATGAATGTGCTTATTTCTAGATAAAATCCTGTAGTAATCTTATTCAGTCATATCATTTAAACATAATTAAACAACATATCCGTATATGTGACACCGACTTTCCTTAGCAGTGAACCAAATCAGAAAACGAGTGTGAATTATGCATTGCTATACGATGTTTGTCGGTATTTTTTTCATCCAACATTCATGTATTTGTTTTTGGTGTTTCTGTTATGGTTTCGGTTGGATAATATGTTAGGTCTTAACGTTTGTAGTAAAATAGCCTTTCAATACCATCATTGACATGCAAATTGTTTGGACTGCGTTGTGAAAATAAGCGATAAAGTTCAAGATTGCTTGTTCGTTACGTAAGTTTATCACTCTTTGTGATGTCCTGTGGTGTCAGTCGTTAATGGAAGATGTTTCTTGTTGTTCTGTGGTTTACTTGTTGTGTCTAGTTATATAATATATTTTTTGCGTTTCTCTGTGTTGGATGTTCTTGCGTGTGTGTGTGCTGTATTTCTGTCACGTAGTGTTGTCATTTTAACGATATCTTTTTAACATTGTCATATAAGCAGGAAGTTGGGCTAGCCATTAAACCAGGCTAAATCCAACATTTGTCAGGAATATTGCATTTATTATCAAATAGTTCGTTTCCATGTATGTTGGCGTTTGTTTTTGTTGCACTTCGGTGTTCCTGTTGTTCCTTTGATTTCCTCTTTCAGTTGGTGTGTTTCTATCAATCGATTTACAACTTTTGGACAACGGTATAATACTGTTGCCTTTATAAGCATGTAAGGTAATGATACTAACCGAGTACCTTTAAATAAACCTTCTTTGTTTGAACAGGATCTGTATTAATTGAGCAAGAATACACTCCTTCATCGTAATGCTGAATTTCTCTAATATAAAGAGTCCAATCATTTAAACTATTTCGAGGTAAAGCTACCCGAGTGTCATCAATTATTCGCTTTTCAACATTAGTGAGAACCTTATTTTCTGGATTTAGCCAAGCTACCTGAAATGAAAAAAAATACAGAACAATATAAATTTCCAATCACTGGTCAGTTACAGAAATCAGGAAGTAGCTATCACTGGAAAAAATACTCATCATAGATACCAGGAATGAAATTTTAGATTTGCGCCAGACGCACGTTTCGTCTACAAAAGAAGCATCAGTGACCTTCCAAACAACGCTAAATTTAATTTCGGAAGAAACAATCAGAGTCAAAACCAGATTTCTTTATGCCTGAAGATATGACTAATCTTCTCTATTGAATTTCTTTGTCTCTAATACATAATGCATAATTTTACACAGTTAAATCGTTTTACATGGACCCTAATAAAAAAAACCTAACCAAATTAACATTTATATATAACTTACTTTATGCCATAAAGGGAATTTATACATTGATTTAATCTTTTTGTTAAGTCTGTTTTTGAAGACAAACATGCCTTCTAAGTAAGAATAATATAACACCTCCATCTTACCCTTCGTTTCTTTGTAATTTTGGTTGATTGCAGATGTCACTTACACATTTAATCGACGTTAATTAAAATCACCCATTACAATGCCCGTAAATTTAGGCATTGATGAAATAAAACGTCAATTTCCATTACAATTGATTATACGTTAAGTGTTACTACACTCAAGTGTCGTGTCTTTCAAAAAGGTAATAAAAACAAATAATTCAAAAGACTTCGATTTTTTCCATTGGAAATATTAGTTAATATGATTATGTCTTATATGATGTGCTAGTTCTTTATATTACCAAGTCAGTCATGAATAGCCTAAAGCTGACGCAGTTTAACGTTCAAGTGTAAGAAAATGGATGTAATAAAAAGAATTGCCAGAAACACGACTGCATCTAGCACATTGTAAAAACGTCACAATAACATTTTCTGTTTTTACTCGAAATTTTATGTTATATATTTAATTTACTGGTCTTTCAAATAGGACTGTAAACTATTTTATCTCAGTAGACAGGTTTTTATAATGTTAAAGCTCTCTTCATTAAAGATACTATTGGAATTATGAAGGTCATTTTCTGATTTTTCTTTTATATATCTTCCATATTTATTTTTCAAATTTGTGATATTAACATTGGAAAAAGCACCTGGAGCTATACGATGAAGTTTTATTTTCGAATTAGTGTTAATAGTTATCAAAAGTACCAGGATTATAATTTTATACGCCAGACGCGCATTTGGACTACATAAGACTCATCAGTGACGCTCAGATCAAAATAGTTAAAAAGCCAAACAAATACAAAGTTGAAGAGCATTGAGGACCCCAAATTCCAAAACATTGTGCCAAATACGGCTAAGGTAATCTACTCCTGGAGTAAGAAAATCCTTAGTTTTTCGAAAAATTCAAAGTTTCGTAAAACAGAAAATTTATAAAAATGACAATATAATTGATATTCATGTCAACACCGAAGTGCTGACTACTTGGCTGGTGATACCCTCGGGGACGAAACGTCCACCAGCAGTGGCATCGACCCAGTGATGTAAATAGTTATCAAAAGTACCAGGATTATAATTTTATACGCCAGACGCGCGTTTCGCCTACATAAGACTCATCAGTGACGCTCAGATCAAAATAGTTAAAAAGCCAAACAAATACAAAGTTGAAGAGCATTGAGGACCCAAAATTCCAAAACGTTGTGCCCAATATGGCTAAGGTTATATGTTCTATTAATTTGTATTGTAGTCCTGTAATATTATGTTGTCATTTCAATGTTATATTTAACTTTGCCATTAAAGTGCGAGGTTTGGCATGCCACAAAACCAGGTTCAACCCACCACTTTTATTCCCCTTTAAAAGTGTCCTGTACCAAGTCAGGAAGATGGCCATTGTTATATTATTGTTCGTTTCTGTGTGTGTTGCATTTTAACGTTGAGTCGTTTGTGTTTTCTCTTATTTTTGAGAAATTGAGATAAGACGTGGCACGGTACTTGTCTATCCCAAATTCATGTATTTGGTTTTCATGTTATATTTGTTATTCTCGTGGTGTTTTGTCTGATGCTTGGTCCGTTTCTGTGTGTGTTACGTTTCGGTGTTATGTCGTTGTTCTCCTCTTATATTTAATGCGTTTCCCTCGGTTTTAGTTTGTTACCCCGATTTTGTTTTTTGTCCATGGATTTATGAGTTTTGAACAGCGGTATACTACTGTTGCCTTTATTTAATCTTCTCCTGGAGTAAGAAAATCCTTAGTTTTTCGAAAAATTCAAAGTTTCGTAAACAGAAGATTTATAAAAATGACGATATAATTGATATTCATGTCAACACCGAAGTGCTGACTACTGGGCTGGTGATACCCTCGGGGACGAAAGGTTCACCAGCAGTGGCATCGACCCAGTGGTGTAAATAGTTATCAAAAGTACCAGGATTATAATTTTATACGCCAGACGCGCGTTTCGCCTACATAAGACTCACCAGTGACGCTCAGATCATAATAGTTAAAAAGCCAAACAAATACAAAGTTGAAGAGCATTGAGGACCCAAATTCCAAAACGTTGTGCCAAATACGGCTAAGGTAATCTACTCCTGGAGTAAGAAAATCCTTAGTTTTTCGAAAAATTCAAAGTTTCGTAAACAGAAAATTTATAAAAATTACAATATAATTGATATATACTGTTGTAATCTTTGTTTCATTAATTATTTTCGTCCTCATCATAATTTATGCATGCACTAAAAGTAACTGTGCTCAATTCCTTTCTTTATTTGTTTTATTCACAATCTTGTCTATGTGACAAGAGAGAAATAAATATCGTCCAGAATTTCAGCTGCGTATGGCGTAGATGTGTATTTATCTTATGTCTATCAGTGTTAGCAAGAAGTAGTAAAAGGATAGAAAGCTTGGCACTTTTAATTATATGACGCTTGTTTTGACTTTTTAGTTTATAACTGCTATATGTCCATCCGAAGCATCTTAATGTTTTAGGGGTTCGTATTGATAAATCTTTTGTTTTTTGTATAGTGGTGTATTGACTGTAGATAGCTTGATAATTCATTTTCCTTTGTCCATTTTGGTGTATGTTTCTTACTATTTGACTTTTTTCCATGCATTCATTATATGTACCCTGTTTGCATTTAAATAGTAAGTGATACGTTACTGACCATATCACAAACATACTTAGCTGGCATGTCAGTTAACTGCTAGTAGTCTGTTGTTATTTATGTATTATTGTCATTTTATTTATTTTCTTTTGTTACATCTTTTGACATCGGACTCGGACTTCTCTTATACTGAATTTTAATTTGCGTATTGTTATTCTTTTACTTTTCTACATTGGCTAGAGGTATAGGGGGAGGGTTGAGATCTCATAAACATGTTTAACCCCGCCGCAATTTTGCGCCTGTCCCAAGTCAGGAGCCTCTGGCCTTTGTTAGTCTTGTATGATTTTAAATTTTAGTTTCTTGTGTATAATTCGGAGTTTAGTATGACGTCCATTATCACTGTACTATTATGCATATTTTAGGGGCCAGCTGAAGGACACCTACGGGTGCGGGAATTCTCGCTACATTGAAGACCCATTGGTTGCCTTCGGCTGTTGTTTGCTCTATGGTCGGATGGTTGTCGCTTTGACATATTCACCATTTCCTTTCTCAATTTTATTAACTTATATTTTCCGTTGACAAGAAGTCAAGACTTGTACTCCCAAAGTTGACATAAGAAAATTTTTGCTATTTTTGATGTCTTTAGTGCCATATAGACCTTCTTGTTTTCAGGTATTTTTAAATCCTTGGCTTTTAATTTGCTTCTGGCTTAAATCCTAAAAAGCACTACCAACGTGTGGAAATTCATTAAGTGTTCTTTTCGTTTCAAAAGATAAAATCAGGAAGAATAAAAACCTTTGATTATTATTTTATCTTTTGGGGCAATTCAGAACCTTCGATTGTCGTGTTATTAATCTAGTTCTCGTTTCCATGTTTGTGACAAATGTAAAATAGGGGCGAAAGATACATGTGGAACAGTCAAACTCATAAATCGAAAATAAACTGACAACGCCATGGCTAAAAAAAAACAATAGTACCAAAGACACAACATAGAAAAATAAAGACTATAAAGCAACATGAATCCCAACAAAAACTGGGGTGATTTTAGATACTCCGGAAGGGTTAGTAGATCCTGCTACACCTGTGGCACCCGTAGTGTTGATCATGTTATTACAAACCCAGTAAATAGTATAATTCAGTAGATAAAATTCGTGGTGAAAAGGGAAGTGGATTGTAGTTAGACATTAGAAACATATCCGATATCAACTGTGAAACGGTTATTCAATAATGGTAAACTAACTATTGATGGTGTCTGTAAAATTTACGAAGGGATGATTTCAACTTTACCATTTTAATTCGACGGAATGCGTGATTTTGTCTTACCACAAGGATGAAGAAAACGACGGCCGTCATTAAAAGAGAGACTAAGATGCACTTCCTTTGGAGTACTTAATTTATTTTTTTTACTTTTTCATTTTGTTATTGTCTGTTTTTCTTACAGACTAATGAAGTTAATTCCTCGAGATACCTTCTCAATTTTTTTCTTCTTAAACAACCAAACCGGAATTACTGATACTGCATTTTAATCAATAATTTTAATTAATAAAGTCAATCGGGATGCAAAAAAAATATTTAAATTTAAAACTTAGAAAAATAAAGGCAACAGTAGTATACCGCTTTGCAATAGTCATTAATCGATTAAGCAAAAACAAATTCTGTTCACAAACCAAAACCGAGGGAAACACATCAACTATAATCGGGAAACACTGAACTGAAACAAAATCAAACACTCATATAAAGAGAAACAGATTATGTGATAACAACTGCAATATTCCTGACTTGGTACAGGACATTTTAAGAAAATATAGTGGTTTAACTAGGTGTCATGGCTAGACATACCTTCCCCTTATATGGTAAATACCGCTAAAATGACAACATTAAAGCATCATTCGTTCGTCAGAGGTGGAGCCATGTTTTTGAAATGTGCAATATGTAAGTAATAAAAAAGTATTTGTGCATGCAATCAAAAGTATTTAAAATGTATTCAATGAATTGAAAATTTTAATTGGGTTGGTGTATCTCATTTTGAGGTTTTTTATGTTGCGTTTTGTATACTGGCGTTTGATTGTCTTGTTTTTGTTTTCAGCTATGTCATTGTCAGTATGAGTGTGAATGTCCCTTTGGTATCTTTCGCATGTCTATATATTAACACAAGAATAGCATTACATATAGTACGATTTAGGTAGTGTTGGTTGTTTACGACTTTTAGGTTTTCCCTATACTCATGTTTTCTATACACAATGAAAAATGTTTTCTCCTTTACACTAAACTCTATGTTAAATACAATTGCTGTTTTACAAACTCATCTTTTTCCAAACATATACAATAAATAGTTATAAAAATATTGATTTTTGACCTTGTATTCTCCCCTGTAGTCGACTGTACAATTCAGGTATGCTGTTCTTCCTTGTATTACTGTTAAATTAATTGTACTGGTATCAAATACAGGCATAAATCTAGCGCCATCTTGTTGAATTGTATATGGAACTGAAACGAAACATTAAAAAAATGCCAGATTATTTCTTCAACAGTTATTAAAGGTACCAGGCTTATAATTTGATACACCAACGCGCGTTTCGTCTACATAAAATTCATCCGTGGCGCTCGAATCAAAATAGTTATGAAGCCAAACTAGTATAAAGTTGAAGAGCATTGAGGACTCAACCTTTTCAAAATCGTTAAACCATAGATGTGTGTCTAAACATTCGCAAATTATTAATAATGTACTCTAATTGAAATTGGACTATGTTTTTATCTTTTATAGTGTCAAAAATCTATAAAAAATAAATTAAATAAACATCAACTACAACTACAACAAAAGTTATGATATTTTACTGTGTTTGACAGCATCTTTTATGCAAAATTATTCGCAACCATCTATATAAATTGTTCAGTTAAGAATAATTCAAATACCATATTACACGTAACCTTATTCGATATTTATATATCGCAGCTAGAAAATACTCGTTTTGTTTCTTTCATTCCGTTTAACGGTAAAATCTGCATGAAACGTCAACATGCCATAAGTTACACTATCTGACCTCGTCAATTTTTTATTCAGTATTGCTTATCAGTTTACGATACCATGGAGCTAAAAACTCTTCGAAAGTCATTTAATTGTATTGTTTCCAAAATAAAATAAACAAATGCTTCCACCTAAATGGCAGATTACTTTTGTTATTTGTTCTTGTGTAATCGGGTATTTTCTAAGAAAGTCTTTTCACACTAAGTAACAAACGAGATTATTTAGTTCATCGTCTTTTCCAGGATCGATAATCGATGTATACAACTATCTATTAAACAGCAGGTACGTATTGCATAGAAGGTACAAGGAGAGAAAAAACTCATACCTCGGACTGTAAAAGCTTTGACAACATTGATTCAATGATTAAGAAAAACACTAAGACATTTTTATCAGACTTGCCATATAAGTGCAGTTTGATTGTTTAATAGACTGGAATGTTTAAATAAGTAACGATATTGTCTTAATTGATGTCATTTGAATGTTAAGTTGTTAAACACCCATGTTTGTTATGTATAATCGAACGAATTAACCTTTAGAGGCAAATTGTTGTATGGATTCCTATAAAGCTCTCACTAGTAGATTATACAGAAGTTTGAGAGCTTGTACAAAATATAAGAATTTACGTTAGATTTTATACATTGCAAACGTTTTAGTACTCCTTCTGAACTAAAAGTATACGATAATCTTAGGCTTAAAGATTGGTGATATGTTCAAGTTCATCCATATATAATACAATATTGGTCGTTTTAAATCCAAAGGAATGTGTAATTTCCAACAAAGAAACTATTCCGAACAAGAGAATGAAAAAGTTCAAATGTCATATACCTTTTACAATGACTCCAACCACAATGATAGCCTTGTAAGAGTTTATAAAATTTACTTGACAAAGAATTAATTTATTAAGACAAGTAGATTAAATTGAATTTTCAAATGAATTATTAATAATGTTTGTAAATCAACATTATATCATATTGTCAACGTATTTTAAATCATATAGTATCCTTTTATTCACACCCAACAACAGGGTTTCATCGGAGTCAAATCTTTTTAGTTTTCCTTGTCGCCCAAAGAATTTATTTTTCTCTACTTTAATAGTTTCGCCAACTAATTGAAAAGTTTTCTTTTCAGAATTTCATTATTTCTAAGAAAAAATCTGTTTGCAGCATTATTGTCTAGTCTCTTATAATTATTCGTATCTATTTTGTGATTTACATTTGAATATACTAACACTCAATATCATCAAACGTTTTCTTGCTTAAGATACTGTAAAATTGCAATATTAATCATGAAACCATCGTATTTGACTTCAATAAGTTTATCGGACTAACAGTTCTTACTACTTGTGTGACCCGAAAGAAATCAGAATCGAATCAGACCTACTATAAATAATTTCATCGTTCAAAAGAAGAAGTATGGAGGTTCGACAAGTACAAAATATGGTCCCTATTTCTCGCATAAATATTTCTTATTTGGATCCCCACAATGAACAAAAGTTGACGTAACTGTAATAGTAATTTTATTAAAAATGTACGTATTCGCTATCTTTTCATGGAGTCAAAAAAAAAAGCATAAATTTTGTTTTCATGAACACAATCTGTTCAATTTTGCTTGAATTTATAGGATCAGCTTGTGTCGAGGAATAAAAAATATTTTTTAACATGGTATTTGTTTTAACAAAAGTGTTATCGCACTTATAAACGAATCAGAAAAGAAAACGCATATTATACCATTTAAATAAGAGTTCCTTGAGATATTAAAAATTGCGCAAAAAAATCATCCGTTTTTGAAATGGAAAATTGATACATCAAAAAGTTTTGATATTCTAATTAAACTTGGTTTCTGAACAACAGTTCAATAGGGTTTTCAAGTTTATCTTTATTGTCATTTCATTTCATATGATAACTGTTATTTTCAATTAGTCTTTCCCCTCTTTTGTTTATGTTTATGATACGATATAAGATTGCCATATAATCTAAAAATGTTTTTATATGATAATATTTTGCATCACCTCATTTTACAAAATCGTAAATTTTACGAGATATACAGAATTTCGAACATTTCTGTTAAAGCTGAACACAAGTTGACATTCTTATTTTTTGAAAGTAATTATAACTAGTAGAATGTACAGACCAGAATGGTGAAAAAAATGGTGATATACAAAATAATTACCATGTTAGTTTCAATGCAAGTATTGTGCCAGAAGTAATTCGTTACAATCTAAATATATATTGTTTCAGATTCTTGTTCGTTAGTTAATATTAGATTTGCAGAAATACACATTCTAATTTACAGAAGTTAAAATAAACCTGATTGCATGCCTACTGACACTGGTGACAATAAGCAACTTCATTAGCTTCCAATTAACGTTGACCAAGCCTAGACACAAGGAAACATTTAAACCAATAAAATGTATCAATATTCCGCGTCGACAGGATAAACTTAATACCATAAATCTGTAGTACTTCTTATTTCAGGGACAGTTACTATCCGGTCATTAGTGAAACTATCATGCTTTATTTTAATTAGGTGACTTCCGCCATAATCAATGACAAGAGTATTTACTATGGATTAAAAGAAAATTACAAATTATTGAGAACATGTATTTATTTCTTTGTTCGGAGAGAATGTAAGAATTTCAGATTTATAATATTGTAAACAAAAATTACTGTATACTTTTTTTTATTTTTAAGACACGAAAAGTAAAATATAAAAAATACCGAAACTACAAGGAAATACAAAATGTAAAGTCCTTGATCAAATGGAAAAATCAAAAAAATCAAACACATTAAACCAATGGAGTGCAACTGTAATTTCCCTGACTTGTTCTGCATATAGAGGAGATATGATGTATCCAACAATCATACAGCATTTCGCTAAAAGGAAAACGAAAATATAATATCCACCGTTCTTCAACTCTTTAAATGTGTCTGCACATTTTTCTCTCACAACATGTAAAATTGAGAAAGGAAATGGGGAATGTGTCAAAGCGACAACAACCCGACCATAGAGCAGATGTGTATAGAACAGAATCGGTAATTAATAATGTGAAAGTTTCTTTTAAATATTTACCTTAAAAAAAATCAGATAATATTAGAAGGTATTTTTCTATACATGTTTATTTGAATATTGACAAGTAAATAAAGGCAACAGTAGTATACCGCTGTTCAAACTCATAAATCCATGGACAAAAAACAAAATCGGGGTAACAAAGTAAAACTGACGGAAACGCATAAATATAAGAGAACAACGACACAACACTACAATGTAACTAACACACACAGAAACGGACCAAGCATCAGACAAAATCCCACGAAAATAACAAATATAACATCAAAACCAAATACATGAATTTGGGATAGACAAGTACCGTGACACGTCTTATCGCAATGTCAATTTACACTCAAAAATAAGAGAAAACAAACGACGCAACGTTAAACTGTAACACACACAGAAACGAACTATAATATAACAATGGCCATATTCCTGACTTGGTACAGGACATTTTTAAAGGAAAAAATGGTGGGTTGAACCTGGTTTTGTGGCATGCCAAACCTCGCACTTTAATGGCACTTTAAAGCGATACATTACAGCATTACTATATTCGTTTAAACAACATTTCTTATCTTTAGTGTAGTGATATGCATATTCAACTGACATTCAGAATATAGTTGTTAAATTTGGAAAGCTCTGAAAGCTAATATGATAATCCCCCCCCCTTTGTTAGGAATATACCTTTTCTAATTATCTGTTCTAAATGTCACATTCAGGTCAAGTTTTTCGCATTAGCTGCCTTGAAACTCCAGACGCGTAAAATAACAGATTTAAATTGGTAATGAAATAATTATTTGCCTCTAAATGGTATATATATGTGTTTTTAATGTTGAAGACATCATTGGGTGGCCCGGATAATTATTTGTACATGCACGATCGGAAGCAATCTCTGTTTTTCTACAATAAAATTCATTTTAGCAAAGTATGTGACTGACATTTTATATCTTTGCCCTATCAGTCCTAAACACAAATTGATAAATGCATGAATTTTTTTACTTCATACTAATTGTAAAATATTCACAAACATCATTCCTGAAGACAAGATCATTCTATTTTAAACATAGTCTTTGGATTGAAGAGATTTATTTTAAAACAAAGTATTTAATCTCAGTCGAGAGTTTGATAATGTCGCGCAACATCGATTCCGCATTCAATGATGCAATGTAAGATCTATATGTCTCTATAAGGAATCTCCAAGAAGCATTTGCCATTTAAACCCGCTAGAAAAATAAACAAATTTAATTGATTAGAAAAATACGCAATCTGCGAAGAACAAGTTAAAACAAATGTACCACACTTCAAGGTTTAGAATCTACTTATAAAATATACCAGGCTTATGATTGGGTTAAACAGGCACGCATTGACAATGTAATTGAATTTGATACGACTGTCATACAAGTGAGAGGTTTAGCTAGCTATAAAACCAGGTTCAATCCACCATTTTCTACATTAGAGAATGCCTGTACCAAGTCAGGAATATGACAGTTGTTATCCATTCGTTTGATGTGTTTGGACTTTTGATTTTGTCTTTTGATTTTTGATTTTCCTTTTTGAATTTTCCTCGGAGTTCAGTATTTTTGTGTTTTTACTTTTTATCTTCTAATTAGAAGCCCTTATAAAATACGAAGTCGAAGTGCATGAAAACATATTTTCGAAAACAATTGGGTCTCATATGGTTTCGGATAATCTATGCCTTGGATTGTAAAAAAAATAGCTTTTTGAATAGTTCAGCATTTTATAAACTGTTAATTTACAGATAAAAATACCAATGGTTGTATAATCCCTCCAAAAATACCAAACTTGTTATTTGGAACGTCCGACTGGCGTTTAGTCTAAATAAGGATCACCACTGAATAGCACTCAAAACGTTTTGAAACCATTTGAAAATTTCTACATTTGAAAATGCCTGTACCAAGTCAGGAATATGACAGTTCTTGTCCATTCGTTTTTTATGTGTTTTTTCATTTGATTTTGCCATGTGATTATGGACTTTCCGAATAGATTTTCCTCTGAGTTCAGTATTTTTGTGATTTTACTTTTTTTGATGACTAAAGCAATTACGAAGTTGAAGAAGATTCCGAAAATTTGTGTCGAACACTGTTAATGTTATTTATCGTTGCACAGAATAACCTAAATAAACTCATCACATACACCAGGGTTGAAATTTTGTATTTGCCACCAGACGCGCGTTTCGCGTAATGCTTTCTACATAAGAAAATATCTGTACTCAGTCCGGAATAGGACAGTTGTTATCCATTCGTTTGATGCTGACTGCTTTGAAAATATGAATTAATGAAAAATGTTAAATTAGACTTTATGTCTTGCAAAAATAAAACATCTATGTGATGTATTTAGTAGGCAAAACATAACACAAATCATAAGATAACTTAAAAAAAAGGTCCTTCATAGGTACGTTCTTATGAATTTAAGGGACGAAGTACTGAGTTTCTAGAATTCAATTGATAATGTAAAGTTTAAATCAATGTTATATAGGCTAATTTGCAAAATTGACGTCATACGCAGATCTTTTACATGTCGATAACATTTGATAATACTTTAAGTGCCATGGTGTCAACGTCTCAGTATGCATTATACATTCAGATGAAACAGTTACAGTCGTTCGAATATAAAAAAAGAACATATGGTATGATTGACAATGAGACAACTCACCACAAGAGACAAAACGATACAGAAATTAACAACTATAGGTCACCGTACGGCTATCGACAATGAGCAAAGCCCAAACCGCATAGTCAGCTATAGTCAGGCCCGAAATTACAATTGTAAAACAAGTCAGACATAAAAAAAAACAACGGCCGAATGGATTTACAAAACAATGGTCGACAACCACTGAATAACAGGCTACTCAACCATCCGCTAGTCTAAAACATAGTTGTAACAATGCAACATGGGAACAAACTGTAAAAAGATCAGTCGAAAAAGGTTTTACTCATCAGATGAATACAAATAGAAATACATCTAACAAAAGCATAGAGTTGACGTGGCTAGGTACTTGTACACCCCAACAACAACAAAAAATACTCAATACAGATCTGAGAGTACTCGCAGATACTGAGAGCTAGACAAAGCCAACACCAACTAAATATCAAATCATGCACCTACGACTAAGTTATCTATCAGTACTCATCCAAAATCCAATGGATCTTGTGCAAAGACGTCATAAACAGTCAGAGAAAAGTATGACCTTTTGCAATGCCTCTCCCCATAACGTTAGTTTGGTAATTACCAAGCATAATTGTAAGGAGGTCATAGTTGTCGACAAAAAAGGCAATGCAAGCATATAATTTCCTATTCATTACAAGACAGTCTTAATTAAAACAGAACCAAAAGAAAGAACACTTATTATTCAATTATTAATTTAATCGTTTTCATTGCCATTTCAAAACCCTTGAAGTGTGTCACATGGTATAACGGCCAGACTTGTGACAAAGTATTATCTAAAAGACTGAACATACCGTTATACTAGTGTACATTAAAATATCAGATTACTTTTCAAAGAATGTACCAATCTAAACTACAGCTTTAATTATTAATTATTGACCAAAAGGAAATAAAATTAAGTTACAATTGCTGAAATCTACTTATTCCTCCAATTAAATAAGTAATAAAGAAGACCCAATCAAAGTCATCTCAATGACGTACTACCTAATGTCAGTATAGGTATTGCGTGTCGTCATTCAACCTACCATCGGTCGTATAGCTTTTAAAGGGATATGAAAGGCTATATAAAACAGATCGCTATTCTGAAATTGTGGTTATAAAGGATAAACTAGTCTTAAAAATAAAACTGTCATATAATTCATGTAATCTGCGAGCTAATTCTATCATTCCTTTTTGGGATAATCATTTCTATTTTTGTTTCTATCAGTATAACTTATGATCAGTTATTAAGCAAAATAATGTGTTCACATTTTCATTGGCTTTAATAAAATTCATTGATAGAACACACATATTACTTTATAGTGGCTGGATGATAAGGAATCAGACATTATCCACAAAAACTATTTGACTAATTAGCAATGTCACTGATATGATCAAAATTATATCAAATATAGCTATCTTATCAATATACATAAAAAACTATTTAACAAACTTTTGATTTTTTTTTCAAATGAATAGTATTTGCAAAATCACACCAGACAATATCTAGAAATGGGCTACCATTTATAGTTTATAAGGTTCGAACAGTTCAAATTTACAGATTTATAGAATGAACAACAAATAGTAGTATAACGCTGTTCAAAAGTCATAAATCGATTGAGAGAAAACAAATCCGGGTTACAAACTGAAACAGAGGGAAACACATAATCTATAAGGGGGAAACAACGAAACAACAGAAACAATGAAGTGCAACAAAAAACAAACGATAATGCAACACACACACAAACGAAGTATATGATAACAACTGCTATTTTCCTGACTTGGTACAAGATATTTTAAGAAACAATGGTGGGTTAAACCTGTTTTTTTTTGCTAGCCAAACCTTGCGCATTTATGGCTATGTTAAATAATTTTAAAAAAGCACTTTAACCCCAAGAAAATTATAACCGAACTCCAAAAAAGGCGAAGTCCAAAATAATATGACAAAATCAAACTGTGCTATATCAAAATATATCCTTACACAGTTGGAACTTAATGCGACATTATTATTTTTTTATGACGTTAGTTTAAGCCACAGTAATGTATAGTCTTATAAAGATAAACATAACGTGAGTATTTATCTATGATTTCGGATATTATCACAATTATCGACCCTCAATCTAAAGGAATAAAGTTTATGTAAAATATATTAAAAATAAACTTGGTTAAAACTAGGTATAATCATATAAATGAATCTCAATCTTAATCATACATGAAAATTAATAGAATAAGTTAAAAAAAAAATCAAACTGATTCTGAAAATCATTATTAAAAGAGGGACGAAAGATACCAAAGGGACAGTCAAACTCATAAATCTAAAACAAACTGACAACGCCATGGCTAAAAATGAAAAAGACAAACAGAAAAACAATAGTACACACGACACAACATAGAAAACTAAAGAATAAACAACACGAACCCCACCAAAAACTAGGGGTGATCTCAGGGGCTCCGGAAGGGTAAGCAGATCCTGCTCCACATGTGGCACCCGTCGTGTTGCTTATGTGATTACAAATCCGGTAAATAGTCTAATTCGGTAGGTCATATTCATGAAAGGGAAGGGGATTGTAGTTACGACCCTAAGGAACATATCCGATATCATTTGTGAAACGGTTATTCCATAACGGTCAACCAACTCGTGATAGCGTCCGTAAAATTTACGAAGGGATGATTTCATAAAACATAGACAAGTCTTGAAATTCGAAATATAAAAGTACCTTTATCAAAGTGTCGGTTTATAAATTAATAAAATACTATGAAAGCTAGGTTTCAACTACCTCAGATAGATAAAATTATTAGTTTTGTGTATGTCCTCTTTGGTCATATAGCTCTCCAGCCCTTTCAGTTATTATACATCTTTGGCCTACAAATTTCGACGTTAAGCGTTCATAATGAAGGAAAAACCTGAAAAGATCCCCGGACACATGACATTTATCTAGTTGACCTTTATAAAATGCCGAAATAAAATTTTTCACGTGCAAATATTGTGAGAAACAAATTTCATAATATCACAACATTATGCAAAACCACTGGTCATTACGCAGTCCTGCATGAAAATAAAAAAAATTATGGATTGTTAGGTTTTCCAAATCCGTTTTGGAAACAAATATGATTACAGTTTTGCACTAGTTTCAAATTGATTTGAGAAAAGAAAAGTGATTTGATAAACAACTGCGTATCAATTTATGTGTCCCTAGCTAAGAAGATAACTTCACTTATAAAAGCAGCATAGAATCGAGTATTTTGGGTGTATCTCATATTCGGCAAATGGAAATATAGAGAGATGTGGTATGGGTACAAATGTGATAAATATGCACCACAGACTAAAGAACGAGGATTAAATCAACCAAAGGCGTCGTAAGTTCTAAACAATGAGCAAAACCCTTATCGTTTGGTAAGGGCATGTCAATATGTAAAATAAAAAAGGTATGGTTTTAACGAAAGACAATAAACTAAAAACATATATGACAGGAATAAACCATAGTCACAACATTACGGTAATTAAAACTATAATGTAGTTTCTTATCATATGTTCAATAAAAAAAAATCCATCAATTTACATTTTCTATTCAAAAGAATTTTAAAAACGAATAAAAAATACATATTGCCAATTTAATGAAAAGTTCTTTTGTAATTGTCTTTGTCTTAACTGATACACTTTTATTTGAAAAGAAAATATAATTGTTTGTTCATCTGTGTAGAATTTACTTCATCAACTACTAAAATACATCTTTAAACGTGCAATAATCCATTTTAGATGTTTTTTTAAGTGAAAAAAAAAAAAACCCATTGAAATTCAAATCATCGAAATATTCCCTAAACGATAAATCACTATGGGTTATATGGAGTCAACCTATGATAGATTTCTTATATTAAGCCTGGTATCTTTTGTGACAATCACTGCTGGTGAACGTTTCGTTCATTAGGGTATCGTTCTAATAGTCAGCACTTTTGTGTTGACAAGGAATATCAAGGATAAGTTTCTTTTCTTTAATTTTTTTTTAAAATAATGCAAAAACACTCAAAATAAAACGGTTAATTTACCTCAGACATAGAGAGCCTTAATTGTATTTGACACACACCTAGTCGGAAATGTTTGCTTTTCGTGCTCTACCTTTTCGTATTTGCCTCTTTATTCCAATTGTTTTGATTCGACCGCCACTAATAAGTTTAAGTAGACAAAACGCGCGTCTGACGCCTGGTATGTTTCATGAGTTTTTACAATCACTGAGTCGATGCCACTGCTGGTGAACATTTCGTCACTTTTTTGTTGACATGGAATATCATTGATAAGTTCCTTTTTCTGTAAATTTTCTTTATATAAATTTTATGCTCTACTTTTGATTCGATCACCACTGATGAGTCTTATGTACACACGCGTCCGGCGATCCAACTTATAAGCCTAGTATCTTACATGAGGTTTGCCCAAATGTCAAAAATCAGTAATTGTTGTATGCCATCTACAAATGATGTTTTGGAACTTTTATAGGGATGGACGCCAAGTGTGACAATAATAAGTAATAATAAATTCAGATTAGCTTAGCAAAACTTTCCCAGACCAATACATATACAATATTAGGTCAATGAAAGAAAAGTACAAACTTTTTTGTATGAGGCTGAGAAACTGTGGAAGAGCGAGGTTCTACCGAGCCTTTCCCCAGTTTTGCGCCGGGTACAAAAAAGTATATATTTTTATGACATTTACCTAATATTGTTTTTATACTGCAACTCAAACTTATACATTGATTGCTTTTTAAATCGTAATACAAATGTCAAACTTATTTTCATACCTTAATGGACCCCTGATTGTTGAGAAGGTGTTCCATGATGAAATTGAAATTATACGAAATATAGCTGTGTTACTATATTTAGGAAAGAAACACAACTAGTTGCAGTATAAATCCTAATTCTATATTTTAATTTTCAATTTTGACTTGACCGGTACAACCTTTTTTTTTGTTATTATGGTTTTGATTTCGTCGACAAAAAATTCTTTTCTGGTTCATAAGTTCTTGCGATCATGTTTGTCTTAAATCGATACTATACGATGTTCTCTGTATTGTTGTGAGCTAGAATTTTTCCAAATTCAAAGAAAACGAGAAATGTAAAAGAATGTCTTTAAAATCGTACTTTATCCTAATTAATTGAGAGGTTTATTCTGAACCTTCTAAAGGCTTTGCATAAAAATGAAAGGTTTCTTCTATTTAATCAACATGTGTATCTGAGACTACAATTAGATGAACGTAGTTTTAAAAAAATAGTAAGATTCAGAAGCATTTTGTTAATGTATATTACAATGGGAAATGTTTTTTGGTTGCTAATCGCTATCTCTTCCGTTTTTTAAATAGATTTCTTGGTGGAAATATTCTTCAGAAGTAAATTATCGGTTCAAAATGTTTTATGATGCAAAATATCCAATTTAAAGGGCCATTATTATAATTTTAAGTAGCACCTAAGTTCAAAAAAAATAATGGAGAACTGAGAACTCTGTAGACGGTAAAAAGCTGAGATCTTTATTTTTTCCTTGATATGTTGCAATACAAGTAGAGCGTTCAGAAGATAACCGGTAACGTTATTGGTTGTTCAACCTAGCGATGCTTGATTCAATGGATGATTTAACATGAAAAGGCTAAACTTCATTTATATAAACAACTCTCCAAATTTTTATAAAAATAGTGCTAACAGATATATACGAATAAATTGAAAATATCGTTTTTAAAAGAAAATATTTCCGCATATCAAACGACCTTTTAAATATGTGCATGCTTAACATTGCTTTAACAGTTTATGATGTATAAGTACACACACGCGCGTTCAGTATGGTCTATGAATTTCAAGATTAAGAAAGACCTTATAAGGAAATGAAAGAAAAAACATTTGACTGAAAAAATCAAAGACTTTCAAAAAGTATCATTTTATTTCAAAAAAAGATCGATACTGATTAAAAAATCTTTACCTCGCTAAAATGTTTGCAATACGATATTATTTCGTGCATCTTTGTATCGTAGCACAAATATTATTCAATCTTTAGTTTTTATGCCCCACCTACGATAGTAGAGGGACATTATGTTTTCTGGTATATGCCTCCGTTCGTATGTGCGTCCGTCCGTCCGTTCGTCCCACTTCAGGTTAAAGTTTTTGGTCAAGGTAGTTTTTGATGAAGCTGAAGTCAAATCAACTTGAAATTTAGTACACATGTTCCTTATGATATGATCTTTCTTATTTTAAAACAAAATTTGACTTTTGACACCATTTTCATGGTCCACTGAACATAGAAATTAAAAGTATGAGTTTCAGGTTAAAGTTTTTGGTCAAGGTAGTTTTTGATGAAGCTGAAGTCCAATTAACTTGAAACTTAGTACACATGTTTCTTATGATATGATCTTTCATATTTTTAAACCAAATTAGACTTTTGACCCTATTTTCATGGTCCACTGAACATAGAAATTAAAAGTGTGAGTTTCAGGTTAAAGTTTTAGGTCAAGGTAGTTTTTGATGAAGTCAAAGTCCAATCAACTTGAAACTTAGTACACATGTTCCTTATTAGTTGATCTTTTTACTTTTAAGGCCAAATTAGATTCTTTACTCAATTTCACGGTCCATTGAACATGGAAAAGGATAATGCGAGTGGGGCATCCGTGTACTTTGGACACATTCTTGTTTTGTAGTGTATTGTGAATTGTTGTTTCTTGTAATTTTTCTTTTGGTGCTGTCTGTCTTACTTAACCCTTTTTGTGTGTGTACGTTAACTTAGTTCACATGATAAATTGATCAATAGTTTGTTTGAAATCAAAGCGATAATTTTTACAACTCAATGATAAAACCATAATGAGATATTGTTTTTTCTCAAGTTTTGGATAAAACCATTTAAATTTTCAAAGATCATTATTGTAACAGGACAGCTATAATTCTCTCTTGCGATTTTTTTTATAGAAAAAGTAAAAAAACCCTAAATAACTAAGGAATAAGTAAATACATTTTGTATTAAACCCCTGAATTTTACACAATGCTACCAAACTTGAAACCAACAGCATAATATCTTTGAATCCTGATCAATATACCAAGCTTTAACCGTTTTTTTTTTGTTTCTTTTCATTTTTTTTCATTTTTTTTTATCTAAAAGCCAATGTCTGTGTTAAAAGTGTGTTTTAGGGAAATAATCAAAAACTCAAGATCACTATATATAAAACAACATTGTTTAGTATGAAAGAGTAAACTGATAAAAAGATACAGAAGAAAAAGGTGAACTACCAGTTCAATGTTAAATGAATGTTATCAAACAATGCCAAGCACGTGAGGTACTGAATACCAGTTAAATGCAAAGGTTAGAGTTTTAACTCAAAGATAAAAGATGTAATCGAATATGGAAGTTAACGAGATGATGTGTGCAATAGTGTGTCTTATTGAGAGAGAAAAAAACTAGCTTTTAACAAGTCTACTTTATCAAAACAATTCTTTTGTTGTTAATATAATAATTGCAACAATGTTAGAGGTTTTGCAATAAATTGTTGAATTGTCGATGGCATCAAAGTCTTTAACAGGCTGTAAGACTACTACAAACAAATGAGAGATCATTACCAGTTCTAAATCCTCTTATAAAGTCCTTTCGGTTTAGTGTAAGAAGAAATAAATTGATAGCTAAATGATTATAAGTCTTTTGAACAAATAAGTTCACCATCATCTGTTATGGTAAAATCTGCATCATTGAGAGTATTATTGTTTTATTGTTTAAAGACACAAACGTTAAAAGAAATAAAAGGTTTTTGCTACTGATTTTCAAATTTACAACATTATTTGTTGAATGTCGTCTTTTTCGATTGATTGATTGTTTAGTTTTTAACGCCACTTTCATTTTTATGTGCCATTTCACAACGGTTAGCTTATATCAGTTGAAGAAGCTGGAGAAAACCATTGAACTTCAATATGAAAACTGACACTCCTAGTCAATTGAGATTAGAGATCCCTTTTTTTATTGATAATATATGATATATGAAACGTGTTGATAATCAATACTAGTCTGAATATATATATAACCATTTGCAAAATTCGAATATTTGGCAAAAAGATGTCTCTACATTTTTGATTGAAAATATTGAAAATATTATTCAAATGTTTAAACGTTTTATATTGTATGAAAAACGTTAACTTCCATGGTTTTTTTTTACAAAAATTGCAATTGACGTGTAAATTAAAACATATAAAGATATATACGGGTTTTCTGGGGAGAAGCAGTGAAAGTGCTCGAAGGGAGTTACTAAAATCATGTACCAAAGAGGGACCGGTAAAATATCTTGGCAAAAAAATCCCCCCCTCAAAAAAAATACAAACAAAATTACGACTACAGACAAACAGCAGTATATAAAACATTACACAAAAAAATAAAAACGGGGTAATATTAGTTACTCTGAAAATGTAAGCACATTACCCTGCTATACCTGTCGGGAAATTGTTAATGCATAGACTAAGAAGAAGGCAGGGAGATCAAAATTTATCAACAAGGAGTTAAAGCATTTAGCAATTAACATTTGTATACATTTTATGACAATTTGGTTGAATAGTAAGGATATAGCTAACATCTTAACCAGAACAAACATTAGATGTCATCATTCAACCTTCAAGACATTCATACTGTGTTACAAGCTGTTTAAATTTACTATCTAGAATCTAGTCAAATTGTGAATATTTTAACAGAGACAAGTAGATTATTACCATTGAAATCTTAAAAGGCAAAAATCAAGAAGATATCATACGACAGTCACTGACAAATCTTGACTTCAAACAAAGTTATAAACAGGACACAGAGATTTACTACTTCCTCAACAACTTCTTATTTAGAAATTTTTACACTGGAATTGACCTTTAAAGTGTTATAATTACTGTTTAGATTATCCATTTTAATAAAAATTTATGAAGAAACGTGATGGCAGTGAAAATATTCGACAACGTTTTTACTTTCAGGCAAGCAAAAATTTGTTTTCGTCAATTCAACATAAGATATATATTAAGTATCAATGTGCTTTGCCTAATACAGAGCATTTAATTTCAGATATATCACGCCACTGTATAGTGTTTCTGATTAGATGATAAGGTTCATTCTGTTGCTTAAATATGCTTGTGGAGGTTTTTTTATTGTTTTTATTCGTGTTAACCGATCTGATATTGGGAGATACACATTCTTTAGATGGGTAGTCAATTATGTCATGTTTATATCTCTTTAATAGTAAAAATTCATTTAAAATAGCGCATTAAACGGAAACCTTCGTTAATGGTCAAACATGTTAATTGCCTTTATCAGAATATTATCTTTGTTTCCCTCATCTTTGTTAGGTATTTATCATTCTGTAAATATACTGAAACAACCTTGGACCAATACATTAACGACAAGCTTTGTGTTTAAATACCAATGATGGTTCTAAATAATTTTTATAAAAACATTTGTAATAGAAACACAATTTGAAATTTAAAAGGCGAGAATTATATGTTTGATTAAAATTATAGAAATTTCCTTTTTTTACCTTATGATGTTCAATAAAATTTTGAAAGTCAAAGAAGAGGCCGGTGCATCCCCCATTTTTTCGTCATTGTATATAGCTATTTATATTTTCCGCCCATGTATTCGTATAATTAGCAAACCATTGTAAATCAACTTCTGGCCATTAATATAAAATATTCCCAAATGTACTGAAAGTATTAAATTGTCTCTCGCCTAGTGGATGTAGATTATGTTCTAGCTATTTTACTGGACTTTTATTGCACAAGAAGTGTCATTTTATTTTACTGTCAAAATTCTTTTTACTACGTGTTGAGGAAATAATCTCATTTGTGTCCAGACAGTGGTCAACGATGTAAGATAAACCCTACTTTAAACTATTTCATTGTTCAGTTAAACGTACAATGAAAACATGTCATATTCTAATTTATAGTTGTTACTTTTACATAAACTCTTCATAGATACAAAGCTTAAAAGTATGTACACCAGACGCAAAAGATTCATCAGTGACGTTCCAATCAAACTTATTTGTGTTAAATTAAATCTAGTACGAAGTTAAAGAACATTTGCTGTGATTGTTACTGACTTAAATTTTTAACTTCTAAAAAAAAATGACATTTGGTGTAATTTAATACTATTGAAGCTTAATATTCCCTTATTCATGAATAAAATTAGCCAATTTTAATAAAATAATAACTATGTGTCGTTGATAAATATATATGTAGCTTTATATTCATTGAAAATTAAATAAACACTTACCAAAAATTAATGCATGTAGATATACTAATATCAAATCTGTGTACATTGTTAAATCTCAGATCTCTAGAAAGTCAATTGCGTTGTCTTTTATGCCTTTGAGACTGTAAAGATTAGCACTCTTGGCACATTGATGAATTAGAAGGATTTTCTTAACTCAACTAACACTCACTTTAGTTAACAACACAGTCTGAGAACACTCGAAAAAGTTGTCTTTTAATTTTAAATTTGATAAAGGTAAATCCCAGACCGATAGTTCTGTGTGATGTCTTCAGTACAGTTTGAATGATAAAGATTTTTTCCTGGTTTAGAAACAGTATGTGTTTACCGATCTGGAGCTTATAACAAACGTTTCTTCTGATCCAATTTTCAGTTTTAAAGTAGAATATTAAATAATCTTGTTAATTAATCGTATATTTCGTACTTCGTAGAGATGATATAATGTAGTCTGAATACTTGACAATGTTAAAATACCTTGAGTGTATATCCGCTCGATCGAAGATATTAAACCAATTAACAACGTCCTCACATTATAAGGTTTAATAAACTATTCTTAATTCAAAGATTGACTAAAAATGCAATCCTGTGACCGATGACGCGACAAACTCTGGTCTCAGCTTGGTAATTAAATCTCTTTTGTGCAGCTCTTCAACAAAAAGCTTAATCGAGTAAGATAATATACAGACTATGTTTTCTTCGCATGTTATTCTGGCCTCCTACAGGTTCAGCTATCTCTTGCATTGTTAGCTTGATTTTATATTCTGGAACTCGGATCCAAATTCATTCATAAATAGATGAAATCAATTTCTGTCATTATCATAGGTGTTTGTTACCTTTCCTCACAAAAACCTGATTCATTAAAAAAAAAATTTTAGTAGTAGTTGTTATAATCGAATTGAATTCATCATCAATTAACCAAGAGTTCTCCGTACAAAGTATCTCATACTAATTTTCAAATGTCACAGTGCTTCTTGAATGTGAATTTTTCATCTTTGATATCATAAAGGCTTTCAATCAATTAAACTATTTAATGTAAAATTTCTAGATTCCAATAGTTTATTTGATGTTAAAAAAAAACGCTTTTCAGAATTTCATTTACTTACAATTTTTTTAAATTTACAAATATCACGCTGTACCTGTTAAAAATATAAAACCATCTTTATGAATTAACTTTAAATCACATCATAACTTTTTCAGCTTCCGAAGAATACTTCATTAAGTGTTTACAGTTTCCTGTCTAGGAACTAATTGCAGATTCTGATACATTACCATGGACTATAATAAATACAAGCGATAATGAATATGGTGTATTCTTCTCAATAACCGACCAATCAAATCTCAGCTGAGTGCCACTCTCAATTTGTCGTCGATCCCGTGTAATTGTAGGTTACAGTTAGAATATGAAGTACGAGTCTAATTGATAATCAAATTTTCTTGTTTGACATAAAATAACAGAAGTATTGATTGTCAGATTGTCGCGTTACTTTGGCTGTTTTTACTAGTTGTCGACTACTAGGGATTGCTATTATCCTCCAAAAGTGTTGGGTATTATGATATGTTAAAGCTGCCCATAATGATCGTTCATGATAAAATACATTATGGATTGTTTGAGTGTTCAAATCTATAGACACTACTGTGTGTTAGATAAAATAATTGCCACTGCATTAAGTTGTTTTGGATAAAATGTTTGGTTTGATTTATCCACATTACTGTGTCACTAGCCGTTTAGAATACTTGTGGCTGAAGTATGACTTATCACCAGAATAATTACTTATGAATCTATAAAACAAATAGGATTCATTGTTTCTATCCCTTTTATGTTTGGAATAGTACAATAAATAGTAAAGGGTTTCCAAAAACCGCCGCATCACTTTTAACTAAAAATTTAGATACACTGCGAAGTAGTTTGCAAACCTTGTAATTTTATAGTTATGAAAAGAAATTGCTCTCGCTGTTACAAAATGGATTATCTTCATAAAATTCTATTATAGGCTTATTATAATTCTAAGCTGGTGTATCAATTCTAATTAGGTTACTTGGTGAAGATTGTTGTCATTTAATGACAAATTGCTTTAACGTTAAACAGCACAATTTTTCCGCATACATTTTGACACTGTTATAATTCAATTTTCTTTAACACCGTAGTCTGCTTTTTTGCAGTGTTAGCATCAAAACAGAAAAAAAAAAAGATTTTGCGTTAGTGTTGTAAAAAATGAAGATGAGTATTTGACTAGGTAGACTTCCCACATTTTACTGTATACTATTCCTTTATTTCCAACTTAAGGTTTTTGCTATAAAAGCGTAGGTTTACTTTTGACATCTACATGTTTTCGCGATCTTAAGGTACTACTAGTATGTTTTGTACGGTCTAAGTCCTATAAATCGAGTTCCTATGAAATGTCAACGTTATTTTATTTATGTGGATATAAACTCTTGTCGCGAAAATAACGAAAAAAACGTTTTCTTGTATTTTGATTATCAGGGAAATTATAAGCAGCAGTAGTTTGCCGATGTTCAAATATCATATTTCTGTTTTTGATACAGGCATTTTCTTCTATAAATAATAGTGGATTAAACCTGGTTTTATAGCTAGTCGAACCTCTCACTTGTATGACAGTCGCATTAAATTCCATTATATTGACATTGATGAGTGAACAAAACAAACAGACATGAAATGTCAAACTGTCAAAAATTGACTATGAAAAAATTGTGTCTGCTTTTAGGATGACATTTATATTGTTGCTTCTTGAAAGGTAGATACTGAATTAAGGTTTCTGAATTTTTTGTCGGTGTCATCTTTTTGAAGACAACCGTACGTCATCAGGAGTTTGCTGATCGTTACATTATATATGTATAACAGTTGGTTATAGATATATATTTGTACTTATACGCTTGTCTTCTAGTCGTGTATGATTAATCACCTATACGACTAATCGTCGGATTTCATCTTGCCATTTGCGACAAGAAAGGTGGCATTTGGGAGCAGGAATTGCTCTTCTGATTGAATAAGAGACTGGAAATCATATATGAGTTTTTAACTAATTTTTGAAACATTGTACAATTTTCAAAAGGAACATTTTTAAAAGCGATGAAAGGCTATGTTCCTTTCCATCAGAATAAATATTGATAAATTCAATGTGACCTTCATTAAAACACTGTTAGTTCAGTTTCCATCAGTTGTATTAATCTTCGAAACATTACTTTAAATATAACATTATCTCAATGGCCGTTTAAACTCAAATAATCACACATACACGAAAGGTTATTGACAACGTGTATAGATTTTCGAATTCTTTTGAACAAATATGGTTTTGTCACACAAGCTATCATGATATATAATAATAACTGCTCGATATATAAATTAATAGGTGTACTAAGCAGTCAATTCTATTGTTGGATAAGTAACCCTTGAATGAAGCAGAAATGTCCTGTTCGTAAATCAGCATTCATTACTTCCGTCAAGCAACCATTGTATGTAACGGGAGCAATGGTTTGATTTTAGCATCTAAATAACTCAGGTTAAATAGATTGTTTCTTTCAATATTTACATTTCACCGTTTCAGAATCTAATGCATTCTTTGTTGTATTATCAAAAGAGTATAAGAAAACGTTGTGATTGGTTAAAACGTCATACTCAATTGAAATTAATATGTTTTAATTTTGGTTTCGAAAAATGAATGACTTTTAATCCTTTCCGATTCGAAAACGACAAATTTTATCCAATATATTTTCCCACTTGTGAAAACTTTTTATAATTCTAATTTAGGAGTCGAAATTGAAAAAAAAAGGGAAGCACTATGAGAATTATGAATGATTTGGTCAAGCGAATCAGATGATGATTGAAATATGGAATTGATGAATAATGTATCTTGTTTCCGAATAATTTTTGGCCTGTACGGGTAAAATTAAAATGGGACGCAAATAAATATAAATCTAAACCTATTTAAGGAGACAACACTATATATCCATGATGTGGATTGAAAATTGTAGATCTTTAGTTTTCGTTTTATGAATGGATGAGCGCTGAATTTCAAACTAATTGAAAAACAATCTACAAGGAGTCGCGTGCATTTGTACCCTTTGCAATTCAAAATGTTTCATCTCAATTCAATGAAGATATTTGGAATGTATCAATATTCTTATGAGATTTTCTATTGCATTATTATGGATTTTGACAAACGTAAATAAAGGCAACAGTAGTATACCGCTGTTCGAAATTCATAAATCGATTGAGAAGAAAACAAATCCGAGCTACAAACCAAAACCGAGGGAAACACATCAAATATAAGAGGAGAACTACGACACAACACAAACACAATACTAAAATGAAACACACACAGAAACGAACTATAATATAACAATGGCCATTTTCCTGACTTGGTACAGGACATTTTAAGAACAAAATGGTTTTGCGACTAGTCAAACCTTGCGCTTTTATAACAATGTTAAATATAACCTTAAAGTGACAACATTACATGACGACAGGACTACTGTACAAATAAATGCAAGAACATTCAGGACAAAGAAATACACAAATAAACATTACAATAGGTCATTTCGACATGCTAATAGTTATCAAAGGTAGAAGTGTTGTTTTTTTGCAAAAATCATGGCTTCCATCGATAATTTATGATATAAAATAAAAGCAACACTAAACAACTGAAATACAACAAAACCTTAGATAGAATTCCGTTATTAAAGAAAAGTCGAAGAGAAAAATTCAACAGCAAAACTTGTTTCAATAATGTGGATAACACATTATTGTGTCTTTGGAACAACAAGCAATGAAAAGCTAAAAAAATTATTTAACTTTATTAGTATAAATATCGAGTCTACCACTGCATCAAGTGTGATACGATATTTATCCACTCGAGATAGTTAAATTTTCAAATTGAACACGAAAGATTACAATATATAACATTCAACTGTCGAGAGTGGATATATATCGCATTGCACGAGATTTTGTGGTGGAATCTTGTTCTCTAATGATTTTTAGGCGATATGTAGACAATCATAATCCTTATTTTCGAATGATCTACAAAAAGATATGTTCTTTCCATGTCACGTAATCGGGCATGGTCGCCTTCTTTCAAGACGTCATAGTAGAAATTTCAGAGGAAAGCCAGAAAATTAGACGTCATTATCAATATTTAATATATGGCAATTATTGTTGAAAACGAATAGCACCTTGACCAAAAAGAAAAGGAAATCTAGAAATCTAGACAGTACACAAATGTAGTCCACAAATGACTACACATAAATGATTGAATAACATGAACTCCATAAAGAATCGGAGAGAAGCGAGGGGTCATAAGAATATAAACATTTTGTAATTTCCTTATTGCACCAAGTATGTTGTCAAAAATCTGGTGATACGTTTTATCCGATAATGTCAATAACTAAGAAATGAGAATGAAACTGGGGCTACAGCTTGAACATATCCGTGGTCATATTTGACGAATATATTTCCATAACGGTCAACCACGTCATAACTGCGTCCGTAAAACGATTTCAAATTAGATCAATAGCTTCCTTGTAGAGGCAGTCCTTTATATTAAGAAAAAAGTAAAATCACAAAAATACTGAACTTAAAGGAAGATCAATTGGGAAAGTCGATAATCACATGGCAAAATCAAACAACAAAACGCATCAAAAACGAATGGACAAGAACTGTCATATTCCTGACTTGGTACAGGCATTTTCAAATGTAGAAAATGGTGGATTAAACCTGGTTCTATAGCGCTAACCCTCTCACTTTAATGACAGTCTCATCAGTTTCCGATATTTTTACATTGATGCGTTAAATAAACAGACACAATAAATAAAATAGTCAAAATATGGGTACATCAGTCATCATCGTTTAAGAAAAGTATACTGTTAAGATCATATTATATCAGCAGTGAAATTTATATGTATACTCCATATTAGAAACATAGAAATGATACAACGATAAATCATCTCTTTTTTCGTTAAGTTTATTTCAAATGCTGCAAATTCCCAGAGGTGAGAAAGATGTAAAACATACCTAATTGCAAGTGTGCACCCTTATTATTTTCAGTACTTGTATGTACATTTGTAAAATTCAGTTAGAATACATCATCTATAGTTCGAGGATACTATTAGTAATAGCACTCTTTAAATCGTACAGAAAGACATCATGGTTGATTCCTGTAGGACAACCTCTCTACCAAACGTAACAGATATAAAATTGTAATACACCAGTGGTACCGTTAATTTTATTGCACGTTAGGGCAATTGACGTCTCTGCAGTGATGCTCGAGATCAAAATATTTGAAAGTCATAAACCCGATTCAGACGTTGAGAACTGGTAAAAAAAAAGGGAAAGGTAACAAAAGTAAAGTCAAACCAAAACATTAAATCAGAGCTATTAATGAGGAAGATACAGTCTTTAATTTGAATGATTTCCAAATATTATAATGACAGCTTTAAATAGAACAATGACCGTATTTGAATGTGAGTGCCGAAGTATCTCAGTTTAGTGTTACCTAGATTGTCCCATTCGATTTGCGAGATTTGAAGAGCGATAAACTACTGTTATTCTCATTTACGAGGACATTATGAGCCTCAAATGTAAATACATGTTTCATTTATGATATGAAGTCAATGTTTCCATGCATTTTGGCTAACCCTTTCTAATATCTGTGTTTTCCAGATTTAATCCACCATTTTCTACATAAGTAAATGCCTGTACCAATTCCGGAATATGACAGTTGTTATACTTTTGGTTGAGCTTTTCATTTTGCCATTCGATTACAAACTTTCCATTTTATCCTCGGAGTTCGATATTCTTTTATTTTATTTTTTTTTCCAAATGGAGTAATAATTTTTCAATGTTTTTATGTGAATAGTTGGAGCTCACTTGATAGTGGATGGTCAGATGCTTGGTGGTGATAGTAATAAATAAAAACTACAACGAGATTGTAATGAATGGGCTTTCTTTTATATTTCATCTTTAAGTTTGAAGTATAAAATATTAGACCGATTGAGAGGAAGAGGTTATCGTTTAATATTCTTTGTCATGACATGTAACTTATGGCATGTTTTCATCGTATTGATATACACCAGTATTAAGAGTAAAAGTCTCTGATGATTATGTAATCAATGTATTGTATACAGCAACATTTATGACAATTTTCTAGTATAAGTATCAAAGGCACGAGTATGGTAAAGTATATGTAGTTGATTGAACATAATGCGTGCTAGGTCCTAAGGGGATATCGAGATTCCAGAGGTTTTGATTTTTAATGTATTTTATTGTATTAATTCGTTGATACATAGTATGATATTTGTGAATGAATCTAATGGATGCAGTATTTGAGAGCTGTTAGTTTCCAATGTTGCGGTCATTTCTTCGTAAATACAATATCAAATTTCAGTTGGATATTCACTGCGTTTTCCTTTGAAATGTATATGGACAAAACGTATAACGTTTAATATTCAATATCTTTTGATGACTAAAACATGCATAAAGTTTGATATGGTGTTCATGATTTTATAAAATATGTACAAAAAAACTATTCGAAAAATAAAGATAGACCAAACGTCAATCGCTTGAAATAAGTGCATGTGAATAAGAAATTTTCAGCGGACAGATTTTTTTAAATATTGTTTGAATTCCAGAAGATCAAATGATAGTCTATCTATATGAAAAATATTATGGATATATCAATAATTCCGAAATATAATGTTACAAGTGTGTTTGACGTGCTTATTAAAAAAAGACTGAAAAAAGTCAAATGACAAAAATACTGAATTCCGAGGAAAATTCAAAACGGAAAGTGCCTAATCAAATGGCAAAATCAAACGACAAAACACATCAAACGAATGGACAACAACTGTCATATTCATGACTTGGTAAAGGCATTTTCAAATGTAGAAAATGGTAGATTGAACCTGGTTTTATAGCGCTAAACCTCTCACTTGCATGACAGTCGCATCAAATTCCGTTATTTTTACAACGATGCGTGAACTAAACAGACATAATTTTATGGCTAGGAAAACACATAATTCCAAATAAATGGGATAAATTTGAAACACGGGCTAGGGTGATCATTCTGACACAGAAAATGCTACATGTGTACTATTTAAGTACTGTAACTTCAAATTACTAAAACAATTACTTAATAATGTAGCACTGTGACAATTCGTACAAATTATTTTCAGAAACCGTGTAATCGGTAAGATATAAACAATACCGTTACATATAGGAAAAGAAATCAACCATCATTCATAGCTAAAATAATGAGATATCATATTGATAAGCTAAGCACTAGTTACTTTCATATGATGATAGGTCTTAATGTTAACATTCAGATTTTCTGCTATTTTTTTTATGTACAATATGATTTCTTTTGGTTGAAGGACAAGATGGTTAAATAAATGCACATCTACTTTAAGAAAAAATGTAAGAAAAACACTTTATGAATTTCATATGTTCGAAGCGCTTTTTTGGATTACCTTCATCAGGAATGCTCAATGCCAAATATTTAAAAGCCATTGATGTATAAGGACCGAAAACGTGGAAGAACTATAAACCAAAAATGACTTATAAAAAAAGCCGAATTCATATAAAGTAAATACTGACATTAAATAAAGGCAACAGAAGTAAACGGCTGTTCAAAAGTCGATTGAGAGAAAAAAAATTCGGGTTACAAACTAAAAACGAGGAAAATACATCAACTATAAGAGGAAAACAACGAAACAAAAGAACAATGAAGTGCAAAAAATAAACAAATAACAATGCAACATACATAGAAACGAATCATTAGATAACAACTGCCATGGTACAAGACATTTTAAGAAAAAATGGTGGGTTGAACCTGGTTTTTTGGCTAGTCAAACCTCCGCGCATATGGCAATGTAATTGTTTCAAACTATATATTACATGTCTACTAATCAGACTATAAGGCATGAGAAAAAGATTTGCAGAAGATTCCCAGGTAAACATTTATGTCGATCGTAATATATGAACACATTACGCTATAAAAAAAAGTTTAAAGTAATAGCCCTTATAGGAATTGGACTTTACAAAGCGTTCATTGACAGATATTTTTTTTTTTATAATGTTTATAAGACAGCACTTACCATAGAACGTATTATAAGGGTCCTTAACTCTGTATGAAACGTGTATTGAATTAAATTCTACTTTGTTCCTCAGTACATTCCTTTGGCAATGGAATCGTTGAATACATTTATTGTATGGTGATTGTATTTGCAAATCAAATTCTCTTCTTTGTAAAATCGTCGTATTATTGTCATCATTGTGTGCTATATTTTCTGTTTATAAACTTCTACTTGTAACGGGAAAGGAATTGTGTTAATTCGTGTGCCCAATTCCTTTTAATTTCGATAACAATTAGAACAGGCTTTATCAAATACAAATATTATTAAATTATACTCTATCAACTTTGTGTAAAAAATGCAATTCATCTAAGAAAAAGTAATTTATTGATTTAGGAAAAACTTTGTATTAGAGCAGTTACATAGAAAAAATTGTAAACCGTCAACTGGTAAACATCTTGAGGTAGTATAACAATTTCAATCTCGAAGTATGCGATAACATTTTAAATGCTTATACCTTTTCATCTATTCGAAATTTAAGGGGGAAGGGTCAAATTAACGTGACAAATAAGAAAAAAGAAGCCAACAATAAACCTGAATTCAACATTTACGGTTCATCTTGTATTGAATTTGAAATACAATTATTCAAGTTTGAATTTAAAACCATTAAAAATTACTTTTCACTTATGTCCTTCAGCAGAAGATTACCACTCTGTACAGAAAAAAGTAGAAACATTATTTATAGGATTTATCTTAAATGGGTAAATAATTGAGTATTACAAAAAGTGTTAAATTACTAATAATAATATAGTTAAAGACCAACCTTCTTTTATTTTATATCTTGTATATAAAGATTTTCAAAATAACAATGATTAAACAATTCGTCAATAACGTTTACACAAATCAATCTTTATTGTGGTCATCCACTTTTACACCATAGTTTCAGGATAAGAGAGTTGGTGTTCTCTCAAGCGCGTATGACACCGCCACATGCTGTATGTTCCTATCCCTATTCAGGTGTCAGGTGTCTGTATTAGAGCATCGGCTGTGATACTTGTCTTTTCGTAAGTTGTAATAGCTTATTTCAGATCGTTAGTTTTTTCAGTGTTTTTTTTCTTCGTTTATCAATTTATTTCACATTTTGTTGTCTGTTTTATGGCTCTTTATACAGCTTTCTATAGGTATTTTTTTTTTTTTTATTGTTGATGACGTAAGTCTACATCCTCGTCCTCTTGGTCTGCCTGCTGATATTTTTCTCATCGTCATTCATACAACATCTTCTTATTTTTATATCGAGGTGCTTCCATATAACATGTACTTACAAGTGAATAAATTTATGTTTGAAAAAAGTAGCACATTTTAACTCGTGATCGGACAAATTAGATTGCATTAATGTATAAAATTTTAGGTGGAGACTTTTAAGTTATTGTGGTTGCTTTATAACTGACTTTTAAGTTACTAAGAATTGAACATCGGTAAATAAAACGGGGCGCCGAATGGGACTCTTGTGGTTTTGTACAAAATTCAATTCTGTCATAACAAAATCATTTTTGTCTTACAAAACTATGTGATACAGACTTGTTTTATGAGAACTTCAATTTTGTGATGACAAAATTCATTTTTGTCATGACAAAAGTCAATTTTGTCAAAAAGGTATACAAATATAAACTTATTTGCATACAAAATTGACTTTTGTTACCTGATATGGAAATTAAAACACAGAAGTCAATTGTGTGAGACAAGATTCAATTTTGTGAGACAAAATTGACTTTTGAGAGACAAAATTCAATTTTGTGAGACAATCAATTTTGTCTCACAAAAGTCAATTTTGTCTCACAAAAGTCGATTTTGTATGCAAATTAGTTCACAGAATCCAAACTAAACTAATTTGCATACAAAATTGACTTTTGTCGCCCTATTTTCAAATTAGGTAACAAAAGTCAAGTCTATGATACAAAAAGCAATTTTGTCATGACAAAAGTAACTTTTTTGTCCACTGAAAGAAAATTTTGTATGACAAAATTTAAATTTGTAGTATACTACAAATTTTGTTAAACTGAACTCATTTTTGTTGAACAAAACTCACCTTTGTCCGTACAAAATTGAATTTCGAGTACAAAACCACAAGAGTCCCGTTCGGCGCCCCGTAAATAAGTGTAGCATCCACCATTTTCGTCATAAGAAAATGCCTGTTCCAAGTCAGTTGTTATCCACTCGTTTGATGTTTTGCCATTTGATTAGGGACTTTCTGTTTTGAATTTTCCTTGGTGTTCAGTATTTTTGTGATTTTACTTTTTTTTTAATCTTACTTTACATCTTTTAAAAAATGTGTCTAATTTATACAACCATATACCACAGCTCTGATTCCTTTCACGGATTTGGCTATACTTTTTGAACCTTTTGGATTATAGCTCTTCATCTTTTATATAAGCTTTGGATTTTAAATATTTTGGCCACGAGCATCACTATATATATATCAAAGAGACATGTATTGTCGAAATGCGCATCTGGTGCAAGAAAATTAGTACCGTTAATTTTATTATACAACCATATACCACATTTGACTTGCCTTTCTCTTTAACTACTTATATGATGCATTGATAATACAAACACTCAGTCAGTATTGCCTTTCACATGTATTAAAATGTTATATCGGTTTTCATCCTCATTTCTTTTTTTTTCAAAATAAGAATCTACAGTATCAATTGTTGTGACAATTTTATTATAAATGTGGTTTCATACTGCACTTAAAAGTAGGAATTCCCTTCAAATGAGCAATCGGACGAATTTGGTTCGCATATGTCATATAATTAAACGGCATTAATTGAAATATCGATATGCACTTGTGTTTGAATGGGTTTACCAAAACATCATTTTTTTATTCACATTTGATTAGCTGTTATATTCAATTTTGTGTTTTGCACGTTCGTTTCTGCCGATGTAGAATCCGTTTGGAGTTGTGAAGTTATGAATATTTAAATAGGCTATATCATTGTCAGAATTGTTGAAAATTGATATTTTTCCTAATGAAGCAAACTTGTAGAAGTGATAGCTAGTATTAATCACTTTTTAAAACAATTATGAAAATATCAATACAAATTAGACCAAAATGATGGAAATCAAAACTGAAAGCGGACATATATGAATCTAAATGGCGTCCAAAAATGGCGGTGGAAACGAGTTTTGTCTAGCAACTTGGTCAAGTTAATTGACAGATGTTTGGTAAGCGATGAAAAGTAATGACAAATTATCGACAACTGAACCACTACACCAAAAATAATTATTGTGAAAACATATCATAATCCGTCCACGGTGAAAGTAACGAAAGGTTTAGAGTTAATAAAATAAGACTGTCATACATTGTATCTGCAAAACGCAATATGCATTATGTCCGCAACCCACCCCTTAAACAGTCACTAAAATGTCCAAATGTTTTTGGGGGTTTCAAAAGCAAAACATTGACTTGACGAGTTTCAAAATGAGGTAAGACATCTTTTGTGTGTATGTCCTCCTAATATACAACTCTTTCGTGATTTAGATGTTATTGAAACGTTCATAAAAATCTGCTTTACAGAAATCAATTCGCACCCTTTTATTTGTCCTGATTTATATGGATTTGGTTTTCCTTTTGTCAAACAGAGATTTGCATATCTACAAAAGGGAGAACACATCTTGTACCCTCAACTTCTGAATTTCAGTGTACAGTAATATTTTATTTGAAGTATAGATTGTATTGTTCATTTCCTGATTTTTATGGTTCCTCGACACTAATGTTGTGAACTTAATAAATGGTGAACTGGAAAATGAACTTAATTATGATCTCTACTCTGGTTTGTTTTTTATTTATTTATTTATTTTTATTTTATTTTTTTTTGGGGGGGGGGGGGGGTCGGGATATTTTTTTACCCATTTTACCTTCTTTACATTAACTAATTCATTATTTCATTTCAATCTCTGTTTTTCATATATTCTTTAAAAAAGATTGTATGCCTATATATATGTTGACTGCATGATTGTTGGCGGATTAAAGCTCACACCATGCACATAGACGAGAATTCATTTTTGTGTAATTTACCATTTTACCACAATAAATAAGACCAATAAGCTCAGAAATAAGTGTGGTATATATATATTGAGCGGCTTTAGAGTTCAATTCTCCAATGTTTACCTGAACGTCTTGCAAGTTCAAGTACACCCAATTTTATGGTTATCTACCGTACTATGTTCGTAGAGAGAGAAAAGTGTATCTATGCCTACTCCTGCCGGTACTGTTGCCTCGGCGGAATTCGAAATGTGCTGATCATACATCAGCGATTGCTCCGCCTGTACTTTGTCAAATGTCTTGTTCTATATGTGGCACCCCTCATGTTTCATTGAAAAACTATTCATGATGGAATGGATTGTTGTAAATAGTGAATAACATATCAGGCGAATAATATATCAGGCTATCGGTATAATTATTTCCTGGAAATGAACTAAATATAGCGATCTAACTTTCATTATAATGTTAGAACTCGAACTTGAAACCAGACCTCCATCCTGATTCAAGACACGTCCTCGGGACATTTAGAACAACGATATCAAATATCATGAATTGCATTCAAAGGGTTCAAAAGTTGATTGCGGCTTTGGTCAGTGTTAGAAATATTTGTCTTAACCATCATTGTGTGACTAGATGGCAACAGATTAATCATAAATGCAATACATAGAGCTGCTTATTTAAAATTTGCAAACTGACGGAAATCGGTTTGTTGCTGTCTGTCGTGTTTGCTTATCGTTCATTGTTGAGTTATAGATCAAACCATAGATTCCCTTGTATCCGCCACTGGGTTTCTCATTAAAATCGTTTCACATTTTGTCATACTAGGGCCTTTTATAATAAAATAAAATGTTGGGTGCGTGTGTGTGTGTGTGTGTGGCTCATTGTTGAAGGTCGTGCTGTACCTTGTGATTGATCGCATCACATCTTTGTCTTTGGCCTTTACTAGAGAGTTGTATATTTGGCAATCTCACCACGTCATATTTTTTTTATATTCTTATTGGATCTATTGATTATGATACGTGTTGTTATGTCCCTCGGATCGTTAACATTAACTGTTGCAATGGTGCAATACAGTGATAAGGAGTTGATAAATGGATATGCTTTAAAGATAAATTAAACTAATCAATTTCAATGTGATTTAACCCATTCTAATTTGTACGGGATTATTAGTTTGACGAGATGAACGATGCGGTGTTTTAAGGATGTCCAAAAAATAATTAATTTCATGTTTAATTTCCTTAGTTTGAATTGTCATTAGTACTAAAAGTGTGTCAAATGTATTGATTCGATAACTAAATAACACGATCAGGCAAAACTGTTTATATTTTTGAATGTGTTCTAAAATAAATATTTCTACTCGTATTCAAATTGATAGATTTTATTTAATGTGAATTAAAAACAATGCTTGGAAATAATTCAGTATTATCAAAACACATTGAAATAAAAACCCGAACTCTTTTATGACTGTATGACTGTCTAATTTAAGAATTACAACTGAACTAAACATGTTAAAGCTTGGGTCAAATTATCCCATTTAAAAACAGATAATACATAATAATTTAGAAGCGCAGTAAAAAAAAAGGTGGATTTATCAAAGCATCTACATAAATATAAAGTAATGAAAACCAGTTTATTGAAGAAATAAAATCGAGAAAAGGGACATACTTTTGAAGATACAAATACTGTACAATAAATCTAATTTAGTCTCTCAGAAAAACCAAGGCAGAGCAAAAATGTTTACTAGTACTTATATTTATATATCCATAATGCCCATTTCAAAATTTCAAACACTGGCGCAAGAACTGCACTATATAATTTGTTTTTCATAGCAAAAATTATTGCTTTCTATTTTGTGTAAAAGGTGTAAAAAGAAAAATGTGTTCCGAATTTCGAGATTAAAATACTATAAAAATAAGGAGATGTGGTAGGATTGTCAATAAGACAACTACCCATCAAAGTTCAAATGAAGTTGATATAAGCACTAATATACAACCGTTCGGCATTCTACTATGAGAAAATCCCATACATAATGTTTATATGTCTGCTATAAAAGGCTTTCTATTTTGGCAAAACAGATTTAGAAAAGGGTAAAGCCGCGATCAAATTTTGATAATGGTCAAATCCTTAGTTAGATCCTTATAGAAGTTAATGTCTGCTAAAAATGTTTGTTTTTTTTTAATATAAAGTTATAAACACCAGTTATGGTCTCACAGCCATTTACCCAACACCACCTTTATAGTTCATTATCAAATTTTAAGAGGGGCAGGACCTTTTTCGGGACGTCGGGATCGGGTGTTTTTAAATTCGGGACCTCGGGATTTCATGTTTTTAAGCCCGGGATTTCAAGCGGGACCAGGACCCCTCCGACCCCCCTGTCAATACTCTTAAATAGATGGGACAGTTTTTTTCTTAGATCTTGAAATGCATATTAAAAAGTGGCAAACTGTAACTGCAAACACTATCAGTTAGACACACTCTTCAAATGATTTAGCGCTATATTGTGAGCATGTCGACTCTTTGGGTTTTTGTTGGCTGCTACGTTACAATGTTTATCCATTTAAAAGAAAAGTTCTCACGGTTCTCTAGCCACTTTTCATGATAACGGCCAGAAACTCTGTTCAGCGAAAATGATCAGCATGGTATTTTTTTTTGGCTCAAACACATATCCTTTCATGACAAATAGTCACGGATTGTCCTCAATTTCATAAAAACTTAATACTAAAGTGAGCAAAACTGCATGACGCACTGGAATTTTTTTTTTTTACACATTTTGCTCAAATCTAACGTTGTTATAATTTATTTAATGTTTGTGGTTGAAGTTGATTGATTGTTATTTGTTTAATCTCCAATGTCAATGTTTATTTCAACGGTCAACTAAAGGGTATATGTTCAGAGTTTTTTTTCTGTCAAATTATCATGGTTTTTTGTTCTTGTTTATTTTTCGCTTTTAATAAGATAGACAGTTTGTTTTTTGTTAAATTCTATTTTTCTTCATTTTTTTTATTTGTATAACTATTACAATGTATTATGTACACTGATTTTCAGGTTAATTTATCCTATTTTAATACAAACTCACAATTGAATAATCGTCTTGACGTTTGGGTGTATATTTTATTCTTATTTTTAAATTGTATTGCTTAGCAAAAATAATAAGTTCAATTATCTCATAAATATCTAGTGTAATGAGAGTTTTCGTTTTGTTTGTATCAACGTTACTATAGTTAAACGCGTAGTTTGTAACGTGTGTATTGCCGTTATGGTTCTAAATTTATTTTCTTTTTCAAGCACTGCACCGACTAAGAGGAATGAGGTACACATGGGTTATCTCAATAAATAAAGACGGATAAAAATGAGAGCATAAAACTACACATAATCCTCCCCATAAAATACACTGTCTGTCTTTCTATTCAGCAAATTTCAGGTAAATACAGAAATTTTAAAGCAAACTAATTATCACCAAGAAAATATATGGCTAACTCAAACCAAACAAATTTATCAGATCATCCCGTAGGCGTAGCTTCTGACTCTGCCTAGTACCAAAACTATGTCCTAGGCTAGGTTATTAATGCAGAAGTTTGACTTAAAAGTTAAAAAAAACCGACATCACTTGGTAAAAAACGGTAAAAACGCAATTTTACATCTAAATGAAATTAATTGACTTTCACATTTCTGCTATTTTTGACTTCTTTTCATCTCATAGGGACATAGTATGACATCTCTAAAGGCTATATTTTCGAGAGGAAGGTGTCAGAGCCAAAATTTAAAATAGCCCTCCAAGACGTCCTAATTATTTGGACTAAGGGACATAGCTGCAGAATCGTAGCTCTTAGGTTATTATGTTACATGTATTTGTTCACTATTTGCAGACCATAGACGCAAATAGTGAAAAAATAACATAAGGACCTAAGAGCTACGGTTGTCAGCTATTCATCTCAGAAAGGCAAAACGAGACCCCAGCCATCGAGCGGCACGTTTCTGTATACCTTCATTTTTACAAACATTTTTTAGCTGGTTACTACTAAGAAATCAGTCTGAATTTACCAGTGCTTGTTCCAAAAATGCATAAAAAGTGTTAGGGACTTAGGGTAGGCACTTAAATTTAAGGTAGGTAGCAAAAATATGTATTATTTTTTTTGGGTCTTACAGTGAATAGAGAGCACCAACTAAAATAGATTTATGTTAAGATCAGTGCAACATTGCAACTGCAATAATATATATATATATGTATAGGACATTTATTATCCTTTCTAATGGTAGCTCCAATGGAATTCTAAGTCTGTCATGGTACTCTTATAAAGGTACAGGAATGATGCAAAGTATAGGGCCGGGTGTCTAAATAAGGGGCTAGCTACTCTGTTAATTTACAAATTATTTAGATACAACTTTCTAAGTGCAAGTGCTAAGAGTTTTTAAGCACCAAATACAATCACAATGAACACTTGAATCAGTACAATAACTGTATGTACATTTTTGTACCTTCTCATTCTGCTGCTCTCACAACAGGGCAACAATATTGACTCATTAATTGCAATAGAGCTAAAATTAATTTAGTATCTTAAAAATGTACAGTTGATTGTCTACATTGAATAATCATGATAAGGTTGGTTTTTTTCCCATGTTTAAAAACATAAGTGACAATAAATAATGAATTTCATGCATATTTATGACAAGAACAATTATTTTTTACTACAAATTTATATGAGCAGACTATTGTCCTTAATATGCATGAAATATTTGCCACTGGACATTAAGCAACCAACATTCAATCAATCTTTCCGTCAACAAAATGTTGCACACAAGTAAATTGAAGACCTCAAACATTTAACTGTAAAATTAGATATAATTAATTATCCTTATCATTCAAATTCATGTGTGTTGTTCAATTTTCTAAAAAAAAATATGATTCTTTTCTGCCATGTCTGCAGTGAAAATGTCTTGGCATTTAATTGCTTTATGGTAAGCAGCATATAAAAATATTGTTTATTTCATAGCTTTTCAGATCCTTTGATGTTTGAACTTAAAAGTAATAGGTAGTATAAAGATGGACCCCCAACAGATGATGGAAACCAGTGTTGTCACAGGAGGAATGGGAACAGTCTTATTTTACTTGTATACCAAATCAGATACAGAAACAGAGGTAGCTGTGTTAGGTATAACTATCACTTATATGTTTGATATTATGTGAGAAAAATATTTACGAATAACTTACTACAACAAATATACCACCAAACTATTCTTATCCACATACACACACAAACATATATTTGAATAAGAAGATGTGGTACAATTGCCAATGAGAGTCAGACAGCTCCCTACCAGAGATGAGAATTGGTTTATTTTGTTACACATTTATATGTAAAATAAACAACAACTTTGTCAATAGAGAATTAGTATATCATGATAAAAAATATATTCTCAAGACAAGTAAGTTATTCATCAAGATTTATAAAAATGACAATCTGAAATTGCATTTTCAGTTAATCACAAGCTTTGAGCAAATCTTGAGCCCATATTGTTTCTTTTATATTTAATTGAATTTAAATGACAGAACATTAAGCAAGTCTTTAGAGGTTCGCATAAGAATAGTCAACAAAGTGCTTAAAATATTCCTGAAGTGTAAGTCTCTTGCTCTTTTCAGGTTACCTAGCCTGTTCTTTCCTGATGATCCTGCTCCATCAGGCAGCACCACTATTCCATGTTAATCCAGTCAAGAAAACAGAAGGTATTTACAGGTATATGTCACAAACAGAAAAAATAGACCAAAACAAGTAGTCTACTCAAATTTGCATGAAACTTTTAGGTATCTGTTCTTCAAGTAATGCTGAAACTAAAAAAAAATAAAATAAATGCTATTTGAGATAAACAGATAAGAACAAACTTTGAAAAAAGTTGAAATAAAAACTGTCAGTTAGGAAATAAAATATCCTTCAATTAAATAATCCATGCAAGCAAACATTTGTTGTATATAGGTTTTACCTTTAATGCTTGAAAATACACTTTTCACTTCAATTTGGCAAAAATCTAAAACTGTTTTAACTTTTATTATGTGCAATAAAAACGATGATGTCCAAGTTACACAATAGAATCATATTCAAAACAGTGTAGCTGTGGCCATTGATTGACAACCTTAAATTATCCCATTGACTGGGGCAGATTATGTGAACGTTTGTCTGTAACAACCGCTGCTCACTATGTACTTGTTAAAGGCACTTAAACTGTGGGGTCACAAAAGGTTCTCAACACCTAAATAAAGAAATTAGAAAAACTAATCAGGAATAACACGATGTTTTGATTTATATCAATAATATAAATCAAAACATAAAGTTATTCCTGATTAATTTTTCGAACTATTTTAATATTAAAGGCGTTAAGAACCTTTGGTGACCCCACAGTTTAAGTTCTATAATAAGTAAGTAGTGAGCAGTTGTCGTTGCAGACACACGTTCACCTAATCTGCCCCAGTGAATTGGATACTTTAAGGTTGTCAATCAATGGCCACAGCTACACTGTTTTGAATATGATTCTAAATGTTTGCTGTTTATTTTAGTGTGAGAAATTACTTTTTGTTAAACAAATATTTAACTGAAATGTATTACTTGTAATCTTTTATTGTGCATCCACATTTTATGAATCTTTGTCTTTCTCTATTTGCTATTATGATTACATTTTCTGTTTTACTAGGTCTGTTAACAGTCAAGGACTGTGGAGTTCTTTCTTGATACCAGCAATTTCTGTTCTGGGGAATTTTATCACTAAAACAGGTAATTTAATTTTTTTTTTTATTTATAGTTTAACCTCATTTGTTGAGCTCAGTAAGGTCGAAAACTCAGTTTAATTTGAGATATTTTGTAAACTTCAGCAGAACTCACATTTTTAAGACATTTCTAACTCTAATGAGTCAAATTTGGATTATTTGAAATCTCATTTAACTCGAGTATATTTAAAAAATAAATTTAAAAATCATATGGATATTTATACATACGTTTTCTGCATGTCCATGTCAGACTGACAATACAAGGAACAATAATGAAATGGTAGAACATGGTGAGCTCCCGACTTAGAGTGTTTTGAATGTCGGATAAGTTAAATAATCGTATCAGGTCCCTGCGACTTCTGTTTATTTAGGCTTGACTGTAATTAGATTTAAAAAAATTCTTCAGACAAAAAATGATAGTTCATCACTAATTTGTTACAAAAAAAATGCACCACTGAGTTTTTAACAACGAAAAATTATGAACTATAAAAATGTATGGTTGTTGAATGTTCAGTGCATTTTTCCTGTGGAAAAAGTTATTTTATGTTGTGTTTTTTTATGTATTACAGATGACAAAATAGATAATAGTCTGTTGTTTGTTTTGTTAACTTTGACCTTGACATTAGTGCACTACAACCCTTCAAATGCTTCACAGATTGCTGGTGCATTATTGTTATTGTGGTTGAAAGAAATCTTTAAGCAACAAGGTGAGTGTACACAAGCTATAGATCAAACTTATCTATTGACTTGCAAGTAGAGTAGGTAAAATCTAAAAGAGGCAATCAATATTATATTTTCTTATTTAGAGCCTATCTAAAATGCCAAATTATTAAATAAACACAGAAAGCTTTTTTCAATTAAAATGTTATTGGTATTGATTCATTGGTTTAAAACATTTCAACCTATATATCGTCAACAAGTATATTCACAGTATACATGTATATACTTTTATGCAGAAAATTGTCTGTCCCTCATTCTGCCAACATTATTAAATCGACCAGTTAAACTCACTTTGCAAATCATTCCAGTTTAGATATCATTTGCTTTTACATACCGGGTAAACTTTTTTGAAGAACTTTCAGAATGCTTTGTTTGTTATAAACTTGTTTAAAAATTATATAGTATTTTAAAATTACAAAAGAGTTATTCTTCAATACTAGGAATAAATGGTATTTTTGTCTATTCATTTCAGGTTTGAGTAGTATTCAACTATGTGTATTCAACAGCGTTATGTTCTACTCTGCTTTGTCAAAATTGCCACAGAAGTTTCCAATGTCATTTTCATATGGAGAAAGCATCATAGTAATACAGTCTACATTTCTTATTGTCAACAAATTCTTATTTAGAACTAGTATTCTTCAGGTAATCAAACATGAATGACTTACTATTATCTGTGCAATGTTAGATATTTAAAACTAACAATAATAAATCTGAAACAACACCTCAATCAATAATCACAGAGCATGCATCATTTAGAACGTTGGTTTTCTAGGTTGAATGGTTTTACACTTTTATTTTTATTTGTATGGCCCTTTATAGCTTGCTGTTCAGTGTGAGCCAAGGCTCTGTGTTGAAGATTGTACTTTGACCTATAATGGTTTACTTTTTAAAATTGTGACTTGGATGGAGGATTGTCTCATTAGCACTCATACAACATCTTATATCTAATCATGATACAGAATAATAAAGATAAAATACTAAAATCCACTGTTAAAAATGTATGAAATTTTATGAGGCACTGTACTATAATTTCGTCTACTTTTAGATTTATTTATTTTTAAATTGACATTTATATAGTAAAATACTTAAAATCAGTATCAACAAATATGTGAGTAAACTACCCTTTATAACACTATAATTTTTATATATGTTAACAATAGGAAGCCTGTGTCACGTTATGCTGATCTACCACATAAGGAATGTGTATAGACAGTCTATATCTACAACTTCTATGTTTCTTGTAGCAAATTGGCTGAACTGAAGTTGTATTCTTAAAAACATGTGTTTCTTTAAAAAAAAAAAGAAGTAAAAGCCCTGCTTTGATATAGATCATAAAACTGAGTATAAGAGTTTTCAGTTTACCAATTAGTAAAAATGTTGTTTTATTAACAGGAAAATGAAGAAGAGATAAATACAGTGTCAGATCATGCCATGATAAAGATAGCAATGGTGAGTAAACATGTCCAGGGGTAAATATATGTTATGGGTGGATGGATATGGAACAGTGAAATGTGAAAAATTACATGGAAATAAAAGGAGTTACATACAAAAATGAAAATGAAATCCAACATGTTCAGTGAATAATAGTTTTTTGCTTTGTATCTTTATTTGTATCTGACAACGCCATGGCTAAAAAAGAAAAAAAATGTACCAATAGTACACAAAACACAACATAGAAAACAAAATACTGAGCAACACAAACGCCAACCAAAATTTATTATACACTCATGGTATTATATATATATCATAATTATTATTTATTTTTCAGCTTGCCATAGTAGGAGTTTTTCTAGCCTCAGTATTACTACATTTGATCAGAGAATACACATCCAAGTTGAAATTTTACATAGTTTACAGCTTAGTCATTGGAGTCTTTCTTATATTTGGTTTACCAAGACAAAACCCTATAGTTATCCTGGTGGAGTATTTCTCGGGGAATTTAATCAGAGTATGTAATTCAGTCAGTTCTCTTTCAATAGACATTGTAAAAATTACCCTTATCTTTTAAAGGTGGGTAACAATTAGTAAAGAAGTTTTTATAATTTCCCTGGTATAATATTATATCAAAAGTGTTAGTTTTTATGTACTTTTTTGGAGCAATGAACTTATGTATTTCATACACTTTCGGTTAATTATTTAAAGAAATAGATTTGATACACAATAGGTAAATATTTATTTGAGCATCACACACATTTTTTTTATTATACCGAGTATTGGATACCAAAATAATAATCGAGAAATAGGTTTCCTGATAGAATATTGTTGCTTTCTTAAGCTTAAACAAAACCAAAAATATTTTAATGAGAAGTCCTAATGAAATTTATTATCAATCAAATTTAATAAAAAAAAAAAAAAACAATTAGAAAGATTGCGTTTGATTGTCTTTTAAAATTTCTGAAAACCAAGGTAGACTATGAACAAGAGCAATTTTACAAAGCTTACGTCAGTCCCCAATAATACCAAATTCATTGCATCCTGTGTCCACCCACAGAAAATGATAAAAGGCATTTTAATATAAGTTATAATCATCACTCCTTTGTTGATCATTAAAAGTCTTTTTTTTACAGGTCCCAAATACGTTTGTTTGAGTAATAATTTTTCTATATATATGGATTAATTACTTGATTACTTGCCTGTATGCATAATTAGTACACGCAGTAAATGAGCTAATAATTATGGTATGAAATTCTTTGGACTATTATCTAGTCCTAGGTAAAATTGTTTGAGGGTTTCATGTTTTTAAGACAAAGATCCACAATACATAAAATGGATGTTTGTTTTTCAATTTTGTAAATGTTTAACTGAGGGAGTACTGGAGTATCGCTCGGTAAATGCAAAAGGTACTCGATTAGTAAATCTTCACTAAGTTGACATCCCTAATTTAAATTGTTAAATAAAGAATGTTGTAAATTTCTGCTCATATTATTACAGTCAATGAATAAATATCTGTATTGAAAAACAGTTACACAGCAGAGTGCTGTATTTTCACAAATTATTGCGTGCATTTATTAATGTGATTTTGTAATTTTAGACTGAAATGCGAATTTAATTTTTGCCATATTGAGAAAAATCCTGTTTAATTCATATTAAAAATTTCAAAATGTGAGTTTGAATTATTGTGATTCTAAGTTGAATTTCTAACCCTGTCGCATTTTTCTCAAAAATAAAAACATTACAATAATTTCAGAATTTACAGTATTTCTATGTTTTGTCCAAAAACACATTTTGAAAATTAAAAAATTTATAACTATAATTTTAATTTTTTGTTTGACCTTTTTATACTGATTGTCTTTTGTTAAATATGTATTTATGTTCTGATCTGTACAAATAGAGGCTACTTTAAACGCAATGATTGAAGTATTATAAATCTCTTTCCAAGGAAAAAAAACCAAGCAAATTAGCTGTTGCTTATGGCGTAATTATTTCTTCATTGTAACTGTCAAGTACAGCTGATGTCTTGCTTTATTGAAACCAAATGTATATTTCTGTTGTAGTTTTACCTTGTGACCTGGTATGGTTTATTGACAGCAATCACTGTGATGTACATGTTGCTACATAGTAAGCAGACATCTGTTTCCACGGCAACCAGAAAGTTTTTCCATGTCATTATAGTAGCAGTTTACATTCCAGGATTATTGTTGGATCCAACATTCCTAACTACAGCATCTCTGCTTGCTTTCTGTGTTATGTGTGTCATAGAGGTAAGTAAAAGAATTAAAGGAAACAGATATTTATTTTACCCCAAAAAATAATCTATTATAAGTTAGTTTAAGGTGTAGGATCTTGGTTAAGGGACATAACTCTAAAAGTAATTTCTCAGGAACATTTGTGTCAATTTCTTTCAAAATTATACTTCAACCTGCTCAGTAACACAGATGATTTTCATCCTGTATCACACAAGTTATTCAAATGAATTGATCAAATGCAATACTGATTTAGAGTTATCCCCCTTTACCAAAGATATTTTTTTATTTTTCAAGGGTACCCAAATGCCAAATATACATAAAGATATTTGAAGAGAAATGAAACAAAAAATATATATATATTTGAATACATCTCCCTTTTTATTTGAAGCTGAAAGACCGATTATGACTTAACCCTTTCCACCATAATGACGCCTTTTGACGCCACCCCCTTTACTCCATCATGATGCCCTTTGACCCCTGTGTAGTACCTCAGTTGAAATGCTTTGACGACAGAATGTCTGCATCAGACTTAAAAACAATTGTATCCAATATGAAAAGGAGATTCATGAGAATTATCTGACTTGAATTTCATTGATGAAATATTGGTTTTCACAATGCATTAAAACTTTAAAACTGATGATTTTTTTTAACTGAAAAAAAATCCTATGCGAATCAAGTATATTAAAAAAAAAATCCATGGAGGAAAGGGTTTAAATATGAATAAAGGGAGATGTGGTGATATGTCAATTAAACAGAAGCACTTCACCACAAAAACATCAAGACAACTACCAGTAAGTCTTTCATAATGAAAATATACAATATATTAAACTCTTTAAGGTCACAGTTAAAAAAAATTTTAAAAAAATCCAGTATGCATGTCACTTCAACACAATTTTGAAACCTACAGTAATTTGCAGAATCTCTTATCTTATAAATGATTTAACATATCACAAATAAATGTTATAGTGTGGGACCTTGGCATGGAATCCTATCGACACAAAAATAGATCAAAATGGCCCTAAAATAACAGATGTAAACAAGAAAATTTACAGCCTGATTAATGTACAAAACAAAAAAAACAAAACAAATATGATTTACAGCTACAAAGGTCAACAACTAAATTGCAAGCTCCTGACTTTTGATCGTCACAAACAGAATGTAGCCGTTTTAAACTTGTGTGTTTTGTATGTTTTTTTTGGAAGAATTGTACTGCTTTAATAGAAAAGTGTGGTTGTTTGATTATTTTTCAGACTTTAAGATATATGGATGTGCAGCCATTTGGAAGATTAATAGAAGAAAAGTATAAGTTATTCCTAGATAAGCAGGATGAAGGACCTCTAGCATTGACTCCAATATATTTAATATTTGGATTATCTTTGCCACTATGGATGTCATTCATTTTTAGAATACCAGGTAGATAATTGATAAAGTTTTACAATATAAAATTGTTAGAAACATACACAAGAATACCTTGAAAAGTAACCAAAGAAATAATTCACATTCATACAGCATAATTCATTTGTAATCTTGACACCAAGAAAATTTGACTTCACAATTAAATTTCGACCAATCATTTACCGAGAACAGATTTTTCACTAGTGTGGAGAAATATTTTTCTCACACTGATCAAGAAATGTAAAAATAGAACAAAAATTAGAGAAAGGACTTTTCATTCTTCCACTTAAGTTCTTCCTAAAAGTATACTGGTAACAGATAATTTATTTTGAAATACACACAAGGTAATTAAAAACTCCTACTTTCCAACCCTAGTCAATGGGGACATCCAGAAATTAACATGTGCACATCTAGTTATTTTGCAGAAGAAAAGCTTTTAGCTTAATAATTTTAATATCTTAATATTCAGAAAAGTAATTTTAACTTAAATTTAAATTTTAAAGTTTTTACTTTTCTTGACAGTTTCAGACATTTCAGTGTATGCTGGTGTAATATCAGTTGGTATAGGAGATGCTGTGGCATCTGTCATTGGCAGTAAAATAGGCAGGGTTAAATGGCCAGGTAAATTATTTAGTTGTAATAGGACTAATAAAATCATATAGAGTCAGTTTCCAAATTTGTACCAGTGATTACCCAAAGTTGTACATACTGAAAATGATTTTTATGCCCCATTTATGGGCATTATGTTTTCTGGTCTGTGCATCCGTTCGTCTGTTTATTCGTTCGTTCGTCCGTCCGTCCATTCATCCCGCTTCAGGTTAAAGTTTTTGGTCGAGGTAGTGTTTGATGAAATTGAAGTCCAATCAACTTGACACTTAGTCAACATGTTCCCTATGATATAATCTTTCTAATTTTAATGCCAAATTAGAAATTTTATCTCATTTTCATGGTCCACTGAACATACAAAATGATAGAGCTGATGGGGCATCCTTGTACTTGGGACACATTCTTGTTTTTTCTCAGAAATAATATTATTTCCTTGCAAAATATGGAATAGAAGATCATTTGTGCTCATTTTAAACTCCTTTGTGCACAAATGAGCACAATGTTGCACAAAGGAGTTTTATAGGGTCCTTTGTAGTGTTTTTAGAGACCCCTCTTATTGTATCTCCTCATTAGTTCCTTGAGATACACTACTATCTAGACAGTTCCTTTATTACTTTAATTACTCTTTCACTGGCAAAAAAATTGCTCTTATCAAACCTTTTTCTTTGTTTTGTAAGATGCACTATCTGAATTATTCTTTTAACATACAATTGTAAGCTACAAAATACTTGCCATCTTTGTTAAGAAATTTTGCTCAATCAATATTTAAGGTGGTACCTAACACTACAGGGAGATAACTCTGTAAAATCAGCAGAACACTTCAATGACGTTGTGTTGTTAAGGGAATATTAAGTTTCTAAATGATAAAAATAAGTGTTTGTCATACTGCTATATAACCAGTGTGATTTTTCTGATTAAACGGTTGGTTCAAATTTTTTGAATTTTTTTATATTTTTGTTAAAGGGTCAAAGTAAATACTGTGTCAAAATTTTATGAAAATTAAACTAGCCAAATTAATTTTAGTGAAAGTGTTGGGTACCACCTTAATATCTTATTTCCTTGTCATGTTGTTAATTACGATTACATTTTACAGGTAGTTCTAAAACGGTAGAAGGAAGTTTAGCTTCACTAGTATCTCAGATAGTCACTTTATATTGTTTACAGTATACTGGTAAGTAGGAATTAAACATACTGGGGATTTATTTATTTTGTTTGTAGATACCAAATTTCATGGATTGAGGACAATGGTATTTATGGGATATTAGATTTGGTGGTTTTGCCTGAGTCTGCATGTGTAAGCCAAAAAAGTGTCCCATGAAATTGTGTCCTCTAGAACATTATTTCACAGTTCAGCTGTGAAATTTTGTTCATGGGACAAAATATCACATTTGTAAACCATAAAATAGTGTCTCCCCTAGTACTTGCATATAATTTCATGGATGATTTATAAAATTATGTCCCAAAGGACAATATTTCATAGTGTAGCTATTTTTTTCTGTCCCTATACAAGGGAAATAATTTAGAAATCATTTAAATGTTTTAATCAATTAGTTAAATCAAACATCGTTAAAGATATGGAATGAACTAGAATCAAATGTCTCGATACTTGATCAAAATAATAATCTTCCAAATTTAAATGTTGATCAAGAATGTGTTGAGGACACTTCATGTGAGTTGAATGAAAAAAACACACACCGTATAAATATAGAAGCAATAGTTCATCTACATGATCAAACTGGAGTTCACTATGAAGCAGAGGCTATTACATGTACTAGTGCTGATGAAAATAATGAGCAAATATATGTAGATGATTTTCCTTCTGCTCAGTCCAAATGTAAATCCCCATTAAACACATCATCATTTGATTTATTTAACGTTTCTCTTAGGGATATGTTTCTACCCGTTGAACAGGACAACAATAACACTATCCCAACTGATGATATAACTGTTATTGAACAGGACATTCTCGTGACGCCTCCAAGACCGAAACGTATGCGCAAGAAGAAACGGCAATCAAGCATTTATGAATATTATTCCTGACATTATTGATCTTGTTAAAAAGGATAATTCAAAGATGTTAAAAATAATTCATAGATTCCTATTGCTTATTTAGATACAAATGTCAATTAAGTCTTATTATTTTTTGTTAAATAAATTTTTTGGTATTAGACAAGACTTTTATGCAATATGGACATGATTTCACTATGAAAAAATGTCCAACGAAGGTCACAATAGTATTTATTGTCAAGGGACACTTTTACATAGAGGTGGACAATATTTTATAATAAAATTATGTCCTGGACCAAATTTCATAGATCATATCCATGAAATTTGGTCCATGGGACTCATTTACTCATTTACTCATGAAATCAACAAAAAATTGGTATCAATTTCAAATAATAAATCCATAGTATGTAGGTTATTAATAGGATATTGGCTTTCAATGGTCTTGATTTTTTGAATTTGGGTTTTTGTTAATAGGTGAATGAAGGGGGAAGGAATTAACATGTGCATGACTTTTAAAGAAGAAGGATAAAGTTTCAATAAAAGTTTGCATCATAGTGAAGATGAAATATTTTAATAATCTTAAATTCTACAAGATATATCTATTGTTTTTAGAATAATTGGTACAAAATGTAACTGCAATGTTGAAGGCTATGCATTCTAATAAATGTTTCAACACAGAAAATGCAAAAGTTTTTTCAGTTTGTTTTTTACTGTCTGAAATAACTTCGTACTTTGTAGTAGCCCCTCTTTAGTGGCCGAGTGGTCTAAGAAGTTGAGCTGCTGTATCACTAGCCTGTCAACATTGAGTTCATTCCCTGCATATGACAGGTGCATTCAACTTCATCCTTTATAACTAGGATTGCCAAAAGGCACTCTGACTCCCTTAGCCAATAAAAGTTCGCCACCACAAGATAGCCAACATTACTGAAAGTGTCTTTAAGGGGGCTCACGGGTTTAAATCAATTTTTTTTTTAAATATAGCATTTCGCTATTTTTTTCTCTAAATAAACTTTATCCTATACTTAATAGAAAAATAAAAATATGGCGTCATCGTTCATTTAAGCTTACAATTTGCTTTCGAAAGAAGCATGAATTTTTGTTAAGGTACTTTTTATACGACTGCAAAAATTAAAAAAATTTTGGTCGTATATTGGTATGACGTTGGCATCGTCGTCTACGTCGTCTTCATCGGCGTCGTCCGAATACTTTTAGTTTTCGCACTCTAACTTTAGTAAAAGTGAATAGAAATCTATGAGATTTTAACACAAGGGGTATGACCACAAAAGGAAGGTTGGGATTGATTTTGGGAGTTTTAGTCCCAACATTGTAGGAATTAGGGGCCAAAAAGGGCCCAAATAAGCATTTTCTTGGTTTTCGCACTATAACTTTAGTTTAAGTAAATAGAAATCTATGAAATTATGACCACAAAAGGAAGGTTGGGATTGATTTTGGGCATTTTAGTTTAAACAGTTTAGGAATTAGGGGCCAAAAAAGGGCCCAAATAAGCATTATTCTTGGTTTTCGCACCATAACTTTAGTATAAGTAAATAGAAATCTATGAAATTTAAACACAAGGTTTATGACCACTAAAGGAAGGTTGGGTTTGATTTTGGGAGTTTTGGTCCCAACAGTTTAGGAATAAGGGGCCCAAAGGGTCCAAAATTGAACTTTGTTTGATTTCATCAAAATTTGAATAATTGGGGTTCTTTGATATGCTGAATCTAACTGTGTATGTAGATTCTTAATTTTTGGTCCCGTTTTCAAATTGTTCTACATTAAGGTCCAAAGGGTCCAAATTGTTTTATACAATATACAATGTATATTCTACAATATACAATGTATATTTTACAATATACAATGTATATTCACTGTTACTACCAACTGATAAATTAAAACAATCTTTACCATTCAGTGATAACAAGCACCTTTTAATATTTTTTGATGTACTTAAATGAGTAGTTATTGTTGCAAACTCCATTCGAAATTTGAATTGAGATCAGTTTTGGAAAAGGGAAAGGGGGATGTGAAACTAAATGGGGGGGGGGGGGGGGGGGGGGGGGGGTTTAATTTTTCTCATTTCAGATTTCACAAATAAAAAGAATTTTTTTTTTTGACATTTTCAATTGCACAATATTGTGCAATAGCAAGACATTTTCAATTAATTGGAGTTATCTTTCTTTGTCCAGAATAGTAGTTGAATCAACTTAAATCATTGTTTTATACAATATACAATGTATATTCACTTTTACTACCAACTGATTAATTAGGGCCACGCCTTTAGGCGCGTACCCTATAGTGATCAGTCTGTCCGTCCCTAACACTTTTGTGTCCGCTCCATATCTAGAGAACCATTATGATTTCATACTTTATACTTTACATGTTTATTAACCATCACCAGAGGGCGTGTCATAATGTATGTGCAACTTCCTAGGTCAAAGGTCAAGGTAAAAAAACTTTGGTTTCAGTTGACAACCCTGTGTCCTGTGGTGAAGATCGTGTCCGCTCTATATCTTGAGAACCATTATGATTTCAAAGTTTATACTTGACATGTATATGAACCAACACCAGAGGGTGTGTCATAATTTATGAACGACTGCCTAGGGCAAAGTTCAAGGTCAAAAACTTTGGTTTCAGTTGACAACCCCATATCCTACGGTAAAGATTGTGTCCGCTCTATATCTTGAGAACCGTTATCATTTTGAAGTTTATACCTGAAATGTATATAAACCAATATCAGAGGTTATGTCATAATTTATGTACAACTTCCTAGGTCAAAGTTCAAGGTCAAAAACTTTGGTTTCAGTTGACAACCCCATGTCCTATGGTAAAGATCGTGTCCGCTCTATATCTTGAGAACCGTTATCATTTCAAAGTTTATACTTGACATGTATATAAACCAACACCAAAGGGTGTGTCATAATTTATGTGCAACTTCCTAGGTCAAAGGTCAAGGTCAAAAACTTTGGTTTCAGTTGACAACCCCATGTTCTATGGTAAAGATCGTGTCCGCTCTATATCTTGAGAACCGTTATCATTTCAAAGTTTATACTTGACATGTTTATAAACCAACACCAAAGGGTGTGTCATAATTTATTTACAACTTCCTAGGTCAAAGGTCAAGGTCAAAAACTTTGATTTCAGTTGACAAACCCATGTCCTATGGTAAAGATACAATTTTTTAATGCACATTATTCACAGCGGGGCCCACAGAGATGGCTCCCATCTCAATCTAGTTAAAACAATCTTTACCATTCAGTGATAACAAGCACCTTTTGTTACATTTTAATATTTTACGATGTAATTAAATGAGTAGTTACATGTATTGTTGCAAACTCCATTAGAAATTTGAATTGAGATCAGTTTTGGAAAAAGGGAATGGGGGATGTGAAAAAAAATGGGGGGGGGGGGGTTAAATTTTTCTCATTTCAGATTTCATAAATAAAAAGAAAATTTCTTCAAACATTTTTTTGAGAGGATTAATATTCAACAGCATAGTGAATTGCTCAAAGGCAAAAAAGTATTTTAAGTTCATTAGACCACATTCATTCTGTGTCCGAAACCTATGCTGTGTCAACTATTTAATCACAATCCAAATTTAGAGCTGAATCCAGCTTGAATGTTGTGTCCATACTTGCCCCAACCGTTCAGGGTTCAACCTCTGCGGTCGTATAAAGCTGCGCCCTGTGGAGCATCTGGTTTTCTGTTGAACTAATAGGAGAATAAAAGAAGGATATATCGAAATAAAAAAAGAACTACATTACAGAATTCGCTTAAATTTCATAATAGTGTAGTTCAAGTGCAGCTTACTTGAAAAAAATAATAAAAAATATAGGTCACAGATGAATTAAAAAAGTCATTCTATTCATAATGCAAAAAAATTGGCATTTTTTTTCACCAAAGGGAGATAATTTGGAGCCTTTTCAATGATATGAACATTTTTAAAGTCATCTGGGGCCAAAACAAATTGATTTTTTGGGTTGATTTTTGTACCATATCATAAAGTAAGAACTAATAATGTAATAAATAAAACATGTAATGAAAAAAAATATGTTAAAATGTTTGCTGATTTTTTTGTACCCTCGAACCTCCTTAAACAAAGAATAATCATACAATCTTCAAGTTATCTGTTATAGGTAATTTTAGTAGGAATAAGTTGGTCTACTGTCAAAGTTTAAAAAAAAATTATGATGATACTGGCTATTCCTATATTTGGACAGCACAGCTTTTTCCTAGCTCAGATTAGCTTATTCCTTCGATAAAGATGCGCCTACATGATGAATTTAGACAGGAATGGCATTCAATTATGTTAAATTCACCAAAATCCATAAATTATAGATTATTTAAGGAAACATTTCAGTTTGAATATTTTTTAAATATATTGGAAGATAAAGATATCTATACGCTGAGTAAGTTTAGAACCCAAATTCATAGACTCCCTATAGAAACAGGACAGTGGAATGGTATAGAAAGGGAAAATAAAAATGTTTGAGATGTAATAATAACTGTATTGGTGATGAATATCATTATATTGTTGACTGTAAATTATTTGAAACTGACAGAAAAAAACAAATTGATAAAAATTTGTGGCAAAGGCCAAATATTTTGAAATTTAAAGAAATAATAAGTTGAACAAACAAGTTTAAATTTAAAAAAAACTATGTAGATTTACATGCAAAATAAATAAATCATTTATTCTCTAGGCAATAACATAACCCCCATTTTGTATATTTTGTTACGTACATACTGATATATGTGTATGTGGGTATTTAACGATAGTTGGTGTATGCCTATGTGTATGTGGGTATTTAACGGTAGTTGGTGTATGCCTATGTGTATGTGGGTATTTAACGGTAGTTGGTGTATGCCTATGTGTATGTATGTTTGTGTGTAAGATGTTATGATAAATAAGTTTGTTTTCATTGTTATATGTATGTATATCTCTGTACCATTGTATCTTATGGTTTATGAGAATAAAGATTATTATGTTAAAAATAGCAATAAACCTGTCCTGATTTAACACTTCCTCTGAAAATCAATACAAGTACACTTTCATAAATGATTTTTTTCACAGATGTATATATAATACATCAAATTGTGGGAGCATATGCAGATATAAATGCTTTATTGGCATGAAAAGGGTGTCTGGATTGTTCACAGGGAAAATTGATGTTCAATTTGACAAAAGTGTAAAAAGAACAGGAATATACTAGATCTTTTGCAAATGAAGGAATAGTTGAAATTATATGTTTTAACAATTTGCCATTTCAAATCAAAAGAACTATGGGTAGTTTAAATAATTCATACCCTATATTTCAAATAACATCCATCATTGGTTGAATTATTATTAAGATTTTTTACTTAAATCCTAAACCAAAAATATGTGCAATAAAGCAACATGCTGTTTAGTAATTGTCATAATAGGAAGGATTAACGCATTTTTTTTTATTTTCAGGCAAAGTAGAATCATCCTGGACATTTATTACACTTATAGCAGTAACCATAACAACAGTTCTAGAGGCAGTTACTACACAAATAGACAATCTAGTTTTACCATTGTTCTTATATACAATTTTATTATTAAATATGTTATAATTAATTTACTTGAAGGATTTTTTTTCTTTCTTATTTACCCACTATTCAATCTTTGTCTAATATAGGTTGTTATGATTACATCATATATACAGATTTCTAATTTTTTTATTTAAAGAAAAGGGTGAGACATCTACATTGCCAATTTCAAAAGCAGAATTTGAAAATGTAATTTCTGTCCATATTGCTGTGTACTGTAAACTCAGAAATTAATGCGAGGTTTTTATTATTGCGAAAAATGCGACAGAGTTGTAAAAGCATTAATTTAAACTTGCATATTGAATATTTTATATGAATTAAAAAGGACTTTTCTCAAAATCGTGAAAATTAAAATCGCATTCAAGTTTAAAATGACAAAATTGCAATAATAAATGCACACAATAATTTCTGAATTTACAGTATTTATTTATTCCACATTGGCTTGAGGTATAGGGAGAGGTTTGAGACCTCATAAGACATGTTTAACCACGCCGCAAATTGCAACTGTTCTGGGTCAGGAACCTTTTCGGTCTTCATTAGTGTTGTGTTCTTTTTTATTTTATGTTGGTTCATTTATGTTTCATAGTTTAGTGTGTTGTCCATTTCACTGAACTAGTATACATTACTGCTAAATCTTAGGATGCAGGATTTCCTCTGTGTGTTAAAAACTCATTAATGAACTTATAAAAAAGAAGATGTAGTATGATTGCCAGTGAGACAACTCTCCACAAGAGACCAAACAACTCAAAAATTAACAATGAGCAAAGCCCATATGCCATAGTCAGCTATAAAAGGCCCAGAATTGACAAATGTATAACAATTCAAACAAGAAAACTAACAGCCTAATTTATGTACAAACAAGAATGTGTCTATAGTACACGGATTCCCCACTCCCACTAACTTTATCTATGGTCAGTGGACCGTGAAATTGGGGAAAAAAATATAATTTGGCATTGAATTAGAAAGATCATATCATAAGGGAACATGTGTACTAAGTTTCAAGTTGATTACTTCAACTTCATCAAAAACTATCTTTACCAAAACCTTAATCTGAATCTGGACAGACGGTCAAACAAACAGACGGAAGAACGAACAACACACAGACCAGAAAACATAATGTCCCTCTACTATATTAGATGGGGCATAAAAATGTACCTAAATTCAGGTCTTGGGTCAGGTTGTTGTCTTTTTGACACATTTCTGGTTTCCATACTCAATTCTACCTATTCTTTTATAACCAGTTCTATTTATCTTAGCTGTAGTGGTGAGCTATATTACATAAAGTTGACAGGTAGTACCCACTTCTCAATATGCTTTTCACTTCAAGTAACCAGTAATGCTATCTTACAGTTAGAATGGCCAAAAGTGTTCATTGCTAAAAATGTCTGCAAAAGAAACCACAGTTGAAAAACATATAGTAATCCTATCTGTTATAATAAACAGAAATGTCACTTTCTTTTTGGGTCTTTGGGTATCCGTTAACTTTGTCTAAGTTGTTATAGAAACAATATGCACTGGTTAGTAATTCTGATGTCTAAAGACCTATATTAACATAAGAATGTAGCACTGTATGATTTTTCATATGAGCAGGTAAAGTATGTTGAGCGAACTTCAGCAAATTTATCATAAATTGACAGGACATAGTGTTACTACTGTTTTGTTAGTGATTTTGTTTTTATACGACAGCAAAAATTTTAATTTTTCGTCGTATATTGCTATCATGTTGGCGTCGTCGTCCTGCGTCGTCTTGCGTCTTCGTCCGAATACTTTTAGTTTTCGCACTCCAACTTTAGTAAAAATGAATAGAAATCTATGAAATTTTAACACAAGGTTTATGACCACAAAAGGAAGGTTGGGATTGATTTTGGGAGTTTTGGTCCCAACATTTTAGGAATTAGGGGCCAAAAAGGGCCCAAATAAGCATTTTCTTGGTTTTCGCACTATAACTTTAGTTTAAGTGAATAGAAATCTATGAAATTTTGACTCAAGGTTTATGACCACAAAAGGACGGTTGGGATTGATTTTGGGAGTTTTGGTTCCTACAGTTTAGGAATTAGGGGCCAAAAAAGGGCCCAAATAAGCATTATTCTTGGTTTTCGCAAAATAACTTTAGTATAAGTTAATAGAAATCTATGAAATTTAAACACAAGGTTTATGACCATAAAGGGAAGGTTGGGTTTGATTTTGGGAGTTTTGGTCCCAACAGTTTAGGAATAAGGGGCCCAAAGGGTCCAAAATTGAACTTTGTTTGATTTAATCAAAAATTGAATAATTGGGGTTCTTTGATATGCTGAATCTAACTGTGTATAGATTCTTAATTTTTGGTCCCGTTTTCAAATTTGGTTTACATTAAGGTCCAAAGGGTCCAAAATTAAACTTAGTTTGATTTTAACAAAAATTGAATCCTTGGGGTTCTTTGATATGCTGAATCTAAAAATGTACTTAGATTTTTTATTATTGGCCCAGTTTTCAAGTTGGTCCAAATCGGGGTCCAAAATTAAACTTAATTTGTTTGATTTCATCAAAAATTGAATAATTGGGGTTCTTTGATATGCCAAATCTAACTGTGTATGTAGATTCTTAACTTTTGGTCCCGTTATCAAATTGGTCTACATTAAAGCCCAAAGGGTCCAAAATTAAACTAAGTTTGATTTTAACAAAAATTGAATTCTTGGGCTTTTTTGATATGCTGAATCTAAACATGTACTTAGATTTTTGATTATGGGCCCAGTTTTCAAGTTGGTTCAAATCAGGATCCAAAATTATTATATTAAGTTTTGTGCAATAGCAAGAAATTTTCAATTGCACAGTATTCACCAATAGCAAGAAATCTTCAATTGCACAGTATTGTGCAATAGCAAGAAAATTTCAATTGCACAGTATTGCGCAATAGCAAGAAATCTTCAATTGCACAGTATTGTGCAATAGCAAATATTTTCAATTACTCAGTATTGCACAATAGCAAGAAATATCTAATTGCAATTTCAATTGGAGTTATCTTTCTTTGTCCAGAATAGTAGTTGAATCAACTTAAATCTTTGTTTTATACAATACAGATATATAATTAATATTTCAATTGGAGTTATCTTTCTTTGTCCAGAATAGTAGTTGAATCAACTTAAATCATTGTTTTATACAATATACAATGTATATTCACTTTTTCTACCAACTGATAAATTAAAACAATCTTTACCATTCAGTGATAACAAGCACTTTATTTTACATTTTAATATTTTATGATGTATTTAAATGTGTAGTTATTGTTGCAAACTCCATTAGAAATTTGAATTGAGATCAGTTTTGGAAAAAGGGAAAGGGGGATGTGAAAACAAATGGGGGTGGGGGGTTAAATTTTTCTCATTTCAGATTTCATAAATAAAAAGAAAATTTCTTCAAACATTTTTTTGAGAGGATTAATATTCAACAGCATAGTGAATTGCTCAAAGGCAAAAAAAATATTTTAAGTTCATTAGACCACATTCATTCTGTGTCAGAAACCTATGCTGTGTCAACTATTTAATCACAATCCAAATTTAGAGCTGAATCCAGCTTGAATGTTGTGTCCATACTTGCCCCAACCGTTCAGGGTTCAACCTCTGTGGTTGTATAAAGCTGCGCCCTGCGGAGCATCTGGTTGGCATTTATTATACTGTTATTATAAGATTAAGTCTTTTTCCTGTAGATCTACATGTTTTTATTGTCCATGATTCTTCTTTTATGTACTCTTTATTATAAAGATTGAAAAAGAGGGTTGCATGAAATATTGGCCACTGGATGTTAATTAGCAAACAACAATAAATCGAATTGCAGATTGAAATCATCTTACTAGAACTGATTTCTTATAAAAGGTCATTTTGATAGAAGTATTAAAACCAAACTTGTTTGAGACCAGTGTTCCTTTTATTGCCTACCATTCTTTAAAGGATTTAAAAAGTCAATAAAGTGAATGGGATGGTAAGAACATTTGTTGTTACACTTTACTTGTTACATATATACAAACTTTCACTAGCAATGTACTGAACTGTTCACATTTAACAACTCTGAACATAAAAAAGAAGATGTGTTATGATTGACAATTAGACAACTTTCACAAGAAACCAAATGACACAGAAATTAACAACTATAGGTTTCCATACAGACTCCAACAATGAGCAAAGCCCATACTGCATAGTCAGCTACAAAAGGCCCCAAAATGATAAATGAAGAGATGACTTCAAAATGTTATTTGAAAAGCATTTTTAGAAATTGTTCAATGTACTACGTGTAACCACTAGAGTTCTTTTGTATTTCATGTTGCTGGGTTTGGTGTCTCTTTGACATTATACTACATTTGTAAGTAACTGAAATCTGTATGTTTCTTCATACAAAATGTTTATTAAATTTATTTGTTATTATGCTTTAATACATACAAAAATGATAATGCTTTTAAATTGTGATGGAAAAGTTTTGATTTAGTTTCATGATGACTTCAATGCTCCATTATCTGGTGTTGGTTTCAATGCTGGTATAACATATCCCACTATATCTCGGAATAAATGCCAACCTAGGATCACAATAAATACAGCCCATCTTGCAATTGTTCTTAAAAATCCACTTGCCTGTAATGAAAAATTAAAAAAAAAATTTAAATAGGAAATTAGTTGGAAGACAATTTTTAAACATTCAGAAATGTAAAAAAAACCAAAAGAAAACCTGCTTTGTAACTTTTACTGGCTATAAAGTACGGTGACAATACTGCATCTTTGTTCTAGTTATGAATATAGACATAAGGATTTATTGTTTGTGTAGAAATCTTCATTGTTTGGAATTCGTTGCTTTAGTCTTAAAAACCATAAATAGAAATGGTAATATAATTACATAAAATTGAATTTGAGGATCGATTTCTTGTAGTTACTGCTCATAAATGATAATTCTTGGCCGATTTACTGATTCAAATCATTTTGGTACCAGATAAAGAGAAACTAAATTACATCTTAAATCACCAGTAAGACAAGATCTACAAGAAAAAAAGTGATGGAAATCGTTAATTGACTCCTTATTTAGGTTTTGGCCCTAAAATGACCTTTCATATTGACTTTTTTTAAATACTCTCCGATGGATCTTGATCAAACCTGTTCACAATCCCAGAGGCGGATTAAGGAGGAAGGATGCCCGGGCCAACCTTTTTGTGAGGTAAATTTGGTTGATTATATATGGAGTCACTGCGACATGTCTGGAGCAGACCCCCCCTTTTTTTAAGTAGTCAGTGCGCCCCACCCCCTTTTTCACCCTTTAAGAAAACTTCTGGATCCGTAACTGAATCCTGAGTATTACAGGGTTGTTGTTAGGACCAAAGACTCTGATAGGACTTAACCGAACTATTGTTATACATATAGGCAATTTATTTTTTAGACTTGTACTTGACAATTTGTACTTCTACTCGTGTGACCTTCCCAGAGACAGACATCCGACCTTGGATGTCTTTAATTTAAATCAAAATATAATCTCCGATAAAAACCGATAACTAATAAACCCGGCTGAACTGATAAATGGATACAGTATATTTATATAATCTTAAAACGGATGCATAAATTTATTAAAACAAGAGTGTGGTGCCATGAAATTATTAAACACTATTGCAGTTTTCTTAACCGTATATAATAATTGCGTTGCAGTGATCAACGAATGCGTTAACAATTTTTTTAGCAATTTAAACGCCGCATTTGTCCTAACTGAGTATTTACAACATATTTTAGAGCAAAACAAGGAAAATAAAATTGTTGTATTTTACTTATAATTACCCAATATTTTTTGAACAGCAATACAATGTTATTCCGAGGGTTGCGATTTGAAAGAATAGAATAAATAGTATTCCGGAAAAAGGTTAAACAAAAACACATCAAAATATGTAGCATACAAATAGATAAGTTGCATGTACATGTAAAAAGTTGTCTATTGATCTTGGTTACATTTGATTATCTTTTGACTTACCATTTCATATACGTTCTGTTCAGAGATTCTTAAATGGTTTCGTATCGATTCGATTATCTACAAATGTACAACAAATACATTAAAGATAGAAAATCCAATAAAATATATGAATTAAAACTGCGATTGAATGTATTGACTAAATGTAAATGATAAAGACAAAAAAGACTTACGTTACCTTCGACACCTAATAATGGTTATAACATAAGTACAGATATATCTTCTTATAATAGTTCAAGGTTCTTTTTTATCAATTGGTATTTGTTCACTAATAGGTATTACATGCGTTTAGGTTCACGTGTTGAACAGTTCGTTTACACATGTATTAATAAACATTTTATCTCGCCCAATGGCCTTTGGTTTAAAAGTAACTTTTAAACAACAAAAAACTATTCCGGGGTAAAGTCCAGCAGTTTTCTACTGAAATAGGTGAATGTCATCTTCAAAGGTTTATAGTCCACATATATGTTGTTAAAAACAAGGCGCATATTGCAAAATGATTCATTGTGACGGGTGTGAGCGATAACAAGTTCCCGTTAGTCACTTCGTAAAATTGTTTTGAAAAGGATAGTTTCATGACTGGCTTTTCATAGAAAATTTTGTGTTCCAGATCAGGACCAATAACATTATCCCAATGGCTCCCTTTTAAGATACATTATTTTTTGTAATGAATTTGGCGACTTTTAATTCAAGTTCCATTGTAAAGTCTGTAAACATTATGTAACTGGCGGCTTACTGGCCGGGAGTTCAGTTCCAGTCGGAATTTCGAATCTCTTTCTTCCCTCATGTTTTACCATGCTTTGAATTTAGTAAAGTCCGGTCAGTACCATACTCAACGAAACAAAACACAATGCTCAGAACATGTCATTAGGATAGGATGTGTATCCTTTTTAAACCAGTGTTTCTAATTTTGAAGTATGAGTTTATATTATTTCTATTTCAAATGCTTTATCAGTTTACTCTCTGATATGTACTGTGTATTCTTTTGTATTCTGTCAGTTTTCTTATGCTATGTATCAAACTGATGAGTAAAGCCTTTTTCAAATGATTTTTATTTTTTGTTCGTACTTTGTACTGTAACTCCACTGTCCCTGGTTATAGGGAAGGGTTTGGTGCCTGTTCCAAATTTAGGATCTTGTTATTCAGCGGTTGTCGTTTGTTGAATGTCGTATAGGTTTTTCGTTTATTGTTTTGCACATTATAAATCAGACCTCAAGTTTGGTAGTTTTAATTGTTCTATATTTGTCATTTCGGGGCCGGTCTTTAATTTTATAGCTGTTTTGCTCCCCTTTTTTTATCTTCTCATTGTTGAAGTCCGTACAGTAACCGCTTGTTGTGTTGACTGCTACGTCATTTGGTCTCTCCTGAAGAGTTGTATCATTGGCTATCATACCATATCATCTTATTTTTTATATTAGAAGCTGTATGGTATTCCTTTCACGGTCGCACCAATTCAATACGTTGCCAAGGCAGATTTGGGTTGATATGAGTTATAGGCATTACATGACGATTTTGGTGTATTTTTTTATTTTAATGGGTACAGAAACGGTTATGAGCGAATATTATACAATCACCAATACCAAATTTACAAAAAAAAACTTGTATCAATTTGACAGAAATCAACTGAGTTTCAAATGCACATGGAATCTGGGGCCATTTAGGGTCTTTCACCTCTGGGATTTCAGGATGATTAAAAAGAACGTAGTGAAATATTGTAAACCTTTAATCGTGCCGCAGTTAACAACATTGATACAGCTATTTTTAGAAACTGGTGTATTACCTGATAGACTCAGGCAGTTTCAAGTAGCAGCACTGCAAAAAAAAAAAACAACAAAAAAAAAAACAACAACAACCAACTTGACAAAGACATAAAAAGCCTTCCATTTTTCTAAAATTTATGAAAAGGTGTTTGAAATTCAACTTGGTAATTTTTTGGAAAAATATTGTTCATCTCGCTTATCTGTGTGCTTTTAGACCTGGTCATTGATGTCAGACCACACTGTTACGACTGCTAGAAGGTAAGCATGCAGTATTAGATAACAAACAGTATATATATAGCTGCTGTTCTAGAAGACCTTTCGAAGGTCTTTGATTGTCTACCACATGAAATTCTGCTTGATAAATCATCACCATATAAATATGGTGTCTTTTTTTATTCTATTTCACTTCTTAAATCTTATTTCACAAACAGGAAACAACAAATTAAAATTAATAGTATTCTTAGCAGTTAGGCGTACATCCATAAAGGGGTTCCCCACCAGGTTCTATTCTTTGGCATGGCAATTCTGTAACAATAAAAATTCCAAAAATAAAAAGAGTAAGAAATAGCACTGAGGTTTGTGTACGAAGACCATTCAAGCTCATATCGACAGTTGTTTGAAAAGGTTAAGATGCCTTCACTGCATATTAAAGACAAATATCAATGGTACTGGAAACTTTTAATATAGTTAATGAATTAGTACCTGTCTATTTACATGATCTCTTAAATGTAAAAGATTGTAATTTAAATATTCTTTCAGATATAATAAGATACTGGATATAACACATGTAAAAACTACACAGTTTGGTAAGAAAAGTTTTAAATTTGCAGCTGCTACTCAGAACTCTGTGGAACAGGGAACAGCCTACCTGACCATTTCAGGACTGAAAACTTTTTTTTTTCAATTCAAGAACTTCATAATACAGTCTTGGAATGGTTCAAAATGCTGTTTTTCTGCAAACTAGAAAACTAATTGATACTGATGAAAAAAAAAATATCCTTATTTTCAAGTGTCTTTGCACCTAAAAATCACCAAAAATAAAAACCTAACAGAAGTTGGCGTATCTTTTTGATACGGCTTTAGAAAGGTTAAATTAACTTATGTTTTTAACTTGAACAGATTTCACAATACTGTATATTTAGGCTTCATGGTTCATTAGACAAAATGCCTCAGTCACGGCTACGTTTTTGGGCACTATATGATTTGGCGGAATAGTTCTTTTGTTCTAGTTTGTGAACACTTTATCACGGAATTCATTTTGAATTACTAGTTACACGAAACAGGCTGTTCACTTAGGATAAATTTCACTTAGGTTGGAAAGTCTCTTGCATAAGGTAAGTTTTATTCTTTCTTTAATGATAACATGTTAACAAATTAATGGAATAGTAATAGAAGTGTTGCACAAAATGTCAAGTTTATTTTGGTGGATGTTGAAAACGAGTTTATAAAAAGACAATCCATAAAGAAGATTTAACATTCAAATTTCATAATTCAGTTATCTGCTTTGAATTTGTTTTCCCTGGCGGGTCTACTCGACCTGCACGGCGTGCGTGTTTTTTGTTGTTGGTGTAAATCGAGTTGAAATAACATGCCATAGAAATAAATAGAAGAAAAAAACAGGTCTATAAAGTATTATGTAGTATAAACCATATTCAGTGCTTGACAGGATTGTATAGTTGAGTCTATCATTTTTGTTGTACTGACAACTATATCAACCATTTCAGGTTGGGAACAACCCTCAAATGAGGGATAACCTATCAATGTAATGACTATCCCTATTATGAGGGATACACTTCAACAATATTCAAGTGATATAAAAAAAAATTATTGTAAAAATCACTTAGTACAAATGAGCACATAATTATATTATTTGAAGAAACTTTACCAAAAGAACCATTGGAGGGTCCAAGGGGGGGGGGGGGGCTTTCTTTTGAAAGATTTGGTTGATTATATAGGGATTCACTGAAGCAAGACTGGAGTGGGCCCCCCTTAGGACGGTCAGCAGTCCCTCTTTATGATAAGTTCTGGATCTGGTATTGTATGGTCAAAACATGTCCAAAAATTTTCCCCCTTTTAAGTTAAAAAATCAAATTTTTTATTCAACAGCTAGTAAAATGTCACCCCATTGACTGATGGACAGTCCCAAATTTAAGGGTTATCTCCACCTGGGGGTGGCAACCTGTATATTAATTTGTGTAGGTCCTGCCAAAAACATAAATGATACAACAAAATCATATTTTATGGTCACTATGGAAATGTGCTACATGCACAATATGTGTCAGAGGTAAGCTAAGCATTATTTTGAATTAATTAACTTATCATGTTTTTTTCCCATATGATTTCTCTTATCTAAAAATGTCAAGAAAGCTATAGTTATGAAATTATAAATTTAACCTAATGAACAGATGAAAAGGAACAATTTTAATTACTAAAATGTCAAGGTACAGGTCATCAACAAAAATAACTTTTCAGGAGAACTAGATAAGTTTATTTTACATGACTTCATGACAGAAAGTTTTAAATGGAAAATAAAAAAAGAATGAAATTTCTACATGAAAATTTCAAAGAATTTAGTCTACCAATAAACCAATAAATTAAAAATCCTTGCCTTATTAAAACTCAAATTATTTTATATTTCACAAAAGTAAACACTTTCCCGAAAGTAATTCCTCTGATAATATAAACCACCTGAATTTCAAAAATAGTCAACATATTTATACAGCTGAAATTTCTGTATAGAAAAAAGTACTTTTTTATAAAAGAAACCTGCGTCTTCAAATTTATAAAACAAAAATTTTAATCAGACTGATAATGCAATATGTTTAAAGGCTTATATAGTGGAAGTCCACAATTTGGCACTATATTAAGCACTGACGCCTCTGAATAATTTGGAAGATTTTGCAATGTCTTGATGACAATATAAAATGGATGAAGAGATAATCCCAATAATGGCAGTGCAGTGCAATGCATTGGAGTGGTACCACAATGATACTATTATAATTTGTTAACTTTTTTTATGCACCACCTACAATAGTGGAGGGCATTATGTTTCCTGGTCTGTGCGTCTGTTTTCGTTGTCCGTCTTTTCGTTTGTCCGTCCGTTCATCTATCCATCTGTCCAGCTTCAGGTTAAAAGGTATGTGAGTACCTTGCAAGGTCCTCATGCCCGTTAGACAGTTTTCATTTGACCTTGACCTCATTTCATGGATCAGTGAACAAGGTGAAGTTTTGATGGTGAAATCCACATCTCTTATACTACAAGAAAAAGGTGTTGAAAACTCTATGTATGAAAGCTCTGTAAGGTGTACATGTCCAACTCAGGCAGGTAACATCTGACCTTGACGTCATTTTCATGGTTCAGTTTCTTATACTGTTTGCAATGCAATTATAGGTCTACTACATTTGGAGTATGGAATAATTGTAAGGTGTACATGTCTAGCTGGCAGGTGTCATGACCTTGACCTCATTTTCATGGTTCAGTGGTCAAAGTTAAGTTTTTGAGTTTTGGTCTTTTTTTTCTAATACTATATGCAATTGGTCAATTATATTTGGTGTATGGAAATATTCTATGATCTATTTGTCAGTCGCACATTTTTTATTTGACCTCATGTTCACAGTCCATTGCTCATTGTTTTGATCTGTTTTTCTTAAACTATAAGCAATAGGTCAATTATATTTGTTGTATGGAAGAATTGTTAGCTGTACATGCCTGCCTGGCATGGTTCATCTGACCTTGACCTCTTTTTCATGGTTTACTGCTCATTGTGAAGTTTTTGTATTTTGGTCTGTTTTTCATGAACTTCATGTATAAGCAATAGGTCGATTAACTATATTTGTATGGAAGAATTGTCAGCTGTACATGTCTGTCTGGCATGGTTAATCTGACCTTGACCAAGTTTTTTTCCTCCAAACTTTAATTTATATTTTTTAGTATCGTTACAAAGTTATAAAGCAAGACATTTGATAAGAAAGTGTTTGTGGTAATTGAAATAGCACTTCAATCCAACTGAACAATGTACTTAATCTTTTAAAAATAATTTGTATGATTGTCAATGAGACAAACTTTCACCAGAGACCAAATATGTTGAGGTATGTAACCAATACAGTTCACACACAATATAGCCTTCAACACAGAGCAATATATACCATATACATAAAGATCTGATTGCTATTAAATTTTTCTCCCCCCCCCCCTTTGGTGACTGGGGACTAGAAATATGGTCACCATAGGGCTTTCTCAAACTTGAAGTAAAACCCTCGCCAGAGTGGGGCATTAATATCACTGCATGCGGTCAAAAATATGAATGTTAGATATGATGCATTGTGTACAGAGTTCAGAACTCTGGATTAAAAACCCTTGCTTAAACATTATCTCTTTGAGACGTTAGTAGGTGGCATAAAATATTTTTCATAGATTTTATTTTTTTAATATATTTCAAAAATAATATTGGTCGCTAGTAAAAATTCTTTAGCTTGCTCTCTTGCTACCCTTTTTTTTTTTTGATAAGTGTAAGAAGAACTAGAAATTAATTTGTTGTGGCCTTCAGCATATCATGTTTTCTAAAAGTTTGTTACCTGAGTGATATTAAGGTCATCTTTCATTGTAATATCACTTCCTGAAAATTGTGAGTTATGGGCTGTGCATGAATGTCAAAACTTTTATTTTAGATCATTTGAATTCTCGTTGGACTGTTTACTCATCTTTATTAATGTCTTTTAGCTGCATGCAGGGTCTGAACACTTTTCATTGGCTTGTGATGATCAGAAGGTTTATTGAAATACCACATCCTCCAGACATATTGTCATTACGCAGGCTGTCTTATAGTTGTTAATTTCTGTGTCATTTGGTCTCTTGTGGAGAGTTGTCTTATCATACCCCATCTTTTTAATTTTATACACCCATTTAAGGGACATATTATGGTATACCTTGTCCAACAATAACTCAAATGCTTAAAACCAATTGGCATTAAAACTTTGATAATTATTTTTAAAATGTTTTGAGGTAAACTCCCTTTCAATCTTTATAAATTTTAAATTTTGTGTTTTATAAGTCATGAGATTTTATTCATAAAAAATTGGGAATTTTCCCGTTTTTCAGACAATAACTCAAGTGCTTTGAGCAGTTTTCATGAAAATTTGGTGACGGGTTTCTACCTATTAAATTAAAACCTCCTTTAATTATTTTTTTTTTATAAATTTATAACATTGAGGACTTATGGAACTTTATTCTTCAAAAGCGTCCAGCGTATCATGGGCTTGAAAATCTTTTCTCTAATTTAGTCTAACAGAACGAAAGAAAAGTTTCTGATTGTCAATTTGGATATCTTCATATTACTTTGATTTAAGTATATTTTTTATTTCAATTACTAACTGTTTTCTCATACATATAAGAATAATTTTTTTTTGTATTACAGATGGATGAGCCCAGATGAAAGTTCAGTCCTGACACCTACAGGCAGACAATTTCATTTTAGTTGCCAGATAATGATGATGTAAGTATTTGCTGATTACAATTGTATTTGAAACTATGTTAAAATTTGTTAGATAATAAAAAATAGTTTTCAAATTAGTTGGAGAAACGGCTTGAAAAGTAGTTTTCAAATTAGTTGGAGAAACAGCTTGAAAAATCATTACAAATTAGTCCAAAATTTCTTTTTCAAATTAGGGAGCTACCATTTGATTTTTATGGGGGGGCTAGGTTGAAAAGTTTTGTCCTGCATTTTTTTTTAGCTGTAATCTCTGTCCTGCCTTTTTATTTTTCACTCTGTTCGGTCCTGCCTTTTTTTTTTAGTTTATCCTGACTTTTTTTTACCTAAATTGTCGTCCTGACTTTTTTTTTTTTTGCAAGTGTCTCATCCTGCCTTTTTTTTTTACTCAAAACTCCTGTCCTGCCTATTTTTTTCAAATTTCATCCTAGCCCCCCCCCCCCCCAATAAAAATGAAATGGTAGCTCCCTTATACTCGAATGAAATGTATTTTATAATTTATATAAAGTATATACAGTAATACAATTCTTTATAGTTACTTAATGTCTATAATATATGTTCTAATAACTTGAAATCTCATAGTTCAAAAATATTAACATTTTACAACTCATTTTACCCCCTTCCCCCTTTTGAAAAAGGGGGGAGGTGGGGGTAGGTAATACTGTTTTACCTCTGTCTGTCGATCCAGCCATCAGTTCATCAGTCTGTCCGTCCCATAAATATTTTTCGTCTAATTTTTCTCAGGAACTACAATACAAGGATTTCTGAAATTTGGTTTCGGGGTTTATATATGTAGGACTCTAAAGTGCGATTGGGACACTAAAGTATGATGGTCACGCTAAAGTGTGATGGTCTACGCTAAAGAAAGAATAGATGTATTAAACATACTATGGATTATGATGTGAGCAAACTTTTATACAAACAAAAAATGAACATGCTGAAAGATAAATGTAGAATATTTGATTAACAACTTAAAAGCAAATGTCCATGACTTACTCAATTTAAACATGATAACTGTGTTTTGTGGGCTGAAGCAAATGTGGGTTTTTTCGGTGCTAGAAGGACTTTTGTCCAGCAGTCGACCATCTTACTATACAATTACAAAAGTATATGCATTTATTTATAAATATCCTTTATCCTGTTTCTATTTGAAGCTAACGGATACATTGAAATCATTGTTTATGTTAAAGTTTACTTTGCCGTCCCCGTTCAAATATTGATTTTAATGAAAAGTATAGTTGGTAAAATAAAGGTACATCATGTTTCCATGCGTAAATCATATATTGTCTGCTAAAAAATTAGAACAAATTTTGTATTTGTAATTTACAATGACAACTTTGAGAGGAAATGTTCACATTATATATTATATATATATATATTTATAACCACAAAAGGAAGGTTGGGATTGATTTTGGAGGCCCAAAACATACATTTATCTTGTTTCAGGACAATAAGTTGTGTATAAGTATTTCAATCACTCTGAAATTGTACCATAATGTTCATACTAATTAGTAGAAGGTTGGGATTTCTTTTAAGGGTTATGGGGCAAACAGGCAAGGAATTAAGGGCCTAAAAGGGGCCAAAACAAGCATTTTTGAAGTTTCGGGACAATAACTTATGTTTAATTGTATGGATCTCTCTGACATTGTACCTAATGTACCACAAGGTTCCATATAATGAAAGGAATGTTTGGTGTCAGTCTGGGGTTAATATCCCTAAACATTTAGGAATAAGAGGCTAAAAAAGGGCCAAAAAGAAGCATTTTTCTAGTTAATAGTTTAAGTGTATGGATCTCTCTGAAATTATACTACAAGGTTTCTAACTACAAAGGAATTGAGTTTTTGGGTTCTTGCTCGAAGGGTTTTAATAAGTTAGGGGCCAAAAAGGGGCCCAAATAAGCATTTTTAGCTCACCTGGCCCAAAGGTCAAGTGAGCTTTTCTCATCACTTGGCGTCCAGCGTCGTCCAGCGTCGTCCAGCGTCGTTAGCTTTCACAAAAATCTTCTCCTCTTAAACTACTGGGCCAAATTTAACCAAACTTGGCCACAATCATCATTAGGGTATAATCACTATCTTCGCCGCGATATAGCCTTTTTGTGCTAATGCGGCGTAAAGCAACCAACAATCAATCAATCATTAGGGTATCTAGTTTAAAAAAGTGTCTGGTGACCCGGCCAACCAACCAAGATGGCTGCCATGGCTAAGAATAGAACATAGGGGTAAAATGTAGATTTTGGCTTATAACTCTGAAAACAAAGCATTTAGTGCAATCTGACATGGATTAAAAATTTTTATCAGGTTAAGATCTATCTGCCCTGAAATTTTCAGTTTAATTGGACAATGGCTTGTTGAGTTACTGCCCCTGAATTGGTAATTTTACGGAAATTTTGCCGTCTTTGATTATTATCTTGAATATTATTATAGATAGATATAAACTACAAACAACAATAATGTTCAGAAAAGTAAAATCTACAAATAAGTCAACATGACTAAAATGGTCAGTTGACCACTTCAGGAGTTATTGCCCTTTATAGTTATTTTTTACCAATTTTTCGTAAATTTTTGTAATCTTTGATAAAAATTCCTCTGAAACTACTGGGCCAAATTTAACCAATCTTAGCCACAATCATAATTAGGGTATCTAGTTTAAAAAATGTGTGCGGTGACCGGGCCAACTAACCAAGATGGCTGCCATGGCTAAAAATAGAACATAGGGGTAAAATGTAGATTTTGGCTTATAACTCTGAAACCAAAGCATTTAGAGCAAATTTGACAGGAAATTAAATTGTTAAAAAATATCTATGTTTAATAATAATAATATAATATAATAGTGTTCAGCAAAGTAAGATGTAGAAATAAGTCAACATGACCAAAATAGTCAGATGACCCTTTAAGGAGTTATTGCCCTTTATAGTCAATTAATATTTTCAACAATTTTCATTAATTTTGTTAATTTTTACAAAATATTTTCCTCTGTTACTAAAGGGCCAATTTTATTATAGATAAAGAAAATTGTAAGTGGCAAGAATTTTCATTAAAGTAAGATCTACAAACGCATCACCATCACCAAAACACAATTTTGTCATGAATCCATCTGTGTCCTTTGTTTGATATGCACATAGATCCAAGGTGAGCGACACCGGCTCTTAAGAGCCTTTAGTGGAAGTTTTCAGTCAATTAAACTTGTCTTTTTAAAAGTGTATAAATCTCTCTGAAATGATACAAGTTTCCATACTACAAAGGATTGTTATAGGGGTAATGGAACAAATCATTAAGCAATAAGGGGCAAAAAAGGGGGACAAAAAGGGGACAATGGTTTTTCTGGTTCAAAGACAACTTAAACAATTTAAAAGCTGTGTAAGTAGCATATTTATCTATTGTAATAAAAATTCATAATATCTAATAAAATTTGTAGATTTAGCTAACCAAGTCCTTATATTAAATGTATAAAGTAACATTTGTTTATAGTGGAAAATTGTTTTAACCATAAGTAAGCTTCAATTTAAAATTGCTTGCTAGTCCCTCTCTGATTACCATTAGATAACTCTGATTCATTTCCCAATCAATCTATCATAAAGGGATGATCAATAATTCGATTTTGATTGATAGTCTTTTTAAAAAATGATGAATGGTTCTTTATATTGGTATGTTATCATTTTAAACGTTTCAAATTTATGAAATGATATTCGTACACCAATGTTTTTGATACACCGATAACTAAAGCTGAAATATATTGAATTGATACATTCTGTAATTATTCAAAATTATATCAGAAACATATATTATAAAATAAGGAACCTGTTAAAGGGAGACAATACTTGCATAACTTTTTCGAATTGGCACATAATACAACGGAATGTCACTCTTGCATACAAATGGCACATCAATATAATTAATTAACTCTACAATCGTGCTCCACCTTCAATGATGATTCTAAATTAATTATAAATATAACCAAAATTTGTTAATCTATAGATAGTGAAGACTAATGAAAGCTAACCCACTGTTAAAATATTTCTTTGCAATTTTTTAAAACTTCCTCAGAAAAATGCTCGAGCCACTTGACTTTCATAGCTCATAATTAACGTTTTTACACAATATTTAAATACAGTAGCTAAAGTTTATTCACTTCTCAAAGTGTAAGAAGCAATAAAAATCGTATGCTTGCACCATCTTACCCAAATACAGATTTAATTAAGTTCTGAATATTTCGACATTTCTTCGTTTATTTTTATGAAAACCTGGTTTTAAACAAATCACAAGTATGTGTTAAGATCCGACTAAATACCTATATCCCGATATTGTCAGGTAAATTTGCTAGTGTATGGGAGGTAATCCAATTAAAATTTTAAGAATACTATTAAAATTATGCTTACTTGTGGAAAGACCTGCATTTGTTCTCTGATAAATTGGATTTTAAGTTTCTTTATATTTTTAATAGCCTATAGAAAATACATAGCATAGGTAACTTCAAAGAATCGAAAGTGATGTATGTTTATCTATACTGAGCTAAAAAAGTTTAGCAACAAAAATATGAAATTTTATTACAAAATGATAATAAAAAAATGGAATTATGACATGTCAGAAGCAACATGAATGTTTAACACTCATATTCATTAGGATATTTTTTGTATAGAGCACGGGAGGGTCAAAATGCGGAAATAAGTATAGTGTTATTCAAAATCAATTTCTCTGCCATGTTCTAAGTGCATCAATGAAGGATTGGCAGGAACACCAGCAGCTAACCTTAGTCAATATGCACTACTCTTGTGGCCAGAAAAAACTTACCACATGTTGACGATTGTTGTTTTTGGTCTACAGCATATCGACCTATCCTGTGTTGTTGCAATTTGTTGATTTCTATTTGCTAGTCCCTAAACTTTTGACTTATGCACTTAAAATCGAGCCACGACGTCAGCAACACTCATGCCGGCATCAACCATTCCAAGAGCCATCTAACCGTCATTTTCCGAGAGGCATGGTTGATGCTTCATGCAATTTTTTCAAACTTTTATGTGTTTTTCTTACCAATGGTGTGTTTCTGAACGTGTGTGCAAAAAAAAAAAATTTTGTTTTAAAAGTACAGGTACAGAAAGTGAAACATCAATTACACGTGCAAAGCTGAAATGGCACGAAATCAATCACCTGGCAAAAAGTACGACTGTTTAAAATTTCAGGTAAAACTAAGGATTATATCAATGATGTTTAATAAAAAAAAAAAAACAGAAACAACAAATAACAATGAAAAAAAAAGTGTTGCTAAACTTTTTTGGCTCAGTATATTTCATTTTATGGTGTTTTTTTCTTTCTGTTTTCTATAGGTGTATTTCTTTCTTCTTTTTTTTTTTTTTTATCTATTTCCATTTTCTATAGGTCACTTTAAAGAATTATAAGTGAGGTATGGTTATCTATTTCATTTTATGTTTTAGGTGGCGTCCAGGATCAGACAGCAGGTAAGTTTTGATAGGATTGTGTGCATGTTTGTATGCCTTTTTGTCCAAGTTTCCTCTAGGTGCTGTCAAAGGATCCTACGGAAAGGTATGTTAAGATAAGATTGTGTGTTTGTATGCATTTTTGTCCAAGTTTCTTCTAGGTGCCGTCAAAGGATCCAACGGAAAGGTATATTAAGATAAGATTGTGTGTTTGTATGCCTTTTTGTCCAAGTTTCCTCTAGGTGGCGTCAAAGGATCCAAAGGAAAGGTATGTTAAGATAAAATTGTGTGTTTGTATGTTTTTTTGTCCAAATTTCCTCTAGGTGCCGTCAAAGGATCCAACGGAAAGGTATATTAAGATAAGATTGTGTGTTTGTATGTTTTTTTGTCCAAATTTCTTCTAGGTACCGTCAAAGGATCCAACGGAAAGGTATATTAAGTTAAGATTGTGTGTTTGTATGTTTTTTTGTCCAAATTTCCTCTAGGTGGTGTCAAAAGATTGGACGGACAGGTATGTTAAGATAAGATTGTGTGTTTGTATGCATTTTTGTCCAAATTTCCTCTAGATGGCGTCAAAGAATCAGAAAGCAGGTATGTTAAGATAAGATTGTGTGTTTGTATGCCTTTTTCTCCAAATTTCCTCTAGGTGGCGTCAAGGATCAGAGAGCAGGTATGTTAAGATAAGATTGTGTGTTTGTATGCCTTTTTCTCCAAATTTCCTCTAGGTGGCATCAAAGGATCAGACAGCAGGTATGTTAAGATAAGATTGTGTGTATGTTTGTATGTCTTTTTGTCCAAGTTTCCTCTAGGTGCCGTCAAAGGATCCAACGGAAAGGTATGTTAAGATAAGATTGTGTGCATGTTTGTATGTCTTTTTGTCCAAGTTTCCTCTTGGTGCCGTCAAAGGATCCAACCGAAAGGTATGTTAAGATAAGATTGTGTGTTTGTATGCCTTTTTGTCCAAGTTTCTTCTAGGTGCTGTCAAAGGATCCAACAGAAAGGTATGTTAAGATAAGATTGTGTGTTTGTATGTATTTTTGTCCAAGTTTCTTCTAGGTGCCGTCATAGGATCCAATGGAAAGGTATGTTAAGATAAGATTGTGTGTTGTATGCATTTTTGTCCAAGTTTCCTCTAGGTGCCGTCAAAGGATCCAACGGAAAGGTATGTTAAGATAAGATTGTGTGTTGTATGCATTTTTGTCCAAGTTTTCTCTAGGTGGCGTCAAAGGATCCAAAGGATAGGTATGTTAAGATAAGATTGTGTGTTTGTATGCCTTTTTGTCCAAGTTTCCTCTAGGTGCCGTCAAAGGATCCAATGGAAAGGTATGTTAAGATAAGATTGTGTGTTGTATGCATTTTTGTCCAAGTTTCCTCTAGGTGGCGTCAAAGGATCAGACAGCAGGTATGTTAAGATAAGATTGTGTGTTTGTATGTATTTTTGTCCAAGTTTCTTCTAGGTGCCGTCAAAGGATCCAATGGAAAGGTATGTTAAGATAAGATTGTGTGTTTGTATGCATTTTTCTCCAAATTTCCTCTAGGTGCCGTCAAAGAATCCAAAGGAAAGGTATGTTAAGATAAGATTGTGTGTTTGTATGCCTTTTTGTCCAAGTTTCCTCTAGGTGGCTTCAAAGGATCCAACGGAAAGGTATGTTAAGATAAGATTGTATGTTTGTATGCCTTTTTGTCCAAGTTTCCTCTAGGTGCTGTCAAGGATCCAACGGAAAGGTATGTTAAGATAAGATTGTGTGTTTGTATGCATTTTTCTCAAAATTTCCTCTAGGTGCTGTCAAAGAATCCAAAGGAAAGGTATGTTAAGATAAGATTGTGTGTTTGTATGCCTTTTTGTCCAAATTTCCTCTAGATGCCGTCAAAGGATCCAACAGAAAGGTATGTTAAGAGAAGAATGTGTGTTTGTATGCATTTTTGTCCAAGTTTCCTCTAGGTGCTGTCAAGAATCCAACGGAAAGGTATGTTAAGATAAGATTGTGTGTTTGTATGCCTTTTTGTCCAAGTTTCCTCTAGGTGGCGTCAAAGGATACAAAGGAAAGGAATGTTAAGATAAGATTGTGTGTTTGTATGCCTTTTTGTCCAAGTTTCCTCTAGGTGGCGTCAAAGGATCCAAAGGAAAGGTATGTTAAGATAAGATTGTGTGTTTGTATGCCTTTTTGTCCAAGTTTCCTCTAGGTGGCGTCAAAGGATCCAAAGGAAAGGTATGTTAAGATAAGATTGTGTGTTTGTATGCCTTTTTGTCCAAGTTTCCTCTAGGTGGCGTCAAAGGATCCAAAGGAAAGGTATGTTAAGATAAGATTGTGTGTTTGTATGCCTTTTTGTCCAAGTTTCCTCTAGGTGGCCTCAAAGGATCCAAAGGAAAGGTATGTTAAGATAAGATTGTGTGTTTGTATGCCTTGTTTGTCCAAGTTTCCTCTAGGTGCCGTCAATGGATCCAACGGAAAGGTATGTTAAGATAAGATTGTGTGTTTGTATGTCTTTTTGTCCAAGTTTCCTCTAGGTGCCGTCAAAGGATCCAACAGAAAGGTATGTTAAGATAAGATTGTGTGTTTGTATGCCTTTTTGTCCAAATTTCCTCTAGGTGGCGTCAAAGGATCAGACAGCAGGTATGTTAAGATAAGATTGTGTGTTTGTATGCCTTTTTCTCCAAATTTCCTTTAGGTGGCGTCAAAGGATCAGACAGCAGGTATGTTTAGATAAGATTGTGTGTATGTTTGTATGTCTTTTTTGTCCAAGTTTCCTCTAGGTGACGTCAAAGGATCCAACGGAAAGGTATGTTAAGATAAGATTGTGTGTTTGTATGCCTTTTTGTCCAAGTTTCCTCTAGGTACCGTCAAAGGATCCAACGGAAAGGTATGTTAAGATAAGATTGTGTGTTTGTATGCCTTTTTGTCCAAATTTCCTCTAGGTGGCGTCAAAGGATAAGACAGCAGGTATGTTAAGATAAGATTGTGTGTTTGTATGCCTTTTTCTCCAAATTTCCTTTAGGTGCCTTCAAAGGATCCAACGGACAGGTATGTTAAAATAAGATTGTGTGTTTGTATGTATTTTTGTCCAAATTTCCTCTAGGTGGCGTCAAAGGATCCAACGGACAGGTATGTTAAGATAAGATTGTGTGTTTGTATGCATTTTTGTCAAAATTTCCTCTAGGTGGCGTCAAAGGATCAGACGGCAGGTATGTTAAGATAAGATTGTGTGTTTATATGCCTTTTTCTCTAAATTTCCTCTAGGTGGCGTCAAAGAACCAGACAGCAGGTATGTTAAGATAAGATTGTGTGCATGTTTGTATGCCTTTTGCCCAGGTTTCCTCTAGGTGGCGTCCAGGATTGTGTTTTTTTCTTTCTTTTTTCTATAGGTGTATGGTGTTTTTTCCCGGTTGACAGGTTGTCCACAAGGTTAAGTATATATTTTTTTTCAATTTACTAACTGTTGTCTCATAAATATTAAGATGATTTAAGTTTGTATTACAGATGGATGAGCACAGATGAAAGTTCAGTTCTACACCTGGAAGAAGATGGTTTCATTTTAGTTACCAGATAATGATGATGTAAGTATTTGGTCATAACAATTGTATTTAAACTATTTAAAAAAAAAATTTAGGTAATAAAAATCAGTTTTTCCTTTGAAAGGCTACTTGAAATTTTATTACAAAATTGTCGTTAATTTCTTGTTCAAATTTATTCTCTAATGAAATATAATTCTAAAAGAATTATTGTATTTGTAAATAGACTGATCCCCCCAATTTAGGATTTGAAATAAAACAGGCATCACATTAATTTCTAATTTAATTATTACAAAAAATAGACTTAATATTGACAATTTGGATATTTATTTACATATTTATTTACATTTTAATTGGGAAAATATGACTTTGTTTAGATTGTTTGTTCAAAATGTATTCATCAGATTGTTTTGGTTAGCCACCACATTCTGATAATTATCTGCATACATTAATTTCAGAATTAATGATGTGATCATAATAAACAGTCTTCATAATACTGATTAAAAGATTAAATGAAAATGGTTAATGAATTACAGGCAAAAAGAGCAAAGACACAGAAAATTGCGCCATTGACACAGATCTGGATAAGAAGCTTAAAGGAATGTCCAAGTTTCAGTCGAGATGGCAGATGAGTAGCAACTCCATGGAAGATGTTTACTTAGATCTTCAACCAAGTCCGAGGCTTTGCCATGTAAGCAATCAAGCAGCAAGGATAGCAGCTGGAATGAAGATTAATTATTACATTGATCTTCAAACAAGTCTGAGGCTTTGTCATAAAAGAAATAATGCAAGTATATTCAAGCCAATTAATTCTGTACATTATCAGGGAAAATGTGATAAAATCTATAAGGATTACATATAAGGCAACACACATTTTTGTTATTTAATTTTGCACATTTACAACAAACAAAAATAGATGTTTATTAGTTTGATAAATGTTTTTCCGGTAGAGGAATAAAATTTTATATCATTAAAAGTAAATCCTGATAGAACTTTTCACTTCAAGGGAGACTAGTACAATAAACAGCAAGAATGTTTCTTTCAGTGGGAGATAACGCACTATTACGCAGTCAGAATACAGAATAGATTAATAAAAATTTAGGCTGGCAATTTAACAAATTTGTAAAATATATAATTTGTGTCAATTTTAATTCCTTTTTAGGTTATAAAACAGTGCTAATGTTTTCATGAAGGGGAGTAAGACTTGTGGTATAAGATATCTTAAATACAAGTAAGTATATAATTCCTCTATTTAAACAAATTTTATCATCATAAAACAAGTTTACAGGATAAAAACATGCACTAGGCTTAAAGTTGAAAGAGGTCAAATGGTTTTTTGTTGTTGACTATATAAAAGGTTCTAAAATTTTAAATTGATCACACTGAATTCATTGTAAAGATGTGTATGCAGGCTTTGGCTAAACCACAAAATGAAGTACCAACAAAATTACAATTGTTCACCAAATGAGACGCTGAAAATGGCCCCGTTGATGTAGGTCAAGATATGAAGCTTGAAGGAATATATGTCTATTTCATTTATATTAACCAACAGAAGTCTTATAAATATAATTTAATTGATAATTTTAGTTTTTGTTCAAGAAGCCGGCCAGTCCAAGTTTCAGTCCAGATGGCAGATGAGTAGCAACTCCATGGAAGATGTTTACTTAAATCTTCAACCAAGTCCGAGGCTTTGCCATGTAAGCAATCAAGCAGCAAGGATAGCAGCTGGAATGAAGATTAATAAATACATTGATCTTCAAACAAGTCTGAGGCTTTGTCATGAAAGAAATAATGCAAGTATATTTAGGCCAATTAATTCTGTACATTATCAGGAAAAATGTGATAAAGTCTATAAGGATTATCTGTAAGGCAACACATATTTTTGTTATTTTGCACGTTTACAACACACAAAAATAGATATTTATCAGTTTGATAAATGTTTTTCTGGTACACGAATAAAATTTTATACCATGAAAAGTAAATTCTAATAGAATTTTTACTTCAAGGGAGACTAGTACAATAAACAGCAAGAATGTTTCTTTCATGGGGAGATAACTCACCTCACTATTACACAATCAGAATACAGAATAGATTAATAAAAATTTAGGCTGGTAATTTAACAAATTTGTAAAATATATAATTTGTGTCAATTTTAATTCCTTTTTAGGTTATAAAACAGTGCCAATGTTTTCATGAAGGGGAGTAAGACTTGTGGTATAAGATATCTTAAATACAAGTAAGTATATAATTCCTCTATTTAAACAAATTTTATCATCATAAAACAAGTTTACAGGATAAAAACGTACAATAGGCTTAAAGTTGAAAGAGGTCAAATGGTTTTTGGTTGTTGACTAAAGGTTCTAAAATTTTGAATTGATCACACTGAATTCATTGTAAAGATTTGTTTGCAGGCTTTGGCTAAACCACAAAATGAAGTACCAACAAAATTACAATTGTTCACCAAATAAGACGCTGAAAATGGCCCCGTTGATGTAGGTCAGGATATGAAGCTTGAAGGAATATATGTCTATTTCATTTATATTAACCAACAGAAGTCTTATAAATATAATTTAATTGATAATTTTAGTTTTTGTTCAAGAAGCCGGCCAGTCCAAGTTTCAGTCCAGATGGCAGATGAGTAGCAACTCCATGGAAGATGTTTACTTAAATCTTTAACCAAGTCGGAGGCTTTGCCATGTAAGCAATCAAGCAGCAAGGATAGCAGCTGGAATGAAGATTAATAATTACATTAATCTTCAAACAAGTCTGAGGCTTTGTCATGAAAGAAATAATGCAAGTATATTTAAGGCAGCAACCATTTAATTTTCTGGGGGGGGCTATGGTTTTTTTTTTGGAAAAAAAAGTTTGTTTCCAGTTTTTGGAGAAAAAAATAATTTGTTTTTGATTCTGAGAAAAAAAAATTGTTTGTTTCACCCTCAGCTGCCACTATATGTAATGCTAAAATTGAAAGAAAAAAATTATTTTCGACTAGAAAAAAATTATTTTCGACTTGTCGCGAAAAAATAGATTGTTTTTCGCCATAAAAAAAAAATTTGTCCAGGAAAAAAAACCATAGCCCCCCCAAAAAAAATCAAATGGTTGCTGCCTAAGCCAATTAATTCTGTACATTATCAGGAAAAATGTGATAAAGTCTATAAGGAATATCTGTAAGGCAACACACATTTTTGTTATTTTGCACATTTACAACACACAAAAATAGATATTTATCAGATTGATAAATGTTTTTCTGGTACAGGAATAAAATTTTATACCATGAAAAGTAAATCCAAATAGAATTTTTACTTCAAGGGAGACTAGTACAATAAACAGCAAGAATGTTTCTTTCATGGGGAGATAACTCATTATTACGCAGTCAGAATACAGAATAGATTAATAAAAATTTAGGCTGGCAATTTAACAAATTTGTCAAATATATAATTTTTGTCAATTTTAATTCCATTTTAGGTTATAAAACAGTGCCAATGTTTTCATGAAGGGTAGTTAGACTTGTGGTATAAGATATCTTAAATACAAGTAAGTATATAATTCCTCTATTTAAACAAATTTTATCATACTGTCAATAAAAAGAAACAGTCAGCTATCACTGGGCTTGAAAACTTTTGGTCAGTAGCTTTAATGTTTAATTTATTAGTACCAGTAATTGCAAATCATTTTTGCTATGTCAACTCCAACTAGATAGAGATCTTTGTCTGGTTTTATTGGTATTTTCATAGGCGGATCCAAAGTGAATCACTGAAGCTTGACTGGAACGCCCCCCTTTAGGTCAGTCAGCGGGGCCCCCTTCCCCCTTTATGAAAAGTTCTGGATCCGCCACTGGTTTTGTAGTTAAGTTAGTGTACAGGTCAGATATTTAACTACAAAATGTCATTCACGCAAAATCTCCCCCTAAGGTGTCAAGGCTGACAGGGATTCTCATTCTTTGAGGTTTCAGATGTTGGAAAGTATTTCATATTTGTTGGTGTTGTTGGGTTGTAGTCACATTGTGTTCTTTGCGTCTTCTTTTACCTTAAGGAAGCTTGCTCGTCATTTTTTGGAATTTTGGTCAGATTTTCAGAATCCTCTAGTTTTATCCATTTGAATGCATTAACAAATTAAGCCTGGTGACCCCCATTTTTCTTTTTATAATTCATTTACATGTATGATGATAAGCTGTCTGTTAAAATCTTATAAAATTTTAATTACTTTTAAATAGTTTTTGAGGACTTGTAAATGATAAAAAGTCAAGAGAGAACATTTTCCCGCCAAAATTTCAATGGCTAATATCTCGAAAACAAGCAAGATGACCTATATATTTTTTTGCTCTTTTGATTCCTTTATAAATCCCCTATCAATATATATGCTAGTGTTTTGAAAAGTTAATTATTTTGAAACTGAGAAGCCAACTCCCTTAAAATGTTGTATATCTATTTTTATATATAATGTACATATAAATTAGTATACCAACAGTGATTCCTTTTTTACTATTTTCAATGACTAAGCATTTTATTTTTCAGTTTAGCATTCCAGCTTGTACTAACAGATTGATGTTGGAAATGGCTATTAGAGTTGACTTTAAAAAGTAAGAAAGAACTATTTTATAGATTTATAAAATTTTCTATTTAAGATCATGTAAATTCCCATGTGATTTGTATAATCTTTTTACAATTTAATATTTTCTGGAATGACCTGTCAAGTTTTAGGAAGGGAAAAAATATTATTATGTAAAAGTCTCTCTGCTTTAATTGTTATTCCCAGGTTGCTATTTTTTGCCTATTTCAGTTTCTTAAAATATGACAGAAAATTGAAAAGTGTATTTCTTTTTCAGATAACTATTACTGTGGCTGAAGGATATAATTGTGTGATTAATTCTCCATACTCCAATTAGAGATGTTGTGAAGGTTCTTAACATGTTGACAGCTGGGGACTCTCTCTTCACAAGACATCAGATTTAACATCCCCATTCTGACACTGGACATGGCTTCCAATTTGTACCACCAAACAGATGCCTTACTTTTGCAAGGATTTTACTGCCAGTCTGAAGAAGACCAAGAGTGACCATATTTCCCTTAAGGGTCTTTCTAACTCTACTGAACAGTTTCCAATATGAACGGTTCATATAAATCTTGCATAAACAAGAGAAAGAATGTAGTTGATAAATTCTAAAATAATAAATGTAAAGATTCTCCATTTTCAACAACAGTGGAAGTTTTAATTAAGGTCAATGTATTGTGTTTTGAATTTTCACTCAACTTTCTTTTTCTCTCTACCATTAAATGCAATCGATTTTTATTATTGTGGCTCAACAGATAAAATGTTTCTTAAGTTTAAATATTTACATTGGTTAAGAATGGAGAATCTAAAAATAACAAATATATTGTAAATAATTTAAGTATGGCAATGGTTTTATATGGAAATCAAAAATATTATTGTCAAAATTGGTGTAATGATACATTCAAGAGATTACATGTAGCAATATGTAAGTTATCCTTATTTACTACCAGTCGGACATTTCTTGACTAAATATCAAGCCTATTGCTCCAGGTACTCGACTCTATTGTAATTGATCATAAGTGTAACATTTTCAAGGGGAGGTAATGCACCTGTTTAATGCCTCATACTAGAAGTTTCTTTAGTGCACAGTTTACCAATATAACTAAGACATTCTCTTCTGTGATTTGAGCAGTACCAGAGTACTGGAACTGTTTTACAAAGCAACGGCCATTAAACTTTTCATGCATTGAGTTATGCTAAGCATCTTTGGCCGAATTTTTGACAAATCCAAAAAACAGGAGACTATTGATGAAACACCTTACTTTCAGGGAATGTAAAATAATATAGTTTCTGTAAAACAATAATTTGTGTACTATATGTACTTAAAGCTAGGTTCACACTGCCGATCAGATCAACTCGATCAAGCCCGATCAAGACAAATTACGTGATCGAGAGACTGGTCTGACTCCATCGACAAGAATGTTCGGGATAGTCTACCCTACTCGTCATTGATCTGACCATCTACCCGAGAGTTTTTGACATGTCAAAAACACTCAAGTAAGGACCGAGAAGCAAGTCCCTCGAGAAGAGATCGAGAATTCGTCGAGTAGTGGTCGAATTGAAAGGATCGTGTAGAGATAGAGATTGGTCGGAATACAACAAGATTTCTGATCAGTACTCGATTAGTCAAGCAAAGGTCGAAATGATCTAGTACTGATCGAAAATTTTGTTGTATTCCGACCAATCTCGATCTCTACACAATCCTTTCCCAATCAATTCGACCACTACTCGACGAATTCTCGATCTCTTCTCGAGTGACTTGCTTCTTGGTCCTTACTCGATTGTTTTTGACATGTCAAAAACTCTCGGGTAGATGGTCAGATCGATGATGAGTAGGGTAGACTATCCTGAACATTCTTGTCGATGGAGTCAGACCAGTCTCCTGATCACGTAATTTGTCTTGATCGGGCTTGATTGAGTTGATCTGGTAGGCAGTGTGAACCTAGCTAAATGTAATGTAAAATTTTGTATATTATTGAATTACAAACCACCTTAACTTATTATTGTCCATATTTTGAGTTAGAGCCGATAGACTTTTATATAATTTTGATATAATTTGTCCCATAAGTAGTGCACTACACCTTAAAAAATATCAAAACAAGTGTAATTTTTTTTTTTATTTGTGTTTATTGTCTAAAAGAAATGCACTTTGAAATAACTGTTGGGCCCAAGAGATGAGTTCAGTAAATGTAGATTCTTCAATTTCCCTGATTAAGAGCTATGTACATAAAAGTTGAATTGGTTGAATTCCATTTTAAAGAGTTCACTTAGTCTGTAAAATATGCACTTTTATATGTAAATATGTGTTAGTCTAAATTGACCCCAACTTAGTTTTAGTCTTTCATGCCCTAGGACCATGATATAACTGTGTGGTGTGCTATTTGTAACTTTTCATTCCAGTTAAAGCGCATTAAATATTTAAGAAAGAATTATTTATGGCAAAATTGCTTCACAAATTTTAATTCGGTTGAAGAAAATCACAATTTTTTTATAAGCAACCCACCACCCATCCCCAGTTTTCATAAGTAATTTAGTTGCTGTTTTCCAGATTCCCTTCAACATTATATATTTCACTTTCTATTCTTTGACTAATATTATATCATAACACATTATTGTCATATTCTCTGACTCTCCTCCCTTTCTTGAAGACAAAACTGAACAGAGTATTTGATTGCTATATTGTTGACCATCAGAACTTCTCTTTTTATTATCCTTGCAAAAATACAATGCTTTTCAATTAAAGATGACGTAAATTTGCACTTTTATTGACGATTATCCAGTGACTGGAATTCCCGTGAACTAATTTTAGCAAATGCAAACACTGATTTATGATTTTTTGCATCTTGTTTACATGTTTGTACTAGAATTATAGTATGCATCTTAGATATGTCTGTAAACTTTTTAATTGAGAACAATTTTCACAAAACAAAAGCGAATTGTTTTACACCATGTCCACTTTTTATTTGGTCATTGTTAAAGGCTGAACATTGACCTATAGTTGTTAATTTCTGTGTCATTTGGTCTCTTGTGGAGTGATGTCTCAAAATCATAGATCATCATAGCACATCGTCTTTTATTATATATTAAGTGAAAATACTTCTGGATCTTGAAGGTGCCTATAGCATAAAATCCACTAAAAAATATCCTCAAAAAGATAAGATTGATCTTTTAAAAGCACAATTATGCCATGTGAATAAATTTATCAGTTTTCACGAGTAAACTTGACAACATGTCATCCTTATATGTTAAAAGCAAGTATTTAAAATGACTGGTGCCACATATTTTTAAATCCAAGATAATAAGTAGAAATAAATTTATTTTCTGCTGCCCTGTAAGTTAGAAATAGCGAGAACACTGGAAGAAACTCTCGGTGATGAGCAAAATTATTCTGTGTTCTAAATGTGTTTTGCAGTTTTATTTACACCCATAAGTTTTTAAAATTAAGAATTTGACAGATATTTCAAGAAATTTTTTATAGTGAAAACGCAGAACCCAAAAAGGCTATCATTGTTGCCTATGTAAATAATTACTTCATTTAAACCTAAAGCGAAATAACATCACTATATTTTTCGAGATATATTAGAATTAGGATAGGTAAATTAAAAAGCTACTAGGTTTAAGTAAGCTGCATCAGAAGAAAATTGCTGATCATCATGAACAAATACCAGTAGTCTATATCAAATTTTTACTGTTTTTTGTCGAGCCTTTTAATTGAGAACGGCAGCGGCGGCAGCGTCCACAAATATTCACTCTGTGGTTAAAGTTTTTGAAATTTTAATAACTTTCTTAAACTATACTGAATTTCTACCAAACTTAGACAGAAGCTTGTTTATGATCATAAGAAAGTATCCAGAAGTAAATTTTGTAAAAATAAAATGCCATTTTTTTCCATATTTTACTTATAAATGGACTTAGTTTTTCTGCGAGGAAACATTACATTCACTCTGTGGTTAAATTTTTTTAAATTTTAATAACTTTCATAAACTATCCTTTATTTGTACCAAACTTGAACAGAAGCTTGTTTATGATCATAAGATAGTATCAAGAAGAAAGTTTTGTAAAAATAAATTTCCACTTTTCCGTATTTTACTTATAAATGGACTTAGTTTTTTTGCCAGAAACAAAACATTCACTCTGTGGTTTAAGTTTTTAAATTTTTTATAATGTTCTTAAACTATCCTGGATTTCTACCAAACTTAGACAAAAGCTTGTTTCTGATCATAAGATATTATTCAGAAGTAAATTTTGCAAAAAAAAATCACTTTTTTCCGTATTTTACTTATAAATGGACTTTTCTTCCAGTTAACATTACATACAGTCTGCAGTTAAAGTTTATAAAACATTTATTAGATTCATAAACTATCCTGGATTTTTACCAAACTTGGAAGCTTCTGTCAATCAAAAGACAGTATCGAGAGGGCAAATTTTATTGATGTTTTTCCTCATTTTTGTTGAGTCTGCGATTAACAACAAAAGTAGGCGAGACACTGGGTTCCGTGGAACCCTTACAAATTTTTTTATTCTTATTTTCAAGGGGTAGGATTCTCTGTAAGAATCAGTATTCTGTCAAGGACCTTGTCTTTAGGCATTTCTCTTTGCATGCATTAAGGCATAAAAAAAGGGGGGATTATTTCTAATTTAGTGACATTTGTGTATTTCTTATTGCATTATGTTGGCAAAATCTCCATAAAATTTTTAAATTAGGTAAAAATTAAGAGGCTATAAATTTTCTTAGTAACGTCAAATTAAATTTTCTGTACACTGTTCACATAAAACACATAACAGCTATGATAAAATCTTAATTTCAGCTTTTTCATATCCCAAGTCAAAGTGAACTGCAGTTCTTTAGCAGTTAATTAGCATTCACAGTTCCCACTTGACAGCAGTTATTTGGCAGTTTATTAGCATTCACAGTTAGCAAATATAAGGCAATGAATAATTTGCATAAAGGCATTCCAATAGCATTCCATAGCTGTTTCTTAGCAGTTTATTTAGCCTTCACAGTTCTTTGGCAGTTATTTTTAACGAAAAATTTAAATGAGATCTGAATATTCATGAGAACTGCTATAATAACAGCTATCAAATAATGAATATTCATGAGAACTGCTATAATAACAACTGTCAATAATGAATATTCATGCCAACTGCTAAGTTTTACATCCTAATATGGTTTTATAAACTGCTAATAACTGCTGTGGAATGCTATCAGATCTGCCAAAAGTTGCAATACAAAGGCGACACATGAATACTGGTAATCAATATACAGTGTACAAGATATGAAAGCAAAAATTATCAAAATTCTAATATTTTACTGTTAGTCTTATGTGAAATTTCAAAAAGTTGTACTTAAACTTATATTTGTAATTAGAGCAGTAACTATACAATCTAATAACAGACATTATTTTAAGGGAATGTAAAAAAAAAAGTGTAGCACTTACTTTAGCTGGTCTTAGACTCTTTATTAATTATATAAGTGGCCGTAATGATATAGGAACAATTAAAAATGCACTTTAATTATCAAAACTTTTAAAAAAGCAACTTATTTAAGAGCTATTACTGCTAAGAGGCTTCCCAACAGGCACACAACGTTGAATCAACGTTGAAAATATGTTGAAATATGGTTGTTGCGTTGATCAACGTAAAATCAACGTTGTAACAACGTCAATCCTATCAACGTTTAAAATACGTTGTTGAATCAACGTTGATTTGTGGTTAAAAATTTCAACGTTGAACTGTCAACGTTGATTCAACATTGAATTTGAGTTGATGCTTTCAATGCTTTAATTGGTTGAAAATATAACGTTGATAAAAGGTTAAATTAAGGTTGATGACTTTAAGTGTCGACCAAGATTTCAGTCAAGATGCGTTTGAACAAACTTTGTATAGTCCTTTTTGCTAAAATAATCACTTTTTATTTATACTTGTGAACTGATGGTTTTTAATTAATTCAATAATTACTGTTGCATTTATAAATTAATCTTTAAAAATAAAAATATGAGAATTTCTCGAAACGGATATATCTTTTTTCTAAATTGCGCATGCGTATGAGGCAAACATTTCGAATTTATTTGCGCCAATTTTGATCACCACATCAAGTGACCAGTTGCTATATGCAGTGCAAAGTAAGTATATTTTTCTTTTCTTGTTTGATTTAATAATAGTTATATGAAAATTTAATGTTAACAATACTGTAGCTGTAATTTTATGAGTAAAGTGATTAAGGCAGCTCAGATATAATGTTTAATTATACACGTAGTTGTTATATTCCATTAGATAAAATACACACAATGTTTTTAAATCTCGGAGGAACAACATAGTTGACCTTAAGATATATTTGTACATTTATTGGTTGAGGCAAACTAGTATGTGAAGACTTGAAAACGGGGGAGTATGTGTGTTTTAATTAACAATGATTTGGTAATTTAAAGCGTTGAAAAGCCGTAATACTTTGGCAAAGAATTATTGCAGATTTTGGGAGGGTGGAGTCATCAGTGGGAGTCATAAAATATCATGGAACTTTGGATAGAATTAAAGAATGTATTCGTCTGGCAAATAAAAGTTATCAATTGAAGTTCACAAATGTGATCGCATACTAGTTCTTTTGCATGCTTTATGTGTTGATATAATTAAAAGTCAAAGATTTACAACACATGGCATTCTTGACCTTGCTACACATTTAAAACAAACAAATTCTTTTCTCTGGGTCAGAATAGATGTCACTCACAGCATGTATTCCTAGGATTTATTAATGAAGAAATACCGCAGATAAGAAACATGTGTGACCATAACAAATTAATACACAATTATAATCTAACCAATGTTTAAGTGGTTTATATGATAACGTCTAAAAAGATGCTTTATCAATTAACCATAGTGAATTATTACAGCACAAAAAATTCAAGGTAATAAAAATATTCCTATAGTATAATTCACTTTTAATATCTAAGCTTAATCCATGATGATATACATGTAAATGTAAGATTAAAAATGACGTATCACGAAAGTTGGAAAGATCAGAATTTATTGCAATTTGAAGAAAAATGTAAACACCGGTTCAAAGTTAAACACTAGCTTCTTGCGTTTATCAAGTCCATGCCGAAATATCTTTTGATAAAGAATTTAGATGTAACGTATGACATATATCAATATAATCATTCAATTTTATGTGAATAATATTCATTTGGAATTTTACACAAGTTTTGTAAGCGTTTCGCACATATGAAACTTTTATTTTCATGTAAAAGAGGGATTTGACAGAAATGCTGCAATTATAATATTTATAATATTTCTTTTTTGTAGATGTCTAACCAATAAACTAGCTCTGTCGGAAATTACAAATACAAAACGGGTATAAAGAATAAACATGCCTTTGGTGATTCCAACTAGATTGAAATAATAAGAGGTGAGTATTAAAATATATTTCATTGTTTTTCCACATTAAAAGCGTGCGACATTTTGTCACAATTCCTTTTAAATGTGCTCTAGGATTTTGTCTACTAAAATCTATAGGGTTTTCTTTTATATTAAAATTATAAATTATTTTCTATCTGAACTCATGTTTAAAAGTACATGGTACCTCTCAATGGATATTAAAAGAAAAAAAATAATAGCATTGCAGTGATTATTTGTTCACATATGACACTAGTGTTCTTTACAAAATTAGCCAAGTTATGTTAATACAATATGTTTTTTTTTCTGTTGTAGATGCTGTAAACGAATGTTCAATGAAGACTACAATATGGAACAACAGTGCAAGATGCCTAGAATATGTCTCTGAAATATCTGGGAATGTACCTAGCATAAGGACTTATTTTTCAAAATAAAATTAAGTATTCAGATTGTGTTTGTTTGAAATTTTGAGATGCATAAGTGGGCAACTTGTTGTATAATTATTGTTTTATGTAACAAATATTTTTTGAGTGTGAACAGAATAGATGAAGGTACAACATGTACAATTTCTATCAATAAAAATGAAGGCACAAAAATGTATGCTAACTGAACAACATACTACATGTGCACCAACCACCAACACATGACTATCCAACTTAATAGAACATATACTTTTGCGAAACTTTTACTACACATTAAATGGCATTTATGGATATAATAAAGGGTAACGATTTCAGCTGTTAACAAACCTCAATTCAACCAGTGTTCAACATCATATTCTCAACATTTACCGCATTAACAGTCTACCTGGCCACAATTCCCACCTATTTTCAACATACACTGACCACAGTTCAACCAACATTCGACATGTTATCAGCATACACTGACCACAGTTCAACCAACATTCGACCTTATTTAAACATACACTGACCACAGTTCAACCGAAATTCGACCGGATTTCAACATACACTGACCACAGTTCAACCAACATTCGACCTGATTTTAACACGCAACAACCACAAATCAACCAACATTCGACTTGTTTTCAACCTACATTGACCACATTTCAACCTGAAATCGACTTGTTTTCAACATACCTCCACCAAATTTAGACCAATATTCAACCTAATTTCAACGTTGGACGCTGACGTTGAATCAACGTTGTATTTTCAACGTCATATCAATTTTCAATCCAACACTACTTTTCAACATTGATTCAACGTTGAAATCTGACGTGTATTCAATGTTGATTCAACGTTGTTGTGCCTGCTGGGTTATCACTACCTTGACTAAGTGATTTTCAAATAAGAAGTTATTTCATTGTTATCATTATTTTATTACCAAACATGCCAAATGTACTGTTTTTATTCTATTAAATGTGGACCAAAAGACAACAGTTATATCCTCTTTCTCTTTTGGAATTTTAAACAAATAAATTCTTGATACATGTAATATATATTATGTTTCTTTTTTCTGAAACTAAAGTAAAATTATATATTATAAATTAATTTCATTAAATTGATTGTTTAGACAATTTTAACCAATCAGCTATTTGCAGTCTAGGTTTACCTATAGCTATGAATTCCCTCCCCCTTTTTTCAACTCTCGAATATGATTAGATTTGTTTTTTTTACAAAATAATAGATTCAAATAATCATATCTATTTTTTTCAAATAACATCTTGAACTGTAAGTATATATATATGCTAGTATTCTAATACAATCCTGTCAACATCAGATATTCTATTTAAGTAAACAACTATCCCCCCTTTTTGTGGGCTTTCTGTATGATTTCTGTTTCCCCCAACAAAGTTATGTCAGAATATACACATTAACTGTAACTTTCAACTTACTGTACTGCAGGTGTGTAAAAGTATTCAATTCATCCAAAATTAAGCTTATAAATGACAAAAATACAGTTTTTCACTAGCATGTATTTCCACACAACATGGAGCCAAAATGCACATTTGAAAATGATCAAATTATCTTCAAATAAATGTTTAACTTCAAGCTGAAAACATAGCCAGATCCAAGCATTTTTATAACAAAGATTAATAGGTCAACTGCTATCGAACTGCTGTCATAACTGTTGTCCTGACTGCTAAGAGGAATGCTAAGATGAATGCTAAGACGAATGCTAAGTCGAATGTTAAGATGAATGCTAAGACGAATGCTAAGCCGAATGCTAAGAAATGGTGAAATGTGGCAGTTTTTCAAACTGCTATTAGATTGAATGCTTAGAACAGCTAAAGGACTGCTAAAAATATGAAGAACTGGCAAATAACAGCTAAAAAACAGCTAATAATAGCAGTTCAGTTTGACTTGGGATTTCATATAATTTTTATTTCCTCATACATCGGTGACAAACATATATAAATGAGACTTATCAAATCATCAGCTTCAGTCTTTAAATAGACCTAAATCAAACTTGATTTATCAAACACCTTGTTTTAAACTAAGCAGAACAGTTGAAATATGCTGGTCAATGCCCCATGTCCTCTGCAAATGGGATAACTGTTAAGAAAGTAATTAAATGATGAAGAATTGTTTCTTTGATCCAAAGAATTGAATATAAAAAGTAGGGGTATACAGTAATCAACTAATGCAAAGGTTATCTGATTTTATTTCAGAAAAAGTTTTTCATTTTTTGATTGAAAAAATAAGGGGGTATAAAGGGGAGATAATTTTGACATAGAAGAAATTAGAATCCTGACTGTAAAAGTAGTTTGATATGAAAATTTCCATATTATTTTCCAAAACAGCATGCTAGGGTTCTTTTGAATGGAAAATTTACAAAATAGGGTAAATTTCGAAAGTTATTGTTAATTGAAGAATAAATGAGAGGTTTCCTGATGTTGATGTTAACTTGATCTTTTGAGCAATATTTTTTATGCATTTGGTTCTTGTATAACCTCAATAAGTAAATTCATAGTTTCCAATTTCTGTTGAAATTGATTGCATATAAGATGGACAAGTTTTGGTTCCTATGGCACCCTCATCAGTATTAAAACTACAGAAGAGTACACAATTCCCAAATGGTAATGTGCACTTCACAATTTGTCACCATAAGAAGAAATTATAAATAGAGAGTGAAAGTAGGTATGAAAGTAAACTGGATCAAGAATGTTAAATAAAATATGTTTTTGCAAATTTGGACGACAATTAATTGCAATTATGTACCATTTCAACAATAGAAGTAGTATAGACTTGCAAATCCGTACCATTACATCACAGGAAGTAGTATGTTTGTCTGAGCAAAGCCAATTGGAAGTATGTACCTCTTAGTGAAGCTAATTGGGAGCATCCCCTCTGTCTTGTTGCGAAGCCGATTGGAAGCAGTACATATATACCTCTGTCTGCAAAAGCTAATTAGAAGCAGTACCCCTGGCAGAGCGGTCCCAATTAGAGGCATGTAACTCTGAGGAAAGCCAATTGGAAGCATGTACCTCTGCAAAATTTGATTAAGCATTATTCAACAAATTTTATTTAACATTCTTTTTAAAGTTTGATTTCATACCAACTCTCATTTTCTATTTATAATTACTCCACTTGTTGACATTGTGACGTGCAAATTATCACTTCACCATTTTGTACTCGCCTGTGGTTTTTATCCTGATGAAGATGCACTAGAAACAGAAACATGTAGATCTTTTTAAATTGCTACAGCACACCCGCAAGTATTGTTATAATTAAGGGCCAAATTTTTTAAAGTCAAAGGTGCATAATTTTAGTTTATGCACCTTTAAATGATAACTTAACTTACTGTAACTTTTTGACAGCCAAGGTTCCTCAAGATCTATAGGGAGGCTGATGTCAAGGGCATATGATACAGTAACAGGGGAGGTAATGACGTCGCTAATTAATGTCAAATGTTACTTTTAACCATGTCAAATAGTTATACATAAGAAAAGATTCATTTTTTGACTGATTTTTATCATTCAGACTGATTTAACTTGAAAACGAGTTCATGGACCCCTCTTTTTAAAAATGACATTAGGCTTGAAAATGTATCAAAATTATTTGTGCCAATTTGAAGAAATCACCAATGAAATTTTTTTAAATAAGATAAATATACAGCCAAAAATTATGTGTTTTTTTTTTTTTTACTAAAATCCGGTATAAAGATCATTTGTGCCAATTTGAAGAAATCACCAATGATATATTTAAATTAGATAATATAAACATCCAAAAATGACGTTTTTATTTTACTAAAATAATGAAATAGCTTGTAAGCACAGTAATATAAAACTTGGTTTTTTTTATTATCAAAATGTAAAATACAATAAATTAATTTAAAAGCCCCACCTACATAGTAGATGGGCATTATGTTTTCTGGTGTGTGCGTCCATTCACCCGTTTGTCTGTTTTTTCGTTCGTCTGTTCGTCTGTCTGTCCCGCTTAGGTTTAAGTTTTTGGTCAAGGTAGTTTTTGATGAAGTTGAAGTCCAATAAACTTAAAACTTAGTATCCCTAGTCCCAAATGATATGATCTTTCTAATTTTAATGCCAAATTAAAGTTTTGACCCCAATTCCACCCCCTACTGAACATAGAAAATGAAAGTGTGAAGTTCATGTTAAAGTTTTTGGTCAAGGTAGTTTTTGATGAAGTTAAAGTCCATTCAACTTAAAACTTAGTACACATGCTCCCCATGATATGATCTTTCTAATTTTAATGCCAAATTAAACTTTTGATCCTAATTTCACGGTCCACTGAACATGGAAAATTATATTGTGAGTATTGATCCGTGTACTATGGACACATTCTTGTTTTAAGTTAAATTGTCAGAGGATGGGGTAGAATCATTGGTTCTTAAGTTAATGAATTCATAAGAACTGACTTTGTAATCATATCAGTTTGTTAATTAATATTTGTGGTCTTGAAAAATCATGATATCTTTGAAATAAAATAATTACTTGTGGCACCAAATAGATTTTACTAGAAATTATTTTGTTATGAAGTAGTTTAAGTGAAAAAGGAAACCCTTTTTATTTCTTTGAACAGTTTTGAATTATGAACCTTATATATACTTTAAACATTTGATTTTAATAAATGAAGAAAAAAGTTGTGATAATTTTCAGTTTAAATTCAAATTGTAGATTTGAGATGATCAATTACGAAATTTGTTATTTTTCTCCCTAGTAAGCTTTAGATCAGAAAATCTTGAAAAAGAAAAAGAAAAAAAAGTGTATTGGCAGTGAAAGGATTAATCATTTTAGAATGAATTCAAAAGTTTTCCAATGTTTATAGCTGCATACTAGGAATTGGTATTTGTTTACTTGACAAAAACGGGATTTTTATTTTCAGTCTTCGGGTCATGTATTAAAAAATGGATTTCCTGAAAGTTGGTTTTTGAGGCTTGAACTTCTTTTCTTTACACTATTGAACCTCAACCAAAAAGATGCACTAGTTTACTCTGCCAATTAAAAGTGGTATGTTTACAAAACAAAATACAAAAATGCAAAATCTCCAAAAATATCAATAGGTATATATTTTTCACAGTTATTTTAATGTACATCATATGTCAATGTGCATAATATTTTTTGGTGGGAAAAAAAATCACACATTTTGAGAAACATTTTTTAAAAAATAAATTGCCAGTGTGAAAGTATTAGGTTCCATAAGTGCCCTTAATGACCCTAAAGATGAAAAGTGTTTCTAGTTGATGCTTATGTGCCAGAAAGTGAAATATTATCAAAACTTGGCCAGTAGCATCCTAATTATGTTGAAAATAGTTTTTGTTTCTGTGAAAGTTAATTTCAACCACAATGAGGCCAAGGAAATAAAGAGATTAGGGTTCCACAAACTATATTCAAGTCTATAATTCATTTGTTAAAACAAACACAATGTATAGAAGTATGTTTTGTTGATGCATTGAAACCCTTTTAAATGAATAGCTATGTTTGTATTGTATCAGAATTATTTATTTGCTTATGTGACATGTGCCACACAAAATGTGCTTGTCCAGCCTGAAATTGTCATTTTCTAGCTTTAATCCAAAAACCAGACTGAGTGCTGGTATGCAGCAAATAAGAATGAATCAACAATACTGCAATGTATTTTGTACAACTAGTATATTCCTAATGATACCTTAGTGACCTTATCCTTCATGTAATTAAATCCTTTTCTTCCTTTTAATTGTAAGACGATATACTACATTGACAAAAAAAAAACTAGTGGCAAAAAATGTAGTTGCAATTTGATATTTTTTGATATAGTGAAAGCAGATAAGTTGTTATTTAGGCATTTTGTAGCATGATTTTGAAAAACTTCACTTTCTACCCAGAGTGTAAAGTTTCTTTTTATATACGCTAAATTATATATTTTAACATGATCGTGTATTTTGTTTTGATTAGTTTTCCTTTTTTTTATACTGTCCAAAGTATACCTCCTGACACAGTTCTTCCAAGCAATTAGTTTCAAAGCAGGTTTCCAACATTTTTTCACTACATATTCATTTTTTTTCAGCCTTTCGCAGTATAGCGAAAAAATACTGTCTTAAAGTTTCTCTCATATTTTATATGTGTCAATGATGCATGATTTGATCGGTCAGGTGACCTAATGTTTTGTTATGCTAATTTGTTTTTCGTGGGTTCGTGAAAAAATTGTCTAGGTGGTCATTCTAGCTGTAGACATCATACAGTTAAAACTTCCTTTTATGTATAAAAATTTGTCTTTTTATATAATTATAATCATGATGGAGTACGGCATCATTACCCAGAAACAGTTCTTGCATTGCTCCGTGACGCAGGTTTCCAAACTATTTGGTTTTTCCTGGGCGGCGAGTGTCTGTTTATGACGGGTATTCAAAATATGATATTTAACATTTGGAATGTTCTTGGATGTTAATAGATTTATTACTATTGTTGCCTGATGTATATTTTTTTTGTTCACCAAGTTGTGTGTATTAAAACTACTAATTAGTATATATATACTATTACTGTGTTATATGATGTTTGTATATGTATATAAGATTATTGTATTGTATTGTATTGCATTACAAATTAAATGCTGGCTCTAGTCTGTCTGCACGTCAAAATGCATATTTGAGTTGAGTCTAATTTAGTTGCCCAAAATTATTGTGTAGTTAGGACCATTAATTATCATTATAATGATTTTCTTTATGTGTATACTTTTATGCTTATGAGTTGTATTCATGTATATTGTATGTATAATAATTCCCTAGGCATAAAAGTATAACAGGAATTGATTGTCTTCTTGCGTATGTTTAATACATGTACATGTAGGCGTAGGAATTTTAACACCAAAAAATTTGGATTGTAAAGTGACATCTTAATGTATTTAGTTCTAGCCTGAACTTTCAACATTGTATTCTTTTAGGAATGTTTAAAGAACAAAGATTTTAATTTTGCATTTAGATATTAAATTAATTTTTATGTAGGAAAATAATGTCTATACAAACGATATTGTATTTTGACTTTTGTACCAAATATTTTATAGCCATAGTCCTAATCAAGGATTTGTATAGTAGCATCATACTATACAAATCCTTGTCCTAATGATAAGATTTCTTTTTTACTTACACATTTACAAATAAAATTATGTTTTCTTTTTCTCATTTCCCTAGTGAGGTCCAACACTAGAGTTTCGCTCGCATTAACAAATATAGTTTGTATAGTTATTCAAAAGCATAAGGTTCACATGAGAGATTATTTTTCTAGTACCGGGACAAGTTGTTGAATTCATATTGTATAGTATGTTTATATTGATAATTTGTCTTATTAAATCGGCAGCTCACAATATGCAGTACTCGAGCTAGTCAACAAACATAAGTTTGTGTTGTGTTTTTCTTTGAGGAATTAAAGGTTAAATGTATTTAGTGGTAAAGATCCTATGTTCTTCAAGCTGTCTGAGTTGTTGATAAAAATAAGATGTGGTATGATTGCCATTTAGACTCAACAAGAGACCAAATGACACTGAAATTAGCAACTATAGGTCACAGTATAGCCTTCAATAATGAGCAAAACCTATACCGCATAGTCAGCTATAAAAGGCCTTGAAATGACAAATGTAAAACAATTCAAACATTTGTTTTGTAAATATGAAAGATGTGTTATGATTGCCAATGAGACAAATCTCCATAAGAGACCAAAATGACAGAAATTAACAACTATAGGTCACCATACAGCCTTCAACAATGAGCAAAGCCCATACCACATAGTCAGCCTATATATTTGAGGAAAAGAAGTTAAGGTTATATGTATATTTATCAAAGGTACCAGGCTTATAATTTAATACGCCAGATGTGAGTTTATGTATACCATCTTTTCCGCAAGTTTATTGTTTTCTGTTTGATTAAATTCAGTGATAATTTACATCCATTTTATTACATCTAGTGAGCTGTTTATTTGGCAATTGCAAATGGCAGTCAGCAGGGTTTAAGAACATGCATTGTTCAACCTGCTAGTCAAATGCTTTTTGTTAAAATATATTTTTTCACTCTTTTGGTCTTTTAAAAATCCCGTTTGTGCAGTTTTTGGACCCCTCTGACGACCCCAGTACCAGGATGCCCCATCCACACTTTCATTTTCTATGTTCAGTTGACCGTGAAAATAAGATAAAATTTCTAATTTTGCATTAAAATTAGAAAGATCATATCATAGGGAACATGTTTACTAAGTTTCAAGTTGATTGGACTTCAACTTCATCAAGAACTACCTCGACCAAAAACTTTAACCTGAACGGACAGACGAACGGACACAAAGACCAGAAAACATAATGCTCATAAGTGGGGCATAAAAATAATTCATGAAAGTGTTAACGGAAGTTTACAGAATAGAGAATAATAAGCCAAAAAAAAGTACAAAGAATTGATGAAAAAGGCCTAAAAATTGAAAGACTACAGAATCGAATGACTCCCCATACAGACTCATTCATGTCGTATGAAAAAATATTTTTCAATTGAATATTTGTGTTGTTGTTCAATTTTCATTTTGTATCCGGCATAGAAGATAACTGGAGCTATATATATCTTGTATGTAGACACACATTGACTGACTGGAAAACTGAGAGAGAAACTGGAACATTATCAATCGTTTAAGGAAAACAACCTAAAACATTAATAAAAATGTGGAGCAGGATCTGCCATTACCAATCGGGCGCACCGGAGATCACCCCGGCATTTGGTGGGGTTGATGTTGCTCAGTCTCTGTTTTTTTCTGTTGTTCAGTCTTTTGATTGTTTTTAGTTTTTAGCCATGGCATTGTCATTTCAACTACTGGTTCAATATGAGTACCAACAAAACAAATTTAGTCCATGCTCTCCTTTGAGGGGGGATAGGACCTTTATCGGGATTCTGGGATCGGGTGTTTTTAAGCTCGAGCTTTCGGTATCCCGGAATTCTTTTGTCGAATCTCAGGATGTCGGGATTTACATTTATTTAAAATCGGGACCTTGGGATTTCGTGTTTTTAAGCCTGGGATTTCGGGATCAGGACCCCTCTCCTTTGATAAGTACCCTAATCGAATACAAACAATCTACCAAAGCTTATCCATCAATTAAGGTTTTGTACTTTTGAAATGACATCTTTAAATTGGGGTGGACTATAACGACCTTGACTATCCAGGAGGGTCTTGCACGGTCGGTAGCTAAAAGTGAAGTATAATACTGACTCATATCACATAAAGGAACATATTCTGCAGCATGATAAAACTTTATTTCAAAATGGCCCCATCAATTATTAAATAAAATTGAGAAAGGAAAAGGAGGAATGTGTCAAAGGGACAACAACCCGACCATAGAATAGACAACAGCCGAAGGCCACCAATGGGTAATACTTTATTAAAAATATTTTCTAGCAAACAGACCCGGTATAGATGAAGCACAGGCACTTATCTCAGACAAATTTTTCCTATATATAATATATATAGGTATATAGGAATTTTTTTCTGAGACAAGTGCCTGTGGTATGAAGGTGCGTCTTAGAATAGTACATCTTTCCACATCTGTGTATATTTTGATTAGACTGCATGCAAGGAACCAATTAAAATGATTTTTACTCTTCTTCTTTTTTTGGACAATAAAAGAATTGAGCTACATAAATGGTCAATGCATAGTCTTTTCACAAGCCAACACCTAAAGTTAACTTGGTTGTTCACCTTTTTTTCAAAATCCAGGATCCGCAACTGAACAATTTTTTTGGATCTACATTTTGTATTTCAACTTATTCGTTAAATGCTGTTATTAGCATTTCATTGGAAAAAATATGTTTCTCTATTTGCAGCAATTAATAGATAGATATAGGAAGATGCGGTATGAGTGCCAATGAGACAACTCTTCATCCAAGTCACAATTTATAAAAGTAAACCATAATACTGTGGATTCATTATTTTTCATTGGATACCAATGTTCGTGGGTTTCATGGGGACAGTTGAACCACGAATTGAAATGTTCAACGAATAACATATTTTCAGTAGACATTGCATACAGAGATTGGCAAAACCAGGAAATCAAATATCCACGAATATGCAAGTTTTCAGCAATCCACGAAAATTGATACCCATGAAAATAAATGAATCCACAGTAGGTCAAGATACGGTCTTCAACAAGGAGCCTAGGCTCCCACCGAACAGAAAGCTATAAAGGGCCCCAAAAAATACTAGTGTAAAACCATTCAAACGGGAAAACCAACAATATAATCTATATTAAAAACAAGAAACACTTATGAACCACTATTTGCAGCAATGCATGGAACTAGACAGTAATCTGGGTGACAGTTGGAATAGAAAAAGGAAAAATATAGTAATTTCTTGTTCATTTTAACATTGGCCACGAATTACCCTGGTAATTTTTTTGTCTTTCAGGGGAAAGATCGGCAATTAAAAACAACTCCCTTATGACGTCATTTTCCAGATAGAAGGCACAGTACAGTATACATATACATATATATATGATATATGGTATGTAGTTAAAAATGGAATCTTAAAAAAACATGATTATAATGAGTATAGACAATGAGGTGGACAATACCTTTGAAAGGTTAATGAAAAAATATTTCTAATAAATGTAATGAAGAAATATCTTATAAATGTAATGTAAAATATTTGACAAATGTAATGAAAAGATATCAAGTATATGTAATGAAAAAAATCTAATAAATGTAATGAAAAATATCTAATAAAAGTAATGAAAAAATATCAAAATGTGATGAAAAATATCTAATAAATGTAATGAAAAATATCTAATAAATGTAATGAAAAATATCTAATAAATATTCTTCAAAAGCGTCCAGTGTATCATGCGCTCGGTAAATACCCTGTTACTTATTCGTTACTTATTCGCTTATAATACGTTTGTTATACGTTGCACCTTTTAGAAAAGGATTTTCAATTGTATTCATGTCTCTGGTGGTAACAATGTGTTTTTAGAGATGAAATAACCCTATTAGCGCATATATACCCGTTCCAGCGCTCGGATAATACCCTGTTACTTATTCACTTTTAATACGCGGGGTAAACGTTGCACTTGAAATAAATCGTTTTTCAAGTGTGTTCATGTCTCTAGTGGTAACAATGTGGTCTTAGAGATGAAATAACCCTTATAGCGCGTATGTATCCGTTCCAGCGCTCGGTAAATACCCTGTTACTTATTTGTTACTTATTCGCTTTTAAAACGCGGGGTATACGTTGCACCTTGAAATAAATCGTTTTTCAATTGTGTTCATGCCTCTGGTGGTAACAATGTGTTCTTAGAAATTAAATAATCCTATTGGAGCGTATGTACCCGTTCCAGCACTCAGATAATACGTGCTAGAACAAGTATATACGCGCTAATAGGGTTATGTCATCTCTAAGAACACATAGTTAACAGTGCAACGGATACCACGCGTATAAATAACGAATAAGGAACGAATAAATAACAGGGTATTATCCGAGTGCTTGGGGCGGGTACATACGCGCCAATAGGGTCATTTCACCTTTAAGAACATTACTATAGTTACCACCAGAGACATAAACACAATTGAAAATCGATGTATTTCAAGGCGAAACGTTTACCACTTGTATTAAAAGCGGATAAGAAACGAATAAGTAACAGGGTATCAAACGAGCACTGCAACGGGTACATACGCCCTAATCAGGTTATTTCACCTCTTACAACACATAGTTACCACCAGAGACATGAAAATAATTGAAAATCGATGTATATCAAGGTGCAACGTATACCACGCGTATTAAAAACGAATAAGTAACGAATAAGTAACAGGGTATTAACCGAGCACTGGAACAAGTAAATACACGCTAACAGGGTTGATGTAATCTCTAAGAACACATAGTCAACACCAGAGACATGAACACAATTGAAAATCTTTTTCTAAAAGGTGCAACGTATAACAAACGTATTATAAGCGAATAAGTAACAGGGTATTTACCGAGCACTGGAACGGATACATACGCGCTAACAGGGTTATTTCATCTCTAAGAACACATTGCTACCACTACAGACATAAACACAATTAAAAAACGACTTATTTCAAGGTGCAACGTATAACAAACGTATTTAAAGCGAATAAGTAACAGGGTATTAACCGAGCGCTGGAACGGGTAAATATGCGCTAATTTGGTTATTTCATCTCTAAGAACACATTGTTACCACTAGAGATATGAACACAATTGTAAAACGATTAATTTCAATGTGCAACGTTTATCCTGCGTATTAAAAGCGAATAAGAAACGAATAAGTAACAGGGTATTATCCGAGCGCTGGAACAGGTACATACATGCTAATAGGGTTATTTCATCTCTAAGTACACAATATTACCACCAGAGACATGAACACAATTTAAAATCCTTTTCTAAAAGGTACAACGTATAACAAACGTATTATCAGCAAATAAGTAACGAATAAGTAACAGGGTATTTTCCGAGCGCTGGACAGGTACATACGCTAATAGGGTTATTTCATCTCTAAGAACACATTGTTACCGCTAGAGACATGAACACTATTGAAAAACGACTTATTTCAAGATGCAACGTATAACAAACGTATTTTAAAAAGCGAATAAGCAACGAATAAGTAACAAGGTATTAACCGAGCGCTGGAACGGGAACATATGCGCTAAAATGGTTATTTCATATCTAAGAACACATTGTTACCACTAGAGACATGAACAACATTGAAAATCCTTTTCTAAAAGGTGCAACGTATAACAAACGTATTATCAGCGAATAAGTAACGAATAAGTAACAGGGTATTTTCCGAGCGCTGGACAGGTACATACGCTAATAGGGTTATTTCATCTCTAAGAACACATTGTTACCACTAGAGACATGAACACTAATGAAAAACGACTTATTTCAAGATGCAACATATAACAAACGTATTTAAAGCGAATAAGGAACGAATAAGTAACAGGGTATTAACCGAGCGCTAGTACGGATATATACACGCTAATAAGGTTATTTCATCTCTAAGAACACATGGTTACCACCAGAGACATGAACACAATTCAAAATCATTTTATTTAAAGGTGCAACGTAAACCCTGCGTGTTAAAAGCGAATAAGGAACGAATAAGTAACAGGGTATTAACCGAGCGCTGGAACGGGTACATATGCACTAATAAGGTTTTTTTCACCTTAGAGAACACATAATTACCACCAAAGACATGAAAGCAATCGATAATCGATTTTTTTCAAGGTACAACGTATACCACACGTATTAAAAGCGAATAAGGAACGAATAAGTAACAGGGTATCAGTCGAGCACTGGAATGGGTACATATGTTCTATTAGGGTTATTTCACCCGTCTAAGAACCGGCAGTAACCACCAGAGACACGAAAATATTCCTTTTCAAATTGGAACGTATAACACACGTTTTATAAGCGAATAAGGAACCAATACGTAACCGAGGATAACAGTGTAGCGCTGAAACGGGTACATAGGCGCTAATAGGTTTTTCCCCCCTCTTAGAACACATAGGTACCACCAGACACAGAAAACCATTGAAAATCATTTTCTAAAAGGTGTAACGTATAACAAACGTATGAGACGCGAATAAGAAACGAATAAGTAACAGGGTAACAGTCGAGCGCTAAAACAGGTACATACACGCTTATAGGGTTAAATCACCCCTTAGAACCCAAATTTACCACCAGTGACAAGAACACAATTGAAAATCATTTCCCAAAAGGTGCAACGTGTAATACGCGTGTTATAAACAAGGTATTAGTCAAGCTCAGAAACGATGTACACCCCGCTAACATGTTTTATAGCTGACCATGCGGTATGGGCTTTGCTTATTGTTGAAGGCCGTATCGTGACCTATAGTTGTTAATTTCTGTGTCATTTTGGTCTATTGTGGGGAGTTGTCTCATTGGCGATCATAACACATCTTCATTTTCATACAAGTACTAAAAGGTGATTTCACCTCTTCGAACCAAGAACCAGAACTTCAAACATAAGAATATAAAACATTTAAAAGGTAGAACGTATAAAAATCAAATAAGAAACAAATGAGTATCGAACATAAAGCAACATGATCGGTTGAGCACAAACACATATAAATAGGTCATAAAAAAGTCATTTTACCTCAACAAATTTAGAACTATAATCAGAGATAAGAATATAAACAATTAAAAGGGGAAGAATATCAAAAATCGAATAAGTAACGAATAAGGAATAAGTAATAAGTAACGAATAGGTAACGAATAGGTAATAAGGAATAAGTAACGAATAGGTAACGAATAGGGAATAAGGAATAAGTGACTTAGTAACGAATAGGTAACAAATAGGGAATAAGGAATAAGTAACGAATAGGTAACGAATAAGGAATAAGTAACGAATAGGAATCCAATCAGGAATAAGTAACGAATAGGGAATAAGGAATAAGTAACGAAAGGTAACGAATAAGGAATAAGTAACGAATAGGGAAAAGGGAATAAGTAACGAATAGGTAACGAATAGGGAATAGGGAATAAGTAACGAATAGGTAATGAATAGGGAATAGGGAATAAGTAACGAATAGGGAATAAGCAACCAACTTGACGTCCATAGGATGATTGACATACATAAATGTTGGTTTACATATAATTTAGGCGTGGTTTATTCGTGTAAAGAAGCTCGTGCCTGCATGCGCGACTCTTATTGATTGTTCCTTACTGAGAAGAGATACAAGTGACAATACTCATCTTTGATAATTCTGTTTGGAAAGAAGGACGCTATTTTATATTGTGAAGCAACTCTTTTATTTAAACACTGCCTCCCCTACCTCACGCCTTCAATATATCAATGATCAGGGAATTATTTCAGCTATATACTAGACATGTACGAAATTTAATTGTCTCGATCTACAAACCAAATTTCTTGAATTCAATTGTCTCATCACCACCGCCAGTTAAACTGGTTCGTCAGCAATGCTTCGCTGTCTAAAGCAGTAGGGAGCCATGCTGCACTCCCTCGGAATCATGTGTTCGGTTTGAACTGACGGGTGTGTCACTGCCTTTGAAGTTGGTTTCTCATGAATGCTTATAAACATTTTAGGTAGGAACTGGTCAAAATTTATACATACTAGCAGCTGAGATGATTCCAAAGGGCCAAACAAATTAAATATTTGTATAATTATACACGTATGTATATCTATTGAAGAAAAATTTGTTTTTTTCAACAAACTTCAAAGCTTGTCAGCAGCGATGTCCTCTATTATAAATAAGAAGTCTGTTAATCAAAAAATGATCAGCAAGGCAAGATGAATTGATACTGTATTGTATTATACTTATTTGTGTTTGTAACTATGTATAATACTGTATTGTTTATTATATTTGTAAAAGAATATTATAATGATATTATATTATGCTCCTTGTGAGCTATTTTATGGAAATAAAGCATCATTCTTCTTCTCAGTCTTCCATAAAGTAACTATCAGTGTTTGCGTGCCTATTTTTTTTTAATGAAGGTCGTCAATATGTACTATTAATGAAGTTACACGTATAAATCAATCAGAACGAAATAGATATGATAATATCAAACCGGGTGTACTGCTTAATTAAAGGGATACGCTGGGCAATGCATATTGTAAATATATTTTTTTATATTACGGATTGTACTGCTTTATTTAATTCACCAGTCAGATGTTATGGTACATTATTCATAATTCTTCGAACTTTTCATCGTGTATATTATAATTATCATGATTAAATAACCAGTAAATTCAATACCGTTTTCCGTAGGGGCGAACCTGAACCCCCTACCAGGTCTCTGCCCTGGACCTGCTGGGGGCCTTGAGCGGCCCCAAACCCCCTGCCGATTGGTGCCTACAGTTGACTGAATACCTAGCTACGCCCTTGAGATCTATTATAAACAAGTCAAAGAAACTAAACAGACTAAAAGATCAGTAATGCAAGATCAACAAAGCAGAGATTTTTGTCATGGTCTTTTCTCGTCTACAATGTTGGAAAGTGCTTTGTTTGATATTTCCATAGACCAAGCCACCAAGGTGAGCAACACAGGCTCTGTGGTTATTTAGAGTTATCTCCCTTTGAACCAAAATGGTTTGATTGAAAGTATTTATAATTCATCAAACATTGAAATCTGGGGGTTCTTTGATGTGCAAATTCTAAAAGCGTACTTAAGATTTTGAATATTGGACCATAACAGGGATATGACCAATTTCAAATTTTTCAGTTCTTTGACCACATTCATTTTGTGTCACAAACCTATGTTGTGTTAAATATTCAATCACAATCCTAATTCAGAGCTGTTTTGAGCTTAACATTGTGTCTATACTTGCTCAACTGTTCAGGTTTCAACCTCTGCAGGGACATCCGGTTAGCTGTCATTCTGACAGCCTCTTGTTGCTATTTTTAATGTCTATCTTTTACAGTTTCCAAAATAGTTAGCAAAAAATGTTATATATTGCTTAAAATTGTCATAGAACAAGATATTCTACAATCAGTCGACTGACGATTTCCGCTCTTTGGTTTATATTTATTTGAAGAACTTGCATTGTCCTGCTCATCTTTTTTGCTTATTTAAGTTTTTATCTGTCTATTATAGACTTCCAGCTATTAGGCAGAAACATAACAAAATGGTAAAAATCAAATATGTCTCACTTTTTTGACTCCGTCAAGGGAGACAAAAAATTATGTCATTTGTTTAAATATTTTAGATCATGTAATAAATCACTTATTCTTTTTTATACAAATAAACAGTCTTGCACGTGACTTACAAATCTATCTCAAAATTTGCAGTTTTCCAAAAAGAACTCTTCTGATTGTGAACTGCAGTACTGCTATTATACAAACCAAGATGGGGGTATATACAGTGAATCTGCCTTAAAAAACACAATTAAAACACAGAAAATTCATTTATAGTTGTTATTTTATTATTTAAACATGATAAACAGCACAAAAAAGGCTTTTGGGTAAATAAATATCAAACCAAAAGTTGATTAAAAAGTGAAAGACGAATTGTAAGCAACAATATCCAAGGAACTGTATACTAGTACTAGTAGTCATACAGCCGAACACATTGGATAGAGAATGTTGAGGACAAAAGAAGTTTAATTTGACATTTGATTAGTTAATCCTGATGAGGACTAGATGCATAATAGTCAAATCATTCACTATTTTCGGATTTTGTTGAGATGCTTCAGTTTTAAATGATGTATTTATGAATGTTATTGCAGAAGCCCAGATAGCTTTCCTGACTGTTCCAAGGCTTGGGTTTCATCTCCACCACCAATGCATTTTCCATTAATAAAAACTCTGGGAACCTGGAAAGATAAAACATTATTACAAGTCAATGTTTGAGTTATCACAAGGACTGGTTTGGAAAATCATTGGCCTGTTAAAATGAGAACCACTCATAACCTTTTATAAATAGCATTTCTTGATCTGCATGCTCAGATAAATAATGCAAAATAATAGAAATTTTTTTCTTGTCATGCTTGTCTCATTGATGCATAACTCACATCAATCTCCTTTTTAGTTTTTATTCATCTATATAAATTAATATATGATTTTATACATAAACATAGAAGTTTCTTGCTATATTGAAGACTCATTGGTGGCCTTCTGCTGTTGTCTGCTTTATGGTCGGGTTGTTGTCTGCTTTATGGTCGGGTTGTTGTCGCTTTGACACATTCCCCATTTCCTTTCTCAATTTTATTTTATATGGTATAGTGAAATATTGGTGGTGATCTTAAATTAAATGTACACTTTACTGCAATAAAAAATCAACAACGTTGCGGAATCGTCCTTGTTTATCTATGTTTCACAATTTTCGACCCAAAGATTACCGAGGCTGAATGTTAGAATGTTGGTAATTTTGGTTCGATTATAACTATCGACTTAAAACCGGTACAATAAAAAGTTCACTATATAGGACTTCCGTCTTGTGGATTTTTCTGGTTATGTAATGAAATACAAAGCATGAACACGTTGACTGTCTAAAATAAGTATTCAACTTACAGATCGCCCTCCTGTTAATGTTTTTAGATAATCTTGGATTGCGTCACAATCTGGATCATTTTCTATTTCCATAATCTCGACATCAGCTTCGTTTAAATCCTTTCCATAGTGATTTCTTAAAACCTTTTTTGCCTTGGTACAATAAGGACAGTAAGTTTTCGAAAAGACAACCACTTTTTTCCCACCAATCTTGGCGTCAATCATGGTCTTTACCTTAGACATTTCTAGATTAAGAAATATAACTTCAAAATGAGTATGCTAGTTCTCAGAAAAATAGTCGGTGTTACCTAGCGAAGCATGAAATCAATACTCTGTATCAGCCTGACGCTTTAATTGGGGTACTGTCGGGGATTTTTTAAATATTTTTTATTTTATTGCAAAACAAAGTTTTAACAAACAAAACATTTTTTGGTTATATAGCGATACAGATACAAAACAAAATATACGAAAAACTCATCAATAATAAAAGTTATTGGTCTTTCTTCAGTTCTAATGAACTATGGTGAACTAACATTATTGTGATTGTGAGAATGGATGATCTGAAGTAAAGAGCTGGAAATAAATTTTCTCATTTTTTAATATGTAACTGCTGGGAAAAAATAGCTGCGGAACCGAAGAGCTACGGTTCCACAGCTAGGGAAAAAAATGAATAGTCAAATCGCAAAAGAAATCCTCCTCCCCCATCCGGAATATCAAAGGGTCGCCCAGCTACATTCTCCATTTGGGGGTGGTCATCATACAATACACGTGTCTAAATAGTAATTATGAATAATTTAAAGGGGGTGCATGTTTTCAATTTAAATATTCTAGCACCCATTAACGTATGCTTAAATTGGAAAAAGAACATTTTGTCTTAACACACATGAAAACAATAATGAATTATGACCCCAAAATGATTTAGAATGTATTTATATGCTTGCTGCTCGCTTCACTCAGCACGGCAAACTTTTTTTTTTTTACAATTGGTACATATTGTACCACACATCCTTTCATTTTAAAGCTTTTTCTTTAATAAAACAATCATGATTTGTTCTGTACTCCATAGAAAGTCGCGAGATGCTATATCAGTAACAACATCTTAGTTCTACTATTTAATTTGCCATGATTAATATTTTACAGGGGCATATATACATGTATCATGTACAGTGTTTTAATTTTGGATACCGATGCATTATCATTAGCTCTGGTGGCAAATGTCATAAACAAAGATGGAATTTTGACACATATTTTTTTTGGAAACACCAAACTCAACAAAATAGATAAAATGGATTACGGTACTTCATAACAAAACATGAACCACAACAATAAAAAAATATAATCATAACTACGAATCATAACCTTAGGGACGACAACAAATTAAAGTTCTATGTAGGAGTAAAAAAAACTTAATTCACAGAGTTTTTTCACTGACTCCCACCCCTCTTAACTTAATTGGGGGGGGGGGGGGGGGGGAATGATTGACCAATATAAATACGAGTATAAAAATCAATGTCAAATAAACCAAAATTGCAGCAATTTTAACTCCCACCCCTAACTATTTGATTTAAGTTTGTTATCCTGCATTGATCTTTTGATGTCGTCCCTTAACACTAGCCATAATTCTGAATCGTAACCTTCCAGCTTGTATGATGGCTTGAGTGAGTACCATAGCGCAATGTGTGGCTAAAAGATGTTTGAAAATCCAGGAACTCCTCCATGAAGAGACAGCAACCCGACGAAAGAAAAAAAATGACGGGGTTTAACAGGTTTTTATGAGATCTTGGTTTTTGTTCAGAAATATATAGATCCATACCATGTTGGAATATTTTTAGGTAGTACTTTTGACATCACCATGATCACATATACTTCCTTTAAGTTATGGAAAAGATTAACCCAAAGTGAGATGTCCAACGCCCCCCCCCCCCCCCCCCCCGAATATAGTAATAAGAATAAATAACAAATAACAAGAGCAAGGCGTATATATCGCTGCAAAAACATGCTGTCTGCTGGTTTTTTAATTATTATTCATCTCCCCTTTTTTATGTGCATATTCCAATTCCTGGAAACATTATACGTATAAATTTTAATTATTGCATTAAAATCACGAACTAATTATTGAGGGTGGTAAAGGGTTATTTTCGTGTTTTGCTATTTTTAATTCACGTGCAGCCGTGAAAAAGGTTCGTTATTCGCCGTGTTCCGTGAAATCGGTAAAAAGATCAACGTGCAAGACGTTCATCGTTAAATGGCAATTTTATTTCGCTTTCTTCCGTGCAGATACCCCCTTTTTATGCCCCTTATTATTATAATAATCTTTGGAATAAAATTGAGAATGGAAATGGGGAATGTGTCAAAGAGACAACAACCCGACCAAATGAAAAACAGCAGCAGAGGGTCACCAACAGGTCTTCAATGTAGCGAGAAATTCCCGCACCCGGAGGCGTCCTTCAGCTGGCTCCTAAACCAATACACATATACTAGTTCAGTGATAATGAACGCCATACTAATTTCCAAATTGTACACAAGAAACTAAAATTAAAATAATACAAGACTAACAAAGGCCAGAGGCTCCTGACTTGGGACAGGCGCAAAAATGCGGTGGGGTTAAACATGTTTGTGAGATCTCAACGCTCCCCCTATACCTCTAACCAATGTAGAAAAGTAAACGCATAACAATACGCACATTAAAATTCAGTTCAAGAGAAGTCCGAGTCTGATGCCAGAAGATGTAACCAAAGAAAATAAACAAAATGACAATAATACATAAATAACAACAGACTACTAGCAGTTAACTGACATGCCAGCTCCAGACTCCAATTAAACTGACTGAAAGATTATGATTTCATCATATGAACATCAGGCACAATCCTTCCCGTTAGGGGTTTAGTATCATACCATCATAACATATATGAGAAGAACATAACCCGTGTCATGCCAACAACTGTTTTTAGAATAAATGTGTTTAGTTCCGATGCAAAGACCTTATCAGTGACTCAATATTAACGCCAAAATATGCAATCTGTAATGACTTGACAACAGTATCGTAATTATATCCCTTCTTAATAAGTCTATTCAAAGGTTTTGTAAGTTTCTGAGGTGAATACTGACATCTTTGTGCTTTATAAAGAATATTTTCATAAAAAATTGGATGTGAAATACCTGAACGTGTTAGAAGTCTGCATGTTGAGCTATATTTACGAATGATGTCTTTATACCGATGATAAAATTTAGTAAATGTTTTGACTAGTTTGTGATATCGAAAACCCTGGTGTAATAATTTTTCAGTAATACATAAATTTCTCTCGTTAAAATCTAAAACATTGTTACATATACGAGCGAATCGTACAAGTTGAGATATATAAACACCGTAAGATGGTGACAAGGGAACGTCACCATCTAAAAACGGATAATTAACGATAGGAAATGAAAAATCATCCCTTTTATCATAAATTTTAGTATTCATTCCATTAGTGATATAGATATCAAGATCGAGAAAAGGGCAGTGGTCATTGTTAGTATTAGCTTTATTTAAAGTAAGTTCAACAGGATAAATTTCATTAATATACATACTGAAGTCGTCATTATTGAGAGCCAAAATATCATCCAAATATCTAAAAGTATTATTAAATTTGTTTATCAGATGTTGTTTCGATGGGTCTTTGCTTATTTTTGTCATAAATTGTAACTCATAACAATACAAAAACAGGTCCGCAATAAGTGGTGCACAGTTAGTCCCCATTGGAATTCCGATAATCTGGCGATATACGGAATCCCCAAGGCGAACAAAAATGTTATCTAGTAAAAATTCAAGGGCATATATAGTATCAAAGCATGTCCAATTAACATAGTTTTTTTGTTTATTGCTACTAAAAAATGACCTAAAAGAGTTTGAACATATATATTCACATTCTGATTTTTAGAATGCCCATTTAATTAGGTGTGTGAATTTTTTCTTAATGAGAATGTGAGGCAATGTGGTATATAGGGTAGAAAAATCAAAACTTTGAACAGATTCAAAATCACCAATATAAGCATGCAATTTATCAAGTACTTCCAACGAGTTCTTGACACTCCAAAAGTAATTTATTCCACTATTTTCGAAGGCCTTATTTGAACAATTTATTATCAGGTTTTTAATTGTACCAAGTGTGCTGGTAAGAAGAATAGACAATTTAGTAGTTGAACAATGGCTTGAAGACGAAATAAAAATCTATATTTGTAAGGGGTTTTGTGTAGCTTAGGAAGCCAATACATAGTTGGGACTTTCATTGTATTTGGCTCTGCTTGTAAAGCGGTGGCTAAAAGTTTATGTTTGTTACAGATTTCGTTATCTGAAAATGGAGTCAGTTGGAATGTTGGTGAATTGGTGATTTCCTTTTTCAGAACCTCAATGTAAAATTTACGTCAAACAATAATAATATTATTAGCAGCTTTATCGGCCGGGACAAAAACAAATTCCTTGGCTAGTTCTTTTAGTTTATGTTTGATACGAGAAATAGGTTTATTGTGGTTATTGTTAATAGTAAAATGTTCTTTAAAATGTTGAATACGTATATCAAATATCTTCTTACTGAATTACAAAAAGAGTCCAAAGATTTTTTGTCAGCTTTTTCCCGTTTTATCCATTTCATACAGTAAGTATGGAGTGAGTCGTGGATGATATTACGACACTCATTCCAATTAATAATTGACGGGGGACGATATTTAGGTCCTTTACTGAGGAATGATTTTAACTCTCGGTCTTGAACGATGCTAAGATCTCCTGTTATAACATGGGAAATGGGTCCATAAATATATTCGGAATTACTGCAATTACATGAAGTAGGTGTATTTTCACTGATATTAACATCTTTACACAGTTGACTATAATTAAACACAAATTTCCGGGTAGATTTCTTGTAAATATAACAAATAAGAGGTAGCTCAGTATTGTCAAAATATCCAGGAATTTGTTCTTTAACAGAGTGGTCGTTAAATATACCGGCAATATTTACAAAATCAAAGCCTTTATTGACATACTTAATTTTAATAAAATGTTTTTTATGATCTTCAGGGCGATCGATTTTGGGAAATAATCACAGGCACTTGTCTCAAAAAAAATATTCCTATATACCTTTATATAACAAGGTATATATAGGAATTTTTTTTTTAGAGACAAGTGCCTGTGGAAATAATTTAGAATAACAATATGCCATAATAATTTGAACAATTTCATACTTAGGATTGCTATATGAAATTGTGTTGCAATCCTCCAAAATTTTATTTAACTTATTAACCGGTAACGAACAGGGTTTTGTTAACAGATAATGTCTGCCGTTGTTTTTTGAAATAGAAATTAGGTCCGAAATATTGGTATGATTGGCAATAGTACGTTTTAAGCCGGTAAACAAGACTCGTTGTTTCCACATTACGATAAATGTTCTATTTTTTACACCGATTTACATGCATGACAAAATCTGTTCCGTTGTCATAACAAGTAACCTATACATTTTCAATGTCTGTTGACTTAACGTGCAACCTAATACTATAAACGGGAAAACGTTTGACCTAACTATATAAACACATATATTAGTAATATATTTACTATATTTTTTAAATTTTTTGTAATACACGAATTGATCGATATTCCGTTAAAGTGGCATTCGAAACATTATAGCTAGCACACGTCAACTTATCATATATATGTCTTATAGTATAGGCAATATTAATTTTCTTATGCTCAATTCTAAACCCAGTAAGAAAATACTTTTCAAGAAAAGAATAAACTAGAGGCCCTAAAGAGCCTGTGTCGTTCACCCGCGTATTTTTGCATTTTCAACATTATCATGATTATAGTTCTGGGGCCGGTAACAAGAAGCATTCTTATGTCTTACGAACATCTAAAGAGTGTCTTAAGATTTAAGAGTGTAACAAGACCCAACCTCAGACCTATCTTAGAATGATTGACAGCCCTTAATGTTTTGAAAAAATGCATGATTTAAGAACGATTCTTAGGTCTATCTTAAAGCGATCTTACTAATTCTGGTAACACGAAATCATTCTTAAATTTTGGTCAGTTATTAAGTGTTCTTAAAACAAACTTAGCAACTTAGGGATGTACCAAGAACAATTCGCAACAGCTTCTCTTGATATTTTTTATAAGAGTGGTCCCGACTACTCTTAGCTGCACATTCATTTGTTAATCTAACAAGTTGCTTTTTGAAAAAAGACAAAACGTGAACCTTGGAACTTTTTATTCTAATAATTAAAACAACTAAATAAGAATATATATAAGTGTTATCTTGGCCATGTGTGTAGAGGATAATATTTTCTATAAATCATAACAATTTTGGCATGTTGAGAGAAGTGTTAAATGAAAGGCTTAAGCAAGGAGAAAAATAGATGTTGTAAGACGTATATATATATATATATATAATTTCTTCAGGAATGATAAAAATTCAAAACATGGGGGACACATGTACCTTTTTCCAAAAATTCATAAAATTAATCTAGAAATAAGAAATGAGGCATTGCTGGCCAGCTAGCAGGACACATTGATGTTTGGTACCGACAAATCATCAATAAGTGTAACTCACCCGCGAGAGATACTGACTTGATCTAATTATAAATTTTAAACCATTATTGAAGAGGCATAACTTTATTGCCCCCACTGCACTGACTCTGTCCACTATTGTGCCCAACAACTTTTTCTTCCTCTCGTTTTTTTACTGTATCTGTGAGTTTTCACAGGAAGAAGATTTTATTGTTTTTAATCTCGCCAACTAGTATCTAATACTTATCAGAATTAAAGTTTGGTTTCATTGGCTTAGCGGGCTCTTCCCCCTTCGATATTTCATTCTGAGCCATGCTGTTTTGAAAAGTGTTTTATTTACAGCAAAGAGAAAATTGTGATTTTTTTTCAATTTTAAACCAAGAGTTCGAATGATTTATGTTGAAATCATCACTTCTTAAATTTTACGGACGCCGTTATGAGTTGGATGAACGTTATGTAGTATCCGTTTCATAGATGATATCGGTTATGTCGTAACTACAACCCCATTCACATGTCACGAATGTGACCTACCGAATTAGACTATTTACCGGCTACGTATAATGAGCAACACGACGGGCGAGCAGGATCCACTTACCCTTCCGAAGCACCTGAAATCATCCCAAGTTTTTAGTGTGGTTTTCGTGTTGCTGTTTGTGACATTTTTATGTCTATTGTGTCTGTTTTGTTCACGCATAGTGTTCAATATAATGGAATTCGATAAGACTGCCAAACGATGAGAGGTTTAGCGCTAGAAAACCAGGTTCAATCCACCATCTACTGTTGAAAATGCCTGTAACATGTCAGGAATATGATAGTTGTTGTCAATTCGTTTGATGTGCTTTATCATTTGATTTCGCCATTTGATAAGGGACTTTCCATTTTGAATTTTCCTCGGAGTTCAGAATTTTGTGATTTTACTTTTTGTTAGAAGGCTTCAGACCACAATTAATGATGGTCTTCTGCTTTTTTCTTTGAAAAGTTGACTATTTATGTGGTCCTATGAGTTGTCTATATATTGAAATAAGTAAAAAGATGTGGAAAAAAATATTGTTAAAAGTGTGTAAGTGTAAGAGATAAATTTGTCCTGGTAAAATATGTCTGGGTGGACACATATAACTAGTAGAAAAAGTCCATGGTTACAAAATTTACTAGTATTTTTTGTCCGATGTTAGTAATTTATGTCCCCAGACTAATTTTCCTAGGAGTTGTAGTCCATGTCATTAATATTCCTAGGTAAAAACGTCCATGTCCTCTTTATAGGAAAAATATTAATGAATCAAATCATTTAAGTTTAAACAATGGAAACTTATAAGAGTTGTTTGTTTATATTTTTAATAAAATGTATGTCCCCAGACTAATTTTCCTAGGGAATCATGTCAATGTCATTAATATTCCTAGGTAAAATCGTCCATGCCCTTTATTTTGTAATGTAAAAAAATGTTATATTTTGATATTGTTATATAGAGTTGTGTATCAATTCTTTTAATAAAGTTTATGTTTCCAGACTAATTTTCCTAGGAAATTTTTTTCCATGTCATTAATATTCCTAGGTAAAATCGTCCATGTCCTGTATTTTAAAAGGAACGTTTTAATGAAACAAATTATTTACATGGAAATGCAATTTTGATGATTTAAAATATTGTTCGGATCAAGAGCTCGAGCATTAAAAATTATACTAGTTATACTAGTATAACATATTAGGACAACTTTTCCTAGGAAAATATGTGCCAGACATATTTTACTACCTATGGACTTATTTTCCTAGGAAAAATTGTCCTGGGACTTACATTCCTAGTAAAATAATGACCATGGACTTGTTTTCCTAGGGAAAAAAGTCTGGCGGACAGATTTTACTACCGGACTAAATTTACTGTTACATAAGTACTAATTTGGCCGAAATAAAAGTAGGATAGAACTTAGCTTTCGTCATTTATTCAAGTTGCAAATCCTACCAGTGTCATGTTCATAGGGCTCTCAAAAGAAAAAGCACCGATGGATTGTCCTTGGACAAGAATATTTTAATAGAGTTACAATGGTCTGTAACCAGTTAAATTTATTTCATTTTTGAAGCGGTGCAATTTTTTTTATTCAATTTGACTTTTATTAAAAATGCTTTGTAGCAAAGGGGCATAATATATGAGGTCTGGCCCGAGACCACAATTAATTCTCCTATCATTTCTTTATAACGTTTTGTCGCATTAAAAAAAATTGAATTGTTCTTTTTGTCTCATTTTTTGTGTGAGTAATGTACAGTTCAAGTCCCAAAACATATGCAATTTTCAGAAAAATTGCATGTTTACATCATACAAATTTGGCCAATACACATCCATACCCCTATAGGCAAGTCAAGAGATGTTCCGAAAAGTGTAAATATAACCTTTTTGCACCTGGCCTAATCACTCTTTCCTTATTAAAATCAGTTAAAATAAAACATCCAAAAGTTTATTTCAGCTCTCTTCTTTCATTCCCACCCCAGAAAAGCTAAGAAATGAATGAGAAAGGGAAAGAAAAAAAATAAAGAAAAAATACACTATAATTAAAGGGAACTATATTCGTAAAGCGGGGTCATTAATTGTGGTCTTGGGCCGTCTGAGGCCAGAATTAGTTTCCTTACGTTAAATAGGAAGTTGATTGTTGTCTGCATTTTATCGTTCGTTAAAACGTTTGTATGATTCATTTCAGGCAATTCTAATTTCTTTGAGAGGAACCCAACACGGACACGCCGGATAATTATTAAGAACTCGTAACTTGAAAACTATTACGATGCAACTTAAGGGGGAAATAAGACCGATCTACGAGCAACCTGAGGGAGCTTTGATTTACACTCTTTGAATGATCTTAGGATTATCTTATATTCCCCTTAATTCAATCCTTACGATCTCTCTTAATATAATTTCTTGTTACCGGCCCCTGTTTAGTTTTTCACTCATCTTATTTAATTTTGCCCTAAAACAAAAGAGCGGAAAAAATATCGTCTTTTAATGGGAATCACTCCTATGTTTTCGGCATAATTTGACCTGATTGTAACTCTTATTTTGCTCATCATTTTTGCTGTTTAAAGTTTCTATCTTCCTATTGTAGTTTTTAAGATTTGAGATAAAATGGCAAAAAAAAAGATGGAAAAAAAGGTGTTCTTCAAGGACAATAACCCTGCGAGCTAAAAGTGCGAGCATCGCATGAATTCCAAAATGAGCCAGACAAATTTCGTCGACTTGGTAATCGTCGCCTGCTATGCATGTACCACACACATTGCAAATCCTTTCTCAGTCGAAATGCCACAATCAAGAAGAAAACACAATCGATTGACAACCTACATAACGAATCAGGAGGCAAATAAGTATCTATGACCACGAAAAGATGTTTCTAGTACCAACACGTCTCGATCAGCCAATTTGTGTTGGTGAGCGTAAAACTTGTGTGGTGTCGATTTCAGTCGTTTTTCTTCATAACACTGTTGGAACAGTTTGTGTGTTAGGGACTAATCCCAGTTATAATGAAGTCCATATATTACCTTAATTAGCTGTATTTGGTAAAACGTTTCGGAATTTTTGATCCTCAATACTCTTCAACTTCGTACTTGATTTGGCCTTTTTGACTTTTTTTTAGTCTTTTGTAGACGAAACACAAAATTTCGATCCTATTATCTTTATGATGAATTTATTTTCAACAATTGGGATGGGGAAAAATGTAAACAATTAATTGCGATTAAGACAATAACTCTTGAATGTACTATAAATAATATCAGCTGTATTTGTTATTTTTCCAAAAAGGGGGTTCCCCAACCCAGGATAAAAGGAGGGTTCCAACTATATGACTCCGGTCAAATGCATTGGTCGTCAAAAAAGGGTTCCAACCCTCGGATCCCACTTCTGGATCCGCCACTGGAGAGTTTGCAAACCGCTGAGAAATGGGAAGTAGACAATATAAATGTTGAATTCGTCATGTTTGTCATTAATGTGCCAGAAATATTGTTGTGTCTGAAATATTAATCGTAAAATAAAATACACGATGATCTACTAGGAGATTTCTCACGGACCTGTTAATATATCTGGGACACGCTAATTTCTGTCTCGAAATCGTAGTTAATCCACTGCCAAGCAATCATTTATATTAACGTAAACAGGTCGGCATAAAAGGAATACTTCATCTTAAGAATGAACACATGAACTTAACATGAGGTAAAATCATTTTAGAAAAATGGAATAAAAATTTTATCAAAATAAAACTTGAACATCTATTAGACACGATCATAGTATCAAGTAGTCCTAATAGAAGCGATGACATATATTTCATTAGAGCATCACTGTCAGCTTCTTTTTCCGTTCCAACTCTTCAAGTTGATCATTGCCACCAATGCTTTTACCATTAATAAATATTCTTGGAACCTAAAATAACATAATCAGCACAATTATTATATTTCTTAAAAAAATGAAAATGGCATGCAAAAATAACATTTTATTAACCTTGGTTTGTCCAAGCTATTACCTACATGGTTTATCTTCATCTCGAACCCATAAAGCCAATATTGCGAATAAAATATTTTCCGGTATTCTGTTAATACGTATAATGGAATAAACAGAAATTTTGCAATTTTATGCAAGAAATTAAGTGAAAACTTGCGACTTATAACCACATATTAGTTGATACTAATACTATTCAGGTTTTTCATTTCCAATGATGATCTCCTGAAAAATGGGTGTGTTCGGTATATAAAAATCGAGGGTTTCTAATAGTAGATTTGAAGTCATCTCATTGGAAGATTTTTGGACTCTATTTTAATGCGGATAATTTGTAACTTAAATGAAAGGTACAGCATGCTTATTTTTTTTATTTTCACAGACAGTTGTCATCAATAGAGCAGGAACGGCATACCCTTCAAATCCTATTTATTTTAAAAAGTTTATTTTAAAAAGTGTTAATTCGTCATGGTTTTTGAAAAAAAAGTCTTTTTCGTTAATTTTTTGTACATAAGGCCGTTAGTTTTCTCGTTTGAATTGTTTTATTGTCATTTCGGGGTCTTTTATAGCCGACTATGCGGTATGGGCTTTGCTCATTGTTGAAGGCCGTACGGTGACCTATAGTTGTTAATTTCTGTGTCTTTTTTAGCATCTTTTGGAGAGTTGTAATCATACCACATCTTCTTTTTTTAAACTAACGGCCTCATTTATCTACAAAATATGACTCAAAGCTCATTTTACTACGACATGTGGAACATATCTGTGATTATCTATGACATAGATTTTGCTGCATAACCTGTCTTTTATAAACCCGGGTCGTTGTCGACATATTTTTAAATATCCATATAAAGATTTCAAAACGAACCATAGAATAAACTTGTGTTATTCCCGTTTGTTTGACAATAGACTAAATGTATTGCTCTTTATTATCTTAGGCTACATTTAATGTACTATTTGGATTAATTGGACTGAAACCAAAATGTGACAGTTCGTGATAGTCTCGTCTAGGAAAAGTATGTTCCACATTATGTTATATATATATAAAACATAATGTGGAACATATAGAACATATATTTATATATATAGCATTAACAGTTCTAATGTTACATGCAGTACTAACAATTATAATGTTACATGCCACTAGCTCACTATACTTTATATAGAAAAATCAGTATAATATCTATTATAAAAAAATATTGCATAACATGGAACTATATATGCATACATAAATTAGGCAGTTTGTCTTCTCGTTTTACATTAAACAAAAATTGTCATTTTATTATCTTTAATAGCTACCTATACGGTATTGGCTTTGCTCATTGCTGAAGGCCGTAATGTGTTGTTAACTTTTTGTGTCACTTGGTCTATTGTTGAGAGTTGTCTCATTGGCAATCATACCACATCTTCTTATTTTTATTAAGATGTATTTTTCTGTATGTTAGGCTGGAAAAAAACAGAACAAATGAGGTTGCATATACTAAAAGATGTGAGTCTGAAATGTGCATTCTTAAAAAGGTGGCAAATAAGTATCAAATGTCATTTCTAAAATTTGAATATAACATTTGGTTTATTCTTGAGGTTTTTTCACACCCGAATTTAGATTTTTTTAATTTTACTTTTAAAGTACAGAAATTAACCATTACATGCATGAACTAGTTTATATTTTAAACAATAACTGACCGATTTTGCTCCTGTTATTTTTCCAAGATACTGTTGGATTGCGTCACAGTCAGGATTATTGTCGATTTCAATAATGTCTTTTTCATCTTCACCAAAATATTTCTTCAGCGTAGCTTTTGCCTTTTTGCAGTAAGGACAGTAGGATTTTGAAAAGACAACTACCTTCTTCCCAGCAATTTTTCCATCAACGAAAACTTTAGCCTTCGACATTTTTTAATCTTGTAAGAAAAAAAAAACCACATTCAGTAATATATAACTCGAAGCGTGTCGTATAAAAGAAGTCTTATTCAACTTTCCTTTTACTGGGGTATGCAAAAGGGTAAATTTAATAATTAAAAAAAAACAACATTTGGTAAATTTTTGTTGTAATTTTAAAGTAAGAGACAGTAATGAATTGCAATGAATTTGCTTCGAATTCATTAATTACATTTAGACAATTACATGAAATTAAGTTACGAACATGAACATTTCTTTCAATCCTTTTAGATATTATATTTTAAAAATAGAATTTAAAGTGTATCCGGTTGTCATAACAAGCTTAACTTTTAATAGATTTGTATTATCTATTTCATTTTATATTTAACTTGCAATCTGATAAAGTTTAAACAAAACAAAACAGCTATTCAAACTTAACTAACACGTTTGAAATATCAACTTTAAATACCTTTTGTTTCTTCTTATGAACTTCTCAATTTTGCCATGTACGAATCGACCCTCTTTTAAAAGTGACAATCTAGAAGAAAAAAAAGCTTCTAATTTTGACAGGTTGTAAGAAATCTAAAAACATACAATTCCTCCCAGCTGAAGTTGGTTTTTAAAATCAAACTGAACCGGATTTTAAATAAAGGTTAATATACTTTTCATTTAAAAAGCAGTTACAATGTAGCCTACGTTCAGACATTTTTTTTCTCTTTAAATAGTAAATACTAACCTAACCTTATGAATGTATTGTACGCGTTGGTCCCATTTTAAAAATATATTTTTTTAACAATCCACTTTTTTGAAATAAGTTTGAATTGAGAGGTAATTTTAAGAATGTACTCTTTTATTTCATTTTCTATAGACTCTTTCACTACTGTGAGATATATTGTTGATGTACCGGCTTTCTGAGAACTAGAGATGTTTTTCGGGGTACGTTGTTTATTGACATATATATACGTTACGCTTCATAACCGTGTCACTTGTGGCAGTGCGGCTCAATCTTTCTACCTATTTTAGGGATACGTTGTTTATAATTGAATACCTATATAACAGTGTTACTTGTGGCGCTCAATGTTAATCCTACCCTTCCAGAGCACACCAAATCACCCTCGATTTTTGTAGGGGACTGTATTTCTCGGTCTTGAGTTTGTCTATTGTGTTTCATACGATGGTGTTTTTTTTTCGTCGATTTTTTTTATTTTGACATGATTTATTGGATTTCTCTGCGACTATGAGTTTTGATCCATCTTTTGATATCTTCTGCCATCTCTTTTCTAATCCGTATATTGACATCGTAAGTACAGTTGTAATTTTGATAAACTTAAATCCAGTTTGTCGGCCCACGTGGTTCATTACATGATTTGCTCGACTCTGGCTTTTTTAATGGGGTTGTTCCCAAATGCATTTTTCATGCGATGTTCGGTATCTTCTTATTTTTCTTGGTTCCAAATCAACTCGTCCTTAGTGAAAGTGTCGTTCTTTTCTACAACTTTGGGCAAGCACTTCCATTGATTAACGAATAACCGTCCTAGTCATTATACATGTATCATACTTTTTTCAAAAAAGTTCAAACGTCGAAAAAATAAAGAATGCTGATTCATCACTGACTTTTTTTTAAATTATTTTATAGAACATAACGAGTCTATAGTTTTTTTAAGTTTGTGTTGTTGTAAGGACTAAGGTAGGCCATTTTAGAGTACTAGTATTTAGCATATATCTGTATGACAACGATTACAATTGACTTTTCTACACTCTATACAAGTATTCCACATTCCAAACTAAAAGACAAATTGGAAGAGTTGGTATTGCTTTGTTTCATAAAAAAGAATGGCCAACGAAGATACAAATATCTTGTCTTAGGAAGGGATAAATCCTACTTTGTAAAGGATCACTCTGATTCAAACCAAAAATTCTCTGAAACTGACATTATCAAGATGCTTGATTTCTTGATTGACAACATATTTGTTACGTTCGGAGGACTTGTTTTTCAACAGACAATCGTCATTCCAATGGAAACAAATTGTGCCCCTCTTCTTGCCGACTTGTTTCTTAATTATTATGAGGCTGACTTCATACAGGAACTTCTTAGGAAGAAAGATAAGAAGTTAGCAATATCCTTTAACTCTACTTTCCGCTATATAGATGATGTTCTTTCACTAAATAATTCAAAATTTGGTGACTATGTCGAATGCATCTATCCCAATGAACTAGAGATAAAGGATACAACCAGATACAGTTGAGTCAGCCACATATCTTGACTTACATCTTGAAATTGACAATGAGGGTCGATTGAAAACAAAACTTTACGACAAAAGAGATGATATCAGTTTTCCAATTGTGAACTTTCCATTTCTAAGTAGCAACATTCCAGCAGCACCAGCATATAGTGTATCCCCAATTGATACGATATTCCCGTGCTTGCATTTCCTATCATGATTTTTTGATAGAGGGTTGTTGCTCACAAGGAAGCTATTAAATCAAGAGTTCCAAATGGTGAAGTTGAAATCATCTCTTCGTAAATTTTACAGACCCCATCACGAGTTGGTTTACCATTATGGAATAACCGTTTCACAAATGATATCGGATGTGTTCCTTACGTCGTAACTACAGTTTCCTTCCCTTTCATAAATGTGACCTACCGAATTCGACTATTTACCGGATTTGTTATCTCATAAGCAACACGACGGGTGCCACATGTGGAGCAGGATCTGCTTACCCTTCCGGAGCACCTGAGATCACCCCTAGTTTTTGGTCGGGTTCGTGTTGTTTATTCTTTAGTTTTCTATGTTGAGTTATGTGTACTATTGTTTGTTTGTTTGTCCTTTTCATTTTTAGCAATGGCGACGCAGTTTATTGTCGATTTATGAGTTTGACTTCCCCTCTGGTATCTTTCGTCCCTCTTTTACAGGCATACCTATAGCAGCGCGACGCTGACCATCTCAAGTTGGTTTTTTTTGCATTGTTCAGCAGTATGAAGGTTCAAAACCGAGCAAGCATAGTTGATACTCGACAAGTGCCGCCCGTAGGTATATTTCTGAGACTTATAATATAATGCCGGTTTGTGATAGATGTTTTGAGGTTTAAATTTTTTAAGAAAGCCTCGGCGTTTATTTGCATTTGCAATACTATTGTTTGTATGTTGAATGATCGTGTCCATTTTAAATCAGATTGAAGAGTAATATCAAGATAGTTTGCTGAAGAGACGAATTCTATCAGATTTGACTGTGAAGAATGTAATTATATGTTAGATGGTGGTGTTCTTGTTTGAGGCAGTGAGAACTGCATATTTGTCAGGATGGAAAGCCATCAACCAGTCTTCTGTTGTTATATATATGATCTTGATGTGTTTTAACCTTCAAGCTAAACATTAAAACACACTGTGATTTTTATGGTGATGGTGAAGAAAGAATAAGGGAGCTACCATTTGATTTTTATTTTCAATTTGTGATTTTAACTGACCCTCTGGTATCTTTCGTCCCTCTTTTCACTAAAACCTGGGATTAAATTTTGAGCCATAGACTTAAACTAAAGACAAAAACAGTTTGTCAATAGTCTAGGCTCACGTCAATTAAAGTAAGAGGGAAATTACAGCTGCGTATAGACAGGTACGGGTCCAGGATGTGAAAAACGTTCTACGGGAAATCCACTGTGGAGATTGATACAGCAACTTGTAATAAGAGAATCCGACAGAGGAGGATTTAGGCAACTATAGGTTATCGAATGGCCTTCAATAATGAGAAACACCAATATGCTGTAGTCAGTTATATAAATTCCCGACATTACTAATCAAACCCGGAAAAAATGTGTTCATTAAATAGTATATGACAACACGGAAAACAGATGCACCAATTAAACAACAAACAACGACAATGACCATCCAGACTTGCGACAATCACACGAATAGTTGGCATGGTTAAATATGTTTGGGAGCGCTCAAACTCCCTCTAACTTGGAAAAAAAGAGTGCCAATTAAAGAACCTTAGTGAGCACGCTCACATACCCCACGTCCCCACATTGTCATTGGAGAAATTAAATAAGTATAAGAAAAAAAAAATTGTATAAGAAAAAATACTGAATAATAATTTGCTGTCAATATACACATCTACATAGTATGTCCTTATTATCTACAAAATTTCATGAAATTCTGTTGTGTGTTTTCAGAGGAGTTGAGATGACAAACTGTTGCAGAAGTACATTGAAGCAAATAAGTTCAAAGGGGCATAACTCCTAGAAAAAAAATTGAATCGTAATTTCCTGTTGATATGCACATCTACCTAGTATGTCCTTATTATCTACAAAGTTTCATGAAATTCTATTCTGTGGTTTGAGAAGAGTTGAGATGACAAACTGTTGAAGTAGTACCTTAAAGCAAATAAGTTCAAAGAGGCGTAACTCCTAGAAAAAAAACTGAATCGTGATTTCCTGTCGATATGCACATCTACATAGTATGTCCTTATTATCTGAAAAGGTTTCATGAAATTCTGTTATGTAGTTTCAGAGGAGTTGCGATGACAAACTGTTGCAGTAGTACATTGAAGCAAATAAGTTCAAAGGGGCGTAACTCCTAGAAATAAAATTGAATCGTAATTTCCTGTCGATATGCACAACTACATAATATGTCCTTTTCATATAAAAAGATTTCGTGAAATTCTGTTGTGTGGTTTGAGAGGAGTTGCGATGAAAAACTGTTGCAGTAGTACATTAAAGTAAATAAGTTCAAAGGGGCGTAACTCCTAGAAAAAAAATTGAATCGTTATTTACTGTCGATATGCACATCTACATGGTGGACCTTAAATCCTATGGCAGCTAGCCAGATCCGGAAAAAATCCCGTTTTTGGTTTTTGGTTTTAGTCTTATTGTGTAACTCTTCAATATAAAGATATAAAAGTATTTGTATACATAATATTGTACTCCAAATGAAGATAATTTTTATTAGCGATTCTAGATTGTGTGGCGTTGAAAGAATTAATTTGGGATCCCACAGAAATATTGTCAGAAGAATAAACTATCACTGTGTTCCTGGTTTGAAGTTGGGTGACGTAAAGCGATACGTGAGGAGTGAAAACTTTAAAAAAACTTTGCAATCAGAGCCGCGTTGTGGTCTTTCTGAGTGTCGGGATAAATAACATCCCTGAGGATATTTATGGAAGAACTGGAGAGGACTTAGATGTATTATACAAACGAATCGTAAAGAAGTTCAACCAAATTGAAATAGCAGTGAAGACAGTGGCTTTTAATGCCAAAGTTGTAATAGCAACAATACCCCCTAAAGAATTAGAACGAACCATCAGAAAATATCCTCATAAGAGTGAAAAATTAGGTACTTTATCTCGTAATCATCAGCAATCATATGAGAATTTTGTATGTAGAATAAATGAGGATTTTATAAATGACTTTAATCAGAAAGAAACGCAAGTCCACATACCCTTGCATAGGGCCCTAAGACAGCACAGAGGAAGGAGAGGAAGTGTTTTTTCTTATAATAAACTTCGTGATGGTTTACATCCAGATCATGATTTGAAAAAACATTGGATGGAAATGATAGTCTCAAGACTGGAGCAGTTTATATAATGTATATGAACCATTAAAAGACTTGTATTAAACATGATATTAGTACACGTATAACAAAAATGTTGTTTGCAATTTTAATATAAAAAAAAAAACACCAATGAACCCTCTATCAAACAAAGCTATATTTGTGCTCCTCGTCCTTATTAACATGTCAACATGAATGCTGCTATGGACACAAGGTCCTTACTTGTGTTATTCATGTTAGAAATTCCTACCAACATGACCAAAAAATACATTTAAGCAATATAAATATTTTGATCCCTTTTTCATAAATTATTAAGAGTAATAGCCTTTTTAAAAAAAAAAAGCCAAGACAAGTATCTCACGACCATTTTGGATGAGACTTCATGGACTCATCATATTTTATCAAAATTTATGTACAAAATGTATTTAGAACAAATCACATGGAGCAATATAAAAATAAGACGATGTTTTATATGATTGCCAATGAGGCAACTCTCCACCAGAGACCAAATGACATAGAACTGAACAACTACAGGTCACAGTATGGCCATCAAGTTCATCAGTGAAATATACATGTATATAATCAAAATAATTTAATAGTCATTTTTTAGTAAAATGTTTGAAAGAGTTTGATGAAAATAAGTTTTCATTTTCTTTTGGTATACAACTTCACATTTAAAATATTATGCCTTTGTATATTGATTGTTGGTGTAAGTTAATAGGCAGTTATTATGAAATGGCTTTGTCACATTGTGTATTGAGGACTGCTTCAACATGTACATGTACAATGTATCCTGGCTTTGTACTATTCTCCACATGTAATATATAATAATATGTTATCATAAACACATTACCTGGGTAGCTGGATTATGATTTCTATGATCATATGTTAGTTACAAAGGTACCAGGATTATAATTTAGTACGCCAGACGCACATTTCGTTTACATAAGACTCATCAGTGACGTTCATATCAAAATATTAGAAAGCCAAACAAAAACAAAGTTGAAGAGCATTGAAGATCCAAAATTCCAAAAAGTTGTGCCAAATAAGGCTAAGGTAATCTAAAAAAAATGTATGCCTGCATTGACCTTTATCTGGGTAGCTGGATTATGATTTCTATGATCAAATGTTGGCATTGACCTTTATCTGGGTAGCTTGTTTATGATTTCTATGAACATATGTTGGCTTTGACCTATATCTGGGTAGCTTGATTATATTCCATATCATCATGTATTATCATTGACCTTTACCTGGGTAGCTGGATTATTTCTACATATCATATGTTGGCATTGATCTTTATCTGGGTAGCTGGATTATGATTTCTATGATCATGTTTTGACATTGACCTTTATCCGGGTAGCTGGATTATGATTTCTATGATCACGTTTTGACATTGACATTTATCCGGGTAGCTGGATTATGATTTCTATGATCATATTTTGGCATTGACCTTAATCCGGGTAGCTGGATTATGATTTCTATGATCATATGTTGGCATTGATCTTTATCTGGGCAGCTGGATTATGATTTCTATGAACATATGTTGGCTTTGACCTTTATCTGGGTAGCTGGATTATGATTTCTATGATCATATGTTGGCATTGACCTTTATTTGGGTAGCTGAATTATGATTTCTAGGATCATATGTTGGCTTTGACCTTTATCTGGGTAGCTGGATTATGATTTCTATGATCATATTTTGGCATTTGACCTTTTTCTGGGTAGCTGGATTATGATTTCTATGATCATGTGCTGGCATTGATCTTTATCTGGGTAGCCGGATTATGATTTCTGTGATCATATTTTGGCATTGACCTTAATCCAGGTAGCTGGATTATGATTTCTATGAACATATGTTGGCATTGACCTTTATCTGGGTAGCTGGATTATGATTTATATGATCATATTTTGGCATTGACCTTAATCCGGGTAGCTGGATTATGATTTCTATGATCATATTTTGGCATTGACCTTTATCTGGGTAGATGGATTATGATTTCTATGATCATATGTTGGCATTGACCTTTATCTGGGTAGCTGGATTATGATTTCTATAATCATATTTTGACATTGACCTTTATCCGGGTAGCTGGATTATGATTTCTATGAACAAATGTTGGCATTGACCTTTATCTTGGTACCTGGATTATGATTTCTATGATCATATTTTGGCATTGACCTTTATCCGGGTAGCTGGATTATGATTTCTATGAACATATGTTGGCATTGACCTTTATCTGGGTAGCTGGGTTATGATTTCTATAATCATATTTTGGCATTGACCTTAATCCATGTAGCTGGATTATGATTTCTATGATCATATTTTGGCATTGACCTTAATCAGGCTAGCTAGATTATGTTTTCTATGATCATATGTTGGCATTGATCTTTATCCGGGTAGCTGGATTATGATTTCTATGAACATATGTTGGCTTTAACCTTTATCTGGGTAGCTGGATTATGATTTCTATGAACATATGTTGGCATTGACCTTTATCTGGGTAGCTGGGTTATGATTTCTATAATCATATTTTGGCATTGACCTTAATCCATGTAGCTGGATTATGATTTCTATGATCATATTTTGGCATTGACCTTAATCAGGCTAGCTAGATTATGTTTTCTATGATCATATGTTGGCATTGATCTTTATCCGGGTAGCTGGATTATGATTTCTATGAACATATGTTGGCTTTAACCTTTATCTGGGTAGCTGGATTATGATTTCTATGAACATATGTTGGCTTTGACCTTTATCTGGGTAGCTGGATTATGATTTCTATGATCATATTTTGGCATTGACCTTAATCTGGGTAGCTGGATTATGTTTTCTATAATCATATTTTGGCATTGACCTTTATCCAGGTAGCTGGATTATGATTTCTATAATCATATTTTGACATTGACTTTTATCCAGGTAGCTGGATTATGATTTCTATAATCATATTTTGACATTGACCTTTATCCAGGTAGCTGGATTATGATTTCTATAATCATATTTTGACATTGACCTTTATCCAGGTAGCTGGATTATGATTTCTATGAACATATGTTGGCATTGATCTTTATCTGGGTAGCTGGATTATGATTTCTATAATCATATTTTGGCATTGACCTTTATCCGGGTAGCTGGATTATGATTTCTATGATCATATGTTGACATTGATCTTTATCTGGGTGGCTGTTTTATGATTTCTATGATCTTATTTTGGCATTGACCTTTATCCGGGTAACCGGATTATGATTTCTATGAACATATGTTGGCTTTGACCTTTATCTGGGTAGCTGGATTATGATTTCTATGATCATATTTTGGCATTTACCTTAATCTGGGTAGCTGGATTATGTTTTCTATAATCATATTTTGGCATTGACCTTTATCCGGGTAGCTGGATTATGATTTCTATGAACATATGTTGGCATTGATCTTTATCTGGGTAGCTGGATTATGATTTCTATGATCATATGTTGGCATTGATCTTTATCTGGGTGGCTGGATTATGATTTCTATGATCATATTTTGGCATTGACCTTAATCCGGGTAGCTGGATTATGTTTTCTATGATCATATGTTGGCATTGATCTTTATCCGGGTAGCTGGATTATGATTTCTATGAACATATGTTGGCTTTGACCTTTATCTGGGTAGTTGGATTATGATTTCTATGATCATATGTTGGCATTGATTTTTATCGGGGTAGCTGGATTATGTTTTCTATGATCATATGTTGGCATTGATCTTTATCTGGGTAGCTGGATTATGATTTCTATGAACATATGTTGGCTTTGACCTTTATCTGGGTAGCTGGATTATGATTTCTTTGATCATATGTTGGCATTGACCTTTATCCGGGTAGCTGGATTATGATTTCTATGATCATATGTTGGCATTGATCTTTATCTGGGTGGCTGGATTATGATTTCTATGATCTTATTTTGGCATTGACCTTTATCCGGGTAGCTGGATTATGATTTCTATGAACATATGTTGGCTTTGACCTTTATCTGGGTAGCTGGATTATGATTCCTTTGATCATATGTTGGCATTGATCTTTATCTGGGTAGTTGGATTATGATTTCTATGATCATATTTTGGCATTGACCTAAATCCGGGTAGCTGGATTATGATTTCTATGATCATATGTTGGATAATGACTTCTATAATAATATGTTATCATACACAAATTAACATTACCAAAGTAGCTCATATGATCAAACAGCCATTGTCCTATTATGACTTCTGGCTACATTTTTTCAACTCATATATACATATATTTAAATATCACAAATATATTATATTATCATCAAAAGAAAATGATAAAACTTAAAAAAAGTAATTCTTTTCAAATCCCTGAGACCTTCCTGGTGACAGTAATTTTAATATAAAGAATGACCAACTGGCTGGTTTAAAATACTTATTTTTAGTATTAGTTTTAAACAATAATAAAAATTTCTGTCATGTCTTCTTTAAACATATAATTAAAAGACATTTAACAGTTTGATTATCAAATCTTCAAATGATGTCACCAAGAAAGTTTCGACCCATTTTATACATGCCCAGATTTAAGGGGTGTTCCTTTTGGATAATACTTATTTCAATTGATCAACTGTTACTTGTTTAACAATCAGTAGCAAATATTGTATGCATGTTCAGAACTTTAGGGCAAAATTATAATTAAAATGTAAAGATGTTATTTATAAATATAATCCCATCAAACATGGACATGCATTGAGTCACATTTAAAGCTGTCTTGGTATTTTTCTAAACAAAGATTTCTTGTACCGAAAAATCACTTGCATTTTATAGTTAAAGTCAATAAAAATGTGTTTGTAGACAGCAGTGAATGTGACAAGAAGTTCCTGCCAGGGTCTCCCATTTCCAGAATTTACAACAATAATTCTATATATTTCTGAAAATGGGAACACAATGGTTCATCAGTCAGGGTGCAAGAACTTCATGAGAAATAAAAAAATTATAATATCAAACTTACAGTAATAAATTATAGAGTTCATTTGTAGAATATGTAGTTAATACCCACACAAAATAAAAATCAACCAGTAACAAAGAAAATGTATTTTAAGAAAAAAATCACTATAAATAAACTCATCATAGATACCAGGACTAAATTTTGTATATACGCCAGATGCGAATGTTCACTCAGTAGCGAAGTAGAATATATCCCTGGAAAAGGTAATATAAAAGGGTTAGCGTCCACTAACTTTTTGAGAGACGACCAAATGGTCCATTAACAGCAATAGGACTCTTTGTTTAAAGATTTTCTTTTCACATAGTTATTAAATTGTTGAAGATTAAATAAAATACCAGAGAATTTATGTGACCAAAAATTCATAAAAAATAGTCAAATTCAAAGGGTAACTCTTGTTTTGAATGAGTAGCCTTAATCTAAAAAAATAACCATCTATCAACATAGAATCTAACAGCATTTACAGTAAAAAAAAAAACAGAATGGAATAAACCCAAGGACAAATAATATTACATCAAAATTACAAAAAAAATACCAAAAAATATATCTCAACTGATCATCAAATTAAAGACTTAGAATTACTTTTGTTTCCACATGACCTGCGGTTTGGTAATAAGCAGCAACAAGCTTTTGAAAAAAAAAATCACTTGAAAGAAAGTTAGTCGGAAAAAAATATTTCTTGAGTACCTGTAATTTTTCTTTCCAAATGTCTTTAAAAAAAGGTAAGAAGAGCAAATTCTCAAATTCAATATTTTGCCAAAAAATTAACTAAAGCTCTAGCAAAAAACTTTTTCAAAGTTGTAAACAGATTTTTTATGAGGTTAGATAATATGGAGCACCATTTTTCATCCCAACCTTATGAAAAAAATAAAAAAAAATAAGAATACTGGAAATAGTATAAACAACAAAATACAATCAATACACTTAAATAATAAATTACATCTTATACATAATGAAAGAAAGTATAAAACATTAAACACCAATCCATGCACAATGGGATAAAGCTTAAATTCATGAACAATGAGGTCTAGTAAAAACAATCATTACATTCATGCACCTTGAATCCAAGCATAAACAATAAAAAAAAAAGTCATGCACAATGAGTCCAAGCATAAACAATAAATAAAAAAAGTCATGCACAATGAGTCCAAGCATAAACAAAATAAAAAATTCATGCAAAATGTGTCCAAGCATAAACAATAAATGAGAAATTCATGCAAAATGTGTCCAAGCATTAACAATAAATAAAAAAATCATGCACAATGGGTCCAAGCATAAACAATAAATGAGAAATTCATGCAAAATGTGTCCAAGCATTAACAATAAATAAAAAATTCATGCACAATGAGTCCAAGCATAAACAATAAATAAAAAAATCATGCAAAAAGGAACCAAGCAAAAACAATAGATACATTCATGTTAATTGAATCAAGCATAAACAATAAATACATACATACACAATGATCCAAGCATAAACAATATATACATTCATCATGCTCAATGGAACCAAGCATAAACAATAGATATGCATGTAAAATGGATTCAAGCATAAAAAATAAATACATTCATGCAAAATAAGTTCTATCATAAAAAATAAAAACATATTCATGCACAATGGGTTCAAGCATAAACAAAAGATGCATTCATGCATAAACAATATATACATTCATGTATAAAGGAATGGAGCATAAACAATAAAAAAAAATTAATGAATAATGGAATCAAGCATTAACCATTAATACATTTATACACAATGAGTTCAAGCATAAACAATATATAGGTTCATGCACAACGAATCAAACATAAATAACAATAAATTACAATTTAATACACCATAGTATCAAGCATAAACACAACTAGTACAATATATTCAATCACAAATAATAAAATACTTTTACAGACAATGTAAAAAGTAAAATCACAAAAATACTGAACTTGGAGGAAAATTCAAAACAGAAAGTCCCTACCTAATCAAATTACAAATTCAAAAGATAAAACACATCAAACGAATGGATAACAACTATCATATTCTTGACTTGGTACAGACATTTTTGTGTGTGTAGAAAATAGTGGATTGAACCTGGTTTTATAGCTAGCTAAACCTCAGTCACATCAAATTCCAAAGGTCAAGGTCAGATGAAACATGACAGGCAGACATGTACAATTTAAAATCCTTCCATTAAACCAATGGAGTTGACCTATTGCTTATACTTTAAAAAACAGACCAAAACACAAAAAACTTATCACTGAGCAATTAACCTTGAATATGAGTCCAAGGTCGCATTAAACCTGTGACTGTGAGACTCACATTTAACATCATAAAATATTTCCATACACCAAATACAGTACACCTATCACATATCGTTCAAGAAAAATTATAACCACTGAACCATGAAAATGAGGTCAAGGTCAGATGAATCCAATACCACTAACTTACAAATGGAACCAGAATCCTCACTTCTCAGGGATTCTTAGCCATTCTTTCATAGATTATAACACACTGATTGCATGTCATAAACAATCAAAATAATACATATTTTTTTCCCTTTTTCTTATAAATGTATATAAAACATTATTTGTACATAATTTAAAACCACCCATTCATCAACTTAAATCCACTCTTTCATTCACATTAATCCGCTCAATCATTCACTTTAATTCACTCGTTCATTAATTTTATTACTCATTCATGGATCCTCACTAGCTCATTCATATTTTTAATATAATTATGGACAGTAATTTTCTTATTTGAAACAATAATTGTACATTTTATCATCATTAATACAATTAACAATCAAAACCCATTCATTGACAGTCATGGAAATTACCCACTCATTTATGGAATTTAACCCACTCTTTCGAAAATACTTACCCACTCATTTATGGAATTTAACCTACTCATTCATAAATACTTACCCACTCATTCATGGAAATTAACCTACTCATTCATAGATACTTACCCACTCATTCATGGAAATTAACCTACTCATTCATAAATACTTACCCACTCATTCATGGAAATTAACCTACTCATTCATAAATACTTACCCACTCATTCATGGAAATTAACCTACTCATTCATAAATACTTACCCACTCATTCATGGAAATTAACCTACTCATTCATGGAAATTACCCACTCATTCATGGAAATTAATCTACTCATTCATGGAAATTACCCACTCATTCATGGAAATTACCCACTCATTCATGGAAATTAACCTACTCATTCAGGGAAATTACCCACTCTCATGGAAATAAACCCTCTCATTCATGGAAATTACCAACTCATTTATGGAAATTACCCATACATTCATTGAAATTACCACTAATTCATACATACTTACCCACTCATTCATCAAAATTAACCTACTCATTATCAGAAATTAAAACACTTAAATGTGTTATTTATACTCAAACTTGTTCATGCCTAATTTTAATGGGATAAAGAAGATTATCTGCTTCTGTTATCTTCATCCCTTTAATATGAGACACAACTAAAATTTGAGCCTCTACAAAAAGGACATCTGTAAAATATTCATAACCTGCATTCAAATTCTGCGACGTTCTGTAAAAGAAGTAACTTAAGTTAAACTTTAACACTCAATAGTATTTAATAAGAATATTCATTCAACATATACTGTCTCCGTTGTTGTAAATCATTCAAATTTCATCTAGTTAAATATACATTTTGAGGTTTACAGTAAAACTTACACTTGTTTATTTGATGCTATTGGTGTAATATTAAATAATTATTTTGTGTATAAAACAAATTAAATGTCTTTCAATATAAAATATTTTAAATATCAAAGGAGGCAATGAAACCTCTTTTATTTTATTTGTTGCATGTAAAAATATGCTGTGCCTTAATTTTTGGCACAGACCAGTCATATATTAATGCATGGAAGACAACAGTTACATACATTTCTTCTAATCTTTCAACCAGTTTCTCATTCTCTACATCTTTTACAGTAAGAAAGTATCCATGTCCAAAACCTACTCTCCTGAATTACAGAGAATTAAATAATTGGTTAATGTGTAAAACATTGTAGCATATGTTGGCTAAATGATGATGTAAATTAATGTTAATGTACTAGCTATGATATATATATTTTTGTGCTAATTTTTAAGTTATAAATAAAGGTGAAAAAGTAAAATAATAATTTGCATTTGGCAGCCAGTATTGTTTATTTTTGTCAAAATAAGCTAACAAACAGTGATGATGAGGAATTAATCAGTTGCAAGTTCATCTGTCCTGTAATACCTAAAAATGTTAAACAATAATAATTTGATGCACATGAAGTAGTAAGTGACGCTTACTGATGCCTTTTCTAAACTTTTTTTTAACTTGTGCTTACAAATCAGATTCTTGGCCACGTTTAAAAGTTATATCAATTAAAGTCAATTATTAGTAGAAATAACATATCATTTTTAAAGCGAATTAGTATCAGACTAAATTTTGATAACTATTTTGACTTCTATTTTAAGCAAATTTAATTTTCTATCTCTTGTTGCATGTAAATATTTAGAAATTGTTCATTTACATATGTAAGGCTTTAGGACAATGAATGGTCCACACATTTTGTACTCACAATTTATTTTTTGGCTTCCATGTTCCAAATGTAGACAGAACAAGTGCATTCAGTTCTTCCAATCCCTGTAAATTTGAACAATAACATATCAATATTTCAACTTTCAAAATTGTTTATAACAAATATTTAAATGTTAGGTGATTGTATGGTGGATAATGAAGAGTATACACCTAATTGGTTTGACATGATATAGATGAATTCTACACATGTTATTTTATGCTATTTTTAAATAGTAATTTAATCTGCTTTTTGTATAATCAACCTAAAAGAAACAAGGAGAGTGAATGTTCCTGAGATTTAGATATTATTGCGTCCATTTATTACTGCGATTTTGTCCTTTTAGACTAAAATGCGATTTTAAATTTGTGATATCGAGAAAAATCCAGTTTAATTCATATAAAAAATTTCAAAATGCATGTTTAAATTTTTGCCATTATAACACTGTTGCATTTTTCTCAATAATAAAAAAAAATCACATTAATTTACAGATTAAGGAGAAATTTGTACAGCTTTCTATGTAAAATAAGTAAAAAATAGATATCAACAGCATTTTTTCTCTTATTGAAAACATCTTACTGGCCCAACACTAATTATTAATTTTCATAAGCACATATTAAATATACTCAGTAAAAGAAAATAGTTACATTAGTGCCGAAAATCTTAACTCGGTTGCAATGGCCTGCAATGCTAATTCTCATGTCCATTTGAAGTGCTAAGCTCAGATTCTTAACCCATCTAATATGCCGCCAGTGAGGGCTGTAATAGCTGAAATAAAGCATATATCTCAAGATTCTTTTAATTTGCAAATATAAAGGTAGATATAGGATAAAAGTATTATTATCTGAGGCCAGAATAACAGATACGATCTCTGATTATAAACTGTGCTTTAAATATATATATATTCATATACAATACTACATTTCATCTTACTTCCTAATTTTTTCTTATATCATAGACAGGAAATATTAGTCAATGATGCACATTACAATGCAACAACTTTATGCTTTTCACAGCAATTTATCAATGACACCAACCACACAACCTAACAACTGCAGTTTTAAGGCTTACCTTGTACCTCCATCTGATATTTCCACAACAGATTTTAGTTTTTCTTTCACATGATTCTCGAACTGTAAAACAAAACCGTTGAAATGTTTTTAATTCAATCCCTGTGAATAATCATTCAACAGATGGCCAATAATTAAATTCTTCATCCTGATTTACACTAAAATAACTAATATATTTCAGCTTCAACCACCAATAAACATTTGTTAGTGTCCTTACACAAAGCTGTTGAACACACACTAATACACATCCATTCATTTGAACAAAACTGAGCCCCACTTTGAGTGTGCATATGAAATTAATAAGAGATATGCATTAGATGTATTTGATTCACTTAGCTAGGTAAATTTCGATATCTAAATTGCTAAACATGACCAAATCAGCAATGATTATTTGTTTTGTTTTACATTTGTCATTTCAGGGACTTTCATAGCTGACTTTGTGTCACGGTTGAATACCATACAGTGACCTATAATGGTTAATTTCTGTGTCATTTGCTCCCTTGTGGAAAGTTGTCACATTGACATTCATACCACATCTTCTGAATTCAATGTGCCATATTTCTAAGTCAATGGAACGAGGAATAAAAGATTCTTTGAAAGTTTCATCAAATGATTGGGTGTATTATTAAAACTGATTTGTTAATAAATGTTTTGTCTTTTATCCTTTGCAAATAAAGAATTATTTACCAATAATGCTAGATTATGGCCATTAACTGATGCAGTGCCTTTCTTAATGGTCATTGGCATGTCATCCATAATTCCACACATACCACTTGTTATTGTTTGAGTGAGAAGAGTCTGTAAGTAAAAATGATTATTCTAAAATTGAAATTTGTGAATGAAGAGAAATGAATTACGAATATCTAATACTTTTAATAAAAATCTATAAATCATTCCCAATCCAGTACAGATTATGCACAATCTTTCCCTCACCTGTTGTTTTTTTTTAATTCAAAATACTTATTCTTTTAATTGGTTTTGTCCAAAGAGAGTTATGAATAGGTAATATCCTCTATGTTTAGCATTATATTGGTCATAATCACCATTAAAAAATTCAAGTTATTGCAGGGAAGGTGCTTATTACAGAAAAAAATTGGAGGCTTTGGGTCACTCTCCATGGTCTATATGTAAATTCAACAAAGGACACTCTCCAAAATTTTAGATGAAAAATCACTTACATATGCAGATACTGCATCATACAACCAGTTTGTGCTTTCAAATATCATCTCTTCTGAACCAACTGCAGCTACCTGTAAAAATAAGATAGTAGTCAATTTGAATGTCTTAAAACTTTGAAGTTTTATAAATATGTAAAAAACCAGAAGCTGGCATCACTGAGAAAGATGAGCTTGGACAAATCTTATACCATATCAATGCGAACTACTAAAATGCTTACATTCTGACGTCAACGTTCTATGACGTTGAGTAGCTCATTCATAAAAAAGCAGATGACGCGGGAGTACGATCGAAACAGCCCAAACAATATATTCATATTTTACCACGGGTGTGTACTCAAAGCCTTTGAAGGACGTCATGTTAGAATCTAAACTTTATAATTCCACTTAAGAAATGAAATTAAAACCTAAATAAATTTACCCTTCTTGCTATCCTTGGTTTTCTGAGTTTTGGTGACTTTCTAGGAAGATCAGTAACTGTTGACACGACTGGTAATTGTGGTAGATTTGATGACACCTCAGTGGTTTTATTGTTTTCCTCTTCTATATGGAAATAGAATATTCTTTACATTAACAACCAAAAACACAGGAGTATTTGCAAGATTAGAAGTTAAAACGAACCTTGTCTACAAAATTATTTAACTACTGTCGAGAGCTACTTTCAAAATTATTAGGCAAACTATCAGCAATGTGAAACAAAAACAAATTGTTATGGTCTTAACTGTAAATGCAGTTCTGATTCTACTCGTAAGAATTGTAGAATAATTATAATATTCATTTAAGCTTGAATTGTCGGTTGTTCATTATGTACATTAAGGTTACACCAGTTTTTTTTGTACTGTATAAGCAATGTATTATCCTTGTTTAAAGATTGCATATGAATGTAGAAAAAATATCCAGAAGGGAAAGCAGATCCTGCCTGCTCCACATGTGGCACCTGTTGTGTTGCACGTGTTATTACAAACCAGGAAAATAGTCAAATTGGTAGGTCACATTCAAAAAAGAGAAGAATAAACGTTATCTTGTACATGTTTAAAATGTATGCATGTCTGTAAGGTTTCTTCTTTAGATGTTTGCCGTTAGTATAGTGTTCTCTTGGTACTATGGATATTTTCATGAAATATCCATCATTACAATAAAATATACTATGAATTATAAGAGGTTTATGATTTTCAAACCGTTATAACTTACCACTGTTTTCAATAAGAAACTGGCCAATAATATGGCGTAGTGCCCTGATTCCTCTGAAGGATGAATCAAATTTGTAATTGTTGTCATCCTCAAGTACCAATTCTGCAAACTAAAATTAAAAACCATTCAATTTTCGTGAATTTCATTTTAAAATTATAATTCTTATGATTTTTTTAGTCTTTACTTGCTATATAATATTCAAGGTATATAAAATTGTGTACCTTTAAGGTAAATACTCCACAAGAATGGGAATCCATTTGTCTCCTATGAGCCTTGCTGCCTATTGACCAGCCATCCAAAGGAATTTCGCCAATACCTCTGTTATACCTCTCTGCCAGAAATAATCTGAAAATCATTATGACATTAAATATAATAAACTGCTAATTGGTCTTTTTAGGTGAAAAAGTACTTATACATTCTGGTGTTTCATATTTAAATGAATATCACTTTGTATGCTACAAATTTGTAGAGAGTAAATAGTTTCATATTTATAATGGTTGCTTGTTTAGCATTTCTGCATTTAAACGATTCAATGCAATGTTTTTAATTCATTTGATGTGTTTGAGATTTTGATTTTGCCAATTGTTACAGGACTTTCCGTTATAAATTTTTCTTCCAGTTAGGTATTTTTGATGTTTTACTGTAAAATTGAAGTATTTATACAGATGATGAAATTGCTTTAAATTTAAGCTATAAGAACACAAAATCATTTTTTTTTTTGGAATATGTTATACAGTTATAAAAAAAGTTTTATCATTATCATTATAATTATAACATTATTAATATACATACAACCAATTCTGTAAATACTGGTCTTTTCTTTTTGGTGATTCGCCCAGTGGATTCATATAAACTAGCTCTCTTTTCTGTGGGAGTATCACCTACCAAAAAAAATTATTCATAAATGTTTTAACTATTTAAATATGCTAAACACCAAGATGTAATTCAATGAAATTGGATACAATGCATTTATCTTTCTTTTCAATAACATATGGTCACATTTTTTAATGACCCCCTCCAAAATATTTATTAGCCTACAAAAAGCTTATTTCATGAAGCCCCAATCAAGAAAAGTAAAGTATGTGATGGAAACACAACATACAACCAGACAAGCAGTACAGGGTATATCACGTTATAAGTATACGGGATATGACAATTTAGACAAATTTTGTTATTTAATAAATAGCACCTACCATAAGACACCAATGGCTTTCGTTCTCACATATAGCACCTATCAAAATCTCATAGTGTTCAAGGTTCACCTTTAAAAATATATTCATAAATTTAATCGTATGTCATTCAACCCTTACAATAATTGATAGTGGCTACTGTTTAAATTTAGCTTCTGTCCAATTAGGTTTTACAAATTTAAAGTAATTGATGTTTTAAAAAAATTATCATACTCCAGATTCTATTTTATGATCATGAAGATGGTTCTGTCTACCGGTATGTTTCATAAATTCAATTATTTTTTTTATGTGCAACAGTATATAAAAGTTCTATATCTCACATATAACGTAACTATGGATGGCAACAACATAATCTGTAATTTCTATGTCCTACTTTCCATTTTGCAATTTTCATGATAGACAATAAAGTTAGCTAAAGTGATATACAATTTAAAATATAATTACCTCTTGAAGGTATCCATGAGATGGGAAAGGATCATTTGCATTTATTTCTTCACAAAACATTGCTGTTATGGTGGCACATGGAATGAATGCTACACTTCTTTTCTGCAAATGAATTCTACACATAAATTTTGAAAAAAACCCCAACTAAAAACAACTATGGCTTTCAAAACTTATTTCTCATTCAATAAAATACAACTCATTAAATATCTAAATCTGTTTTCTTTCATGTACGGTTGCTTGGGACATTAGTAAAGTATTAAAAAAACTTTTATTATAAATTATTCACTTACCTCACATTGTCTACTTTTAATAGAAATGTATGCATTCATCACCTGAAAAAAAAATCATAGAAAGAAATTGAATTTCGCTTCATAGAAGACCCATTGGTGGTCTTCAGCCCTTCAGTCAAGTTCTTGTCTCTTTCATTATTTCGTGTTTCCATTCTCTTTCTTTTTTGAACTTTCAACTAGTATAAAATTTATAAACTATTTCACATGAAATGACATTTCATAACTTTGCTATGTCAATACAGCTTTTATGTATTATAACCCTGCAAGAACCATCAAACCCATACTTTTAGCTTACATTTGTCCAATGTTTTATTTGAATAAAAACATAGCCAAACAAGAGTGCCATATAAGAATTAAATAAAGTGACATTTAACAAATCATTAACAAATAAATTGATTATCAACATACTTCATCTGGTAGTTCGCTTTCCAAATCATCTAAACTTTGTTGGCTGATTATGTAGCCATCAACAGTAATGTTTCTTTCGACTGGATTTACTGAAAATGTTGACAAAACAGTATAAATGTTATCAATAGAACAAAAAACAGATGCTCATTGTTGAAGGCGGTAAAGTAACATATAAATGTTAGTTTCCGTGTCGTTTGGTCAAAATAAAAAGAACAAACAAAATACAAGATGATACCTCTTAGTAGACATATATGTCAGGGACTTTCAAACATTATGCTGCAAAGTTTAATTGGACTTAACCTTTTGTTACAGATAGCTTTGTAAATAGTATTAAATGAGAAAGATGTTTTGGTGTATTGCCTTTCCATGTCCAAGATCAAATCAATCAGTAATATGGTTCTATACCCTAAAGGTAGACTATCTAACTGTAGTTAGTTATCCTCCTATGTATTCTCAAATCAGACACCAATCAACCTGCTTACATTATCATTTTAAAATACATAATTTATTCATATTGTATAATTTAACAAAATCCTTGCTTTATGAATTTAAAATAAACAATACTTACGTATACTTCTTTTTTGGAACAGTTTTACTCTCTCGATAGGATCATCAAATGAAACCTTCAACCTTTTCCTCCCTAAAATAAGCATCAACATTGTATACAAATCACGAAAGGCAAGAATAATACCGATTAATTATCAAATAAAATTATTTGAAAGAAATAGCATGAGATTCTGAAATTGACTATAAAATATATATTTTGTGTACCAGTTGATATTTGCATATATTAATTTGAAGAGTCTTTGTAAGAGTTATCCACATTTCACATTTGTGTATGACAAAAGCACATTGTATTGGACTTAACTCATCACTGTCTTAATATGAGACTTCCGATGAGACCTGCCAGTTTGACATGTACACCTTACAGTCCTTCCATACTCAAAATATACTAGACCTATTGCTTATAGTATCTGAGATATGTACTTAATCCAGTTTTTCATGAAAATTTAACCATTCATTCTTTGATAATAATCCACTCATTCATGACTTAATACCCACTGAATCATGGATCCGCACCCAATCTTTCCTCTCTTGGCTTACCTATATGGACACCATGGGTTGATTTGTCCTCTTGAGGTGGCCGGTGGGCACAACCCTCTTCTGGTACATCTTGAGGTGGCCGGTGGGCACAATCCTCTCCTGGGGCATCTTGTTGGTCTTCTTGAGGTGGCCGGTGGGCACAACCCTCTCCTGGAGCATCTTGTAGGTCTTCTTGAGGTGGCCGGTGGGCACAACCCTCTCCTGGAGCATCTTGTAGGTCTTCTTGAGGTGGCCGGTGGGCACAACCCTCTCCTGGAGCATCTTGTTGGTCGTCTTGAGGTGGCCGGTGGGCACAACCCTCTCCTGGGGCGTCTTGTTGGTCATCTTGAGGTGGCCGGTGGGCACAACCCTCCCCTTGTTCTTCAAAATATATATCTATTCCTTCCTCAGTAACTTCTAGAGGCACAGTATCTGTAAAGACATGCAGCAGTAAGAAAAAATTAAAATACTGTGGATTTTTCTTTCTTTCCATATGGAACAACAAAATATTAAGTTCAAGGGAATCCAAGATGATTATAACTTCCTTTGCAAAATATCAAATGAATCAATGATACATCTTCATCATTTTTTCTAGGTTTGTTATTACAAAAAAAATGTACCAGTAACTCGTCCAATTAAGTGTTGGATGAGTTATGGCAATGTCATCTCTTAGCTGTATCTATCAGACTTCTTGTGTTATACATGTTACAATAATGGTTGTTGTCAGAATAAGATGTGCCATATGAATTATATACAGTTTAGATTGAAACTGTTATGAATGGTTCCTGGTAATAGGTTTTTTTTATATAAATCTGGTTGTTTGATTTCTTGTCTTGGACCCCTGTTTTGTTTCATATTAGGCCACTATACATTTTGTGTTTAACTCATTGTTGAAAGCCAGATGTAGCTATATTTGATTCCCAATATCACATCATTTGGACTAGTGGATAGTTGTCATTTCGGCAATGGGCAATCCCACAACATATGCTTAATTGATATTCAAACAAAAAAGGAAATACTGGCCTATGAGTTTGTTCACTCCCTCCTTCAAGTATGATGTTCTTCTCCTTTGAGCAACAATACCTTGCCTGCCTGACCATTGTAGTTTCCTCTTTTTGGCTAATGGCAACTGTTGGATTTTTTCAGGTGTCTTCTGAACTTTTCTCTTTTGTCTTTTTGGCTTTTTAGTGGCAATATGTGTTGTTTCAAGGTGTTGATCCAACACAAAATTACACTCTTTTGGTAGTTCTTTTAATATTTCACTTGCGACTGATGTTAATGTCTGTGATACTTTCTCCAATACAATAAGCTGGTCACTCTCATAACATCTGGTTTTAATTATTTCGAGAAGATTGCATATTTTTGATCTCTCTTTCTTAATTCTTTGCCTAGGTGGTATTGGTAGGCTCTCTATGCAATACTCCTCACCTTCAATGCTAGAGATGTGCACCTCTGATATGTTGTCATCTTCAAAGCCAGATGTATCTTCTGCGGAATCTAGAGGAAAGCTCTCAACATCAAGACATATGTATGGATTGTCCCTGTAGATGACTGGAATCAAATTCCAAGAATTGGGAAATTGGCGGAACACTGTCATTAAATGTTTGCAGGGCAAGTGCTTATTCATCCAATCCATACATTGACAAGATGGCATTCCACTCTCATTTTCCAAGAAAACTTCATAACAAAGGGTTTTGTTAACCTCGTTAAAACTCTTAACCAAAAACTGTAAAGAGGAAACCTGGTCGATGTCATCCAGTGTTGAATTCTCAGAATCTATCCACCTATGCATACAGTGCTGCACAACTGTCTTTGGTCTATTGTGCAAGAAACTGGGAACCGAGTCATCATACTTTTTGTGCTGGTCAGAAGCTCCTACATTCATTCTCATGTATCTACAACATTTAAAAATTATAAAAAACAAAATTAAATATATGTACAGTAAAAAAATATTACTATGATAGTGTTTTTATTTTAATTTTAATATGAAGTCTGCTTGCAATATTTTGAAATCAGTTAATTAAATGATTGATTTCATGTCATAAATTATTAGTAAATATGCAATCACCACAGTACCTTACAATTGGCAGAAAAAAATGTAACTGTCACTCCTTAATGAAATGGAATGTTAATTAGTAAAGTGGCAACACATTTTTACCAATCTTACAAAATATAAATGAATTACATCTTATACGAGCTTACTTCACATAACTCTCAGGCAGGAATTTCTTTACAAGAATACTCAACAGCTGGCTCAGGGAACGTGCTTTCTTTTTGTCAAGGTATTCATATTTTAGAGATAGATTTTGCCTCTCTATTCCATTGTTGGTATTCACTGAAACATTAAACCGGTCCTGTCTGTATGCTCTTACCCAGCGCTGGAATTGAAATCAAAATGCTTTTTTCAAAAGTACAATTTGTGTATTTTCATGTTAATTTGTTTAAGCACATTAACAAAGAATATTTGAAAAATAAATCATAACAAGTTCATTCAAATTACCTTGTAACATTTCAGCCAAGTTTTCTCAAACCATCTCTGAAGCTTGTCATTCTCTTTCCATAGTGAACTTGACTGAAAAATACACATTTTGTCTAAAATTATGCATGGCTACTTAAAAGAGGTTAGTAGAGTAAGAAGACATATGCATTGGTTTAATCTACTTTCTTGTATTCAAAAGGTTGCTGAACTAAACCATTATTTTTAAACAGTATAACCACTACCAACAAAAAGAGCCCTTGTTGCTCAATTGTGTTGTTTTTTAAGTCATGTAAAATAAGGTTAAAATCGTAATAAATAGTCTTATATATCTATGGATATGAATGTAGAAAACTTCTAAAACATAATAACCTTTAATGAATTTAGCGCTTCATTAAAATCCTCATCTGAAAGCGCTTGTGCAAGTGGTCTAAGTAGCATTAAAACATCATTCTTTCTGGTATGCAGTCCATTATGTGTTGCGCTTAACCACCTGTCCCAACTCTGCTCACGATGAAAGTCACACAAATAAACAAATGATTCTAAAAAGAGATAACAAGTAATAATTAGTGATGATGTTAGTTACTATTATTGATAGAATAGTAATATCTGATATTTATCTTTATATTGTTATTGTTATTGCCAATGCATACTTTGACTTATAACGATTTACTATTACAACTAATGAATTGGATGGACAGTTGACTCATTGGAACTCATGCTACATCTTATCATATCTATTATAAATTAAAAAAGAAATAACAAGTGAAACTGCGAGCTACTGCTCACTGATGATACCCCCGCCGCAAGTGGATAATATTAATTGTGTAAAAATATGCAAGTGTTCGGTAAACAGGAAGTTGTCGAGTGATGAATCTGAAAACGCATCACACGGTATAGATGACTTATATTAACCCTTAAACCAAATTTCAGAAATCCTTGTATTGTAGTTCCTGAGAAAAATGTGACGAAAAATTTTCAACTTGGCTATCATGTGTAAAATCAAACAAGTGTTCAGTAAACAGGAAGTTGTTGAGTGATGAATCTGAAAACGCATCACACGGTATAGCTGACTTATATCAAGCCTGAAACCAAATTTCAGAAATCCTGGTAGTGTAGTTCCTGGGAAAAATGTGACGAAAAATATTCATGGGACGGACTGACTGACTGACAGACTGACGGACTGATGGAAGGACAGACAGAGGTAAAACAGTATACCCCCCTTTTTTTCAAAGCGGGGGTATAATAAAAAAGAAATATTCAAGGTTTGAAAGTATACCTGGACTTGGAAATACTGCCTCAAGTGCATTGATTTCCTCTTCAGCATAGTCACACATAAAATACTTAGGGGACCAATCAGGGTTCCATTCTTTAATTACATTCAAGGCCTCAATAAGAGAAGAAGTGTCTTCTGTCTCTGTTACAAATGTTGCAACAGTAACATAATTAACATTTGTTGGAACACACAAGAAATACAATGGTAGGGAATATCTTGTGGTTCTGTAGGTGGCATCTAACAAAGTTATCTCTTTTCCATATAAACTGAGGAGCCTTTTCTGCCATGGCGTCTGATGAACATAAAGGAATTTTCTGTTGGTACCGTAAAGTGTCTTTGTATAGGTTTCCCCAATCCTGACATCATCTGCAAATTCTTCATTTGGCCCTACATCTGAAACTACAACAGTTTGTCATATCAAAATTCAAAAATAAGGAGATGTAGACAGGTTGCAAATGAGACAACTATGCAGGAAGGTTCAAACTAAGTGGAACATTTTTAATTTCTAACATCAATAGGATTCTGTATGTATCTTGAAATAATGTCTCACTTGGAATGCTCAATTGAATATTGACAGTATTCTTTAACCCTACATTTTAATAAGCCATGGTTTTAAGGCTCTTTCTGTAAAATTCAGCATTATAAAAGTGGACTGTATTTCTTATATATTTTTTTTTTATTAAAACTACATACCGGTACTGTCATCAATACTGTTGTCCCCCTTCAAACGTAGGTGAAACTGTTGTCCTGTATTTTCCTCCTTCCATATTTGAATAAGGTCTGTTACTACTTCCTGTAGTCAATAGAAAAAATATAATAACTCAATTTCTTTAATTTCAAAAATTATATGATGATGATCCTGTTTATCTCCCACAAGATCAAACAGGTTTCTAATATATTGTAACTAATCTACTTCTTCATGATGCATAGTGTGCAATTATTTAATGTATCAAATATATGTCTTTCAAAGGAACATTCACCAATGATTTGAAGTATAATATAAGATATAAATATATATAATTTATGACATTTCTTGCATTAAAATTACCTGATCGATGTTGCTATTCCTTTGTTTTTTAATGGCAATTGCAATGTGATTCTGGATGTCAATATTAGAGGGCCAGAATCTTTTGTTGGTTATTGCAGGAATTTCTTGCCCTTGAAAAATAGCCTCCTTCATGTAAACTTCTAACAACACTTTCATCTGTGGAACACTTGTTACATTATTTTCCCATACCATCTTCCTAATGTGCTCCTTCAATCTTTGGTCCATGGAAAGGAGCAAGCTAGCAGACTGGTAAAAAAATAATTATAAAAGCTTTAAATTTAACTACTTTGATCATTAGAAGCTTTTATCCTTTATACTTATATAGAACTTAAGAAGTCATAATCCAACTTATGTATGACTAACGATTTCTTAATCCAGAAACTTTGATAATGACTCTATACTTATGTATGACTAAATAATTCGTAATCCAGCTACCCAGATAATGACTCTTTACTCATGTATGACTAAATAAGTCGTAATGCAGCTACCCGGATTATGACTCTTTACTCATGTATGACTAAATAAGTCGTTATCCAGCTACCCGGATAATGACTCTTTACTCATGTATGACTAAATAAGTCGTTATCCAGCTACACGGATAATGACTCTATTCTTATGTGTGACTAAATAAGTTGTAATCCAGCAACCTGGATAATGACTCTATACTAATGTATGACTAAAGAAGAAGTAATCTAGCTACCTGGACGATGACTCCATTCCTATGTATGACTAAATAAGTCGTTATCCAGCTACCCGGATAACAACTCTATACTAATGTATGACTAAATAAGTCATTATCCAGCTACCCGGATAATGACTCTATACTAATGTACAACTAAATAAGTCGTAATCCAGCTACCCGGATAATGACTCTTTACTCATGTATGACTAAAGAAGTCGTTATCCAGCTACCCGGATAATGACTATTTACTCATGTATGACTAAATAAGTCATTATCCAGCTACGCGGATAATAACTCTATACTAATGTATGACTAAATAAGTCATTATCCAGCTACCCGGATAATGACTCTTTACTCATGTATGACTAAAGAAGTCGTTATCCAGCTACCCGGATAATGACTATTTACTCATGTATGACTAAATAAGTCGTTATCCAGCTACCCAGATAATGACTCTATACTAATGTATGACTAAATAAGTCGTAATCCAGCTACCCGGATAATGACTCTTTACTCATGTATGACTAAAGAAGTCATTATATAGCTACCCGGATAATGACTATTTACTCATGTATGACTAAATAAGTCGTTATCCAGCTACCCAGATAATCACTCTATACTAATGTACAACTAAATAAGTCGTAATCCAGCTACCCGGATAATGACTCTTTACTCATGTATGACTAAAGAAGTCGTTATCCAGCTACCCAGATAATGACTATTTACTCATGTATGACTAAATAAGTCATTATCCAGCTACGCGGATAATAACTCTATACTAATGTATGACTAAATAAGTCATTATCCAGCTACCCGGATAATGACTCTTTACTCATGTATGACTAAAGAAGTCGTTATCCAGCTACCCGGATAATATCTCTATACTAATGTATGACTAAAGAAGTCGTTATCCAGCTACCAGGATAATGACTATTTACTCATGTATGACTAAATAAGTCGTTATCCAGCTACCCAGATAATAACTCTATACTCATGTATGACTAAATAAGTCGTAATCCAGCTACCCGGATAATGACTCTTTACTCATGTATGACTAAAGAAGTCGTTATCTAGCTACCCGGATAATGACTCTTTACTCATGTATGACTAAAGAAGTCGTTATCAAGCTACCCGGATAATGACTATTTACTCATGTATGACTAAATAAGTCGTTATCCAGCTACCCAGATAATAACTCTATACTAATGTACAACTAAATAAGTCGTAATCCAGCTACCCGGATAATGACTCTTTACTCATGTATGACTAAAGAAGTCGTTATCCAGCTACCCGGATAATGACTATTTACTCATGTATGACTAAATAAGTCATTATCCAGCTACCCAGATAATAACTCTATACTAATGTATGACTAAATAAGTCGTAATCCAGCTACCCGGATAATGACTCGTTACTCATGTATGACTAAAGAAGTCATTATATAGCTACCCGGATAATGACTATTTACTCATGTATGACTAAATAAGTCGTTATCCAGCTACCCAGATAATCACTCTATACTAATGTACAACTAAATAAGTCGTAATCCAGCTACCCGGATAATGACTGTTTACTCATGTATGACTAAAGAAGTCGTTATCCAGCTACCCAGATAATGACTATTTACTCATGTATGACTAAATAAGTCGTTATCCAGCTACCCAGATAATGACTCTATACTAATGTATGACTAAATAAGTCGTAATCCAGCTACCCGGATAATGACTCTTTACTCATGTATGACTAAAGAAGTCATTATCCAGCTACCCGGATAATGACTATTTACTCATGTATGACTAAATAAGTCGTTATCCAGCTACCCAGATAATCACTCTATACTAATGTATGACTAAAGAAGTCGTTATCCAGCTACCCGAATAATGACTATTTACTCATGTATGACTAAATAAGTCGTTATCCAGCTACCCAGATAATAACTCTATACTAATGTATGACTAAATAAGTCGTAATCCAGCTACCCGGATAATGACTCTTTACTCATGTATGACTAAAGAAGTCATTATCCAGCTACCCGGATAATGACTATTTACTCATGTATGACTAAAAAAGTCGTTATCCAGCTACCCGGATAATAACTCTATACTAATGTATGACTAAATAAGTCGTAATCCAGCTACCCGGATAATGACTCATACTCATGTATGACTAAATAAGTCGTAATCCAGCTACCCGGATAATGACTCTTTACTCATGTATGACTAAATAAGTCGTTATCCAGCTACCCGGATAATGACTCTATTCTTATGTGTGACTAAATAAGTCGTTATCCAGCTACCCGGATAATGACTCTTTACTTATGTATGACTAAAGAAGATGTAATCCAGCTACATGGATGGTGACTCTATACTTATGTATGACTAAATAAGTCGTTATCCAGCTATTCGGATAATGACTCTATGCTAATGTATGACTAAATAAGTCGTTATCCAGCTACCTGGATTATGACTTTACTTATGTATGACTAAAGAAGATGTAATCTAGCAACCTGGATAATGATTCTAAAGTTAGATATGACTAAATAAGTCGTTATCCAGCTACCTGTGTGATTGCAGTATACTTATAGATATAGGAAGATGTGGTGTGAGTGCCAATGAGACAACTCTCCATACAAATAACAATTTTAAAAAGTAAACCATTATAGGTTAAAGTACGGCCTTCAACACGGAGCCTTAGCTCACACCGAACAACAAGCTATAAAGGGCCCCAAAATTACTAGTGTAAAACCATTCAAACGGGAAAACCAACAGTCTAATCTATATAAACAAAATGAGAAACGAGAAACACGTATATATTACATAAACAAACGACAACTACTGTACATCAGATTCCTGACTTAGGACAGGTGCAAACATTTGCAGCGGGATTAAACGTTTTAATGGATCCAAACCTTCTCCCTTTTTCTGAAACAATAGCATAACATCACAACAAAGAAAAACATACGATAAAATATTAATTGGCAGACTTAATTCAATGTATGAATAAATAAGTCGTAATCCAGCTACCTGGATGATGACTCTATACTTATGTATGACTAAATAAGTCGTTATCCAGCTACCTGGATTATGACTCTTTACTTATGTATGACTAAAGTAGATGTAATCCAGCAACCTGGATGATGACTCTATACTTAAATGGACTGTAATGCACAAGTATTGATGAAATATGTACCTCTCCACTAAGATGATTTCTGTGATCAGAAGGGTCTGGCAAAGCAATGAAAAATTTATGTTCAATGCAAAGCTGTTCTTTTTTTTCAATTGCCTTCTTCAGCTTGGATGAAATCGTATCTTTTTCATAAGCAGTACTGTTCACATCAATCTAAAAAAGTATAAGAAATGTTGTTAATTGATATACTTTGTTTGTTTAGATTATTTAGACATTGAAAAAGATTAAATAAATTGCCATATGAAGCCCCCACCCCATATCTTCATTTGTTATAATTCAGAAACAAGTGAAAAGATAAATTGCCATTGTTTTACATTAACCTAAACAATGAGAGTCTTGTTATTGGATTCTATTTTACATCTCACTTCATCACATTTCATATTTATGAGTAAACTTTTTTGCCATTTCTGTTGTTGTGATGTCAGCTTAGATAGTTGATTGTTAAGGAATGACGTTTGCTTTACATCCAGTGGCAACTATTTCATCTATGTTCAGGGTGATCTTGGGTTATAACCTTTTCTAAGTATTCAAATCAATTCAATGCAATATGCCACTTAGGAAATTATTATCAATTATTACTCAAATAATTGCATTATGAAAAAAGTTATTATCTAAATATAATAATAAATTTCACATTCCTACTAACCTCAGGCAACTCTTGTAAAAATCTTTGAATCATGCTAAATCATGCAAGCAAACAGACTAAAATATTCATGTAAACATTATACAAAACAGATAAAACATGCAAAAACAATCAAAATTTTCAAACAAAGGAAAAGAAATAATAAACAATAAGATATGATAGTTTCATAGACAAAAGCGAGTAAAGTAATACAGTAGTAATACTATTTTTTTTTAAATTGATAACAAGTATTGGAGTGGACTAGTTAAATTATACAAGTTTACAGCTGGTTTTCAACTCACTTTAAAACACATTAAAATTACAATTCAAAATATAATATATATTGTCATTAAGAGTGATACTTTGCTGATATGAAGACATAGTATGTCCTTATTATCTGAAAAGGTTTCATGAAATTCTGTTGTATGGTTTGAGAGGAGTTGCGATGACAAACTGTTGCAGTAGTACATTGAAGCATATAAGTTCAAAGGGGCCTAACTCCTAGAAAAAAAATGAATCGCAATTTCCCGTCGATATGCACAACTACATAGTATGTCCTTATTATCTGAAAAGGTTTCGTGAAATTCTGTTGTGTGGTTTTAGAGAAGTTGCGATGACAAGAAACAGGACTGACGGACGGACGGACGGACGGACGGACGAAAGGGTCAAAAACATTATACCCTCCGCAACTTCGTTGCGTGGGGTATAATAAAGAAAAGTATAACAAATATTTGTCCTAAGACTGTAGATCTCCTCTCACTAAAAATAAAGAGGAATTGATGAATAGTCAGTGCTTTTTTTTTTTTTTTTTTTTTATCTCTGGGCAGTGGTGATTGTAGAACGAGCTTACTTTACTTTAAAACATTGCTACGATAAGGGTGATGATTTAACTATTAATCGCAATGCCCAATATTTCATGTTTTCAGCTTTAAGTGGCCTCTGACTTGACGTGGCTCTCCCCTTCTAAAAAAAAAACCCAAAACCAAACCCAAACCCAAACTAACCTTTCATTGGTTTCGGACCGTGAAGCGGTTTGTTGCACTTTCATGCCAACTAGGGATATCAATGTATCGAATATTTCAGAGTTATTGCATACCATGACCTAATGCCTATTTGTTTTTAGTATTCCGTTACATTTTCAAATGAACGTTCGTATCGATGTCTATATAATATATACATAGACAGCTTCCTTTATAGCGTTATGTGTATGTGTGTGTGTGTGTGTGAATCGCTTTATTTGTTTTCGTTATTTTGTTGAAATTATATAATATATGGATGTATATATCGAACTTAAAAATGGGCTTTAGTCAAGTCTACAGATTATATTGGTGGTGTTGTTTTATAAAAAGTTGGACACAAGTTTCATTTTAAAAAAAATCATATACTAACGTATTCATGCTGACATTTGTGCAACAATACTATTTTTATAGTTCTAACATTCTTTTACATTTTGTCATTGAATTATGGACCGATCGAGTGTAAACTTCTATTTCTCATTTGTTTTTTATGGTATGCTGACAAAGCTTTCCCAAAAATATCTTTATATGTTTTTTCATGTTATTGCATAGTTAAATAGAAAATATTTTAAACTATTATAGTTTCCTTAGTTTTTTTTGTCATTTTCACTAGGGATGATCGAGATATTGTACGAAATGTCCCAAATAAAAACCACATCAACAAAAGAAGATGAACTCCGCACATGTCTTTCTGTTATAGAACGGATTATAAAAGACGATTTTAATATTTCTACAATTTTAACTCTGTGAATATGTTGATTCTTTTAGGCCATATCGATCTTGAATATGATTTTTTTTACAGTTACAACAATATTAAATAAAAAGTAAAAGCATTGATTTTTATCTTTTTGAATAACAATATCTGGCAATAACATATTAAACAAGTAACTTTTAATTGCATTTTGGAGATAAAAAAAAAAAAGAAGATGCATCATGGTTAAGGATGTTCGCTCTTGTTTTTAAATTTTTGTCATAAATTTTAAATTGTATGGTTTTATCGATGTAATTCCAACTAAAAAATTTGTCCGCTCACCCCTACGTTTCTTTTTTATAAATCTTATAAAACGCTTGTTATTTTTTCATAATTTTTTAAAGAAAACCATACCAATGATAAGTGGATGTAAAATCTAGAGGGATTCATTTTCCGCCAAATTTTCAATGACAACGAACCTTGATTCTTTTTTCTCCTTTTTAGCTCTATTATTTATGAACTATCAATTTGTAACGTCTTTTAAAAAGCTTTTTATTTTGAAACCGAGTAGCGAACAACCTTAAAAGAGGCGGCAAAAGATACTAGGGGTACAGTCAAAATCATAAATCGAAAAAGACAAACAGACAAATAATAGTACACAAGAAACAACATAGAAAACTAAAGACTGAGCAACACGAACCCCTTCCTTGTGAACAGCAACCCTATCAAGGAAATCATGATAGGAAATATAAGCGCGAGAATATCGTATCAATTGGGAGATATATACTCCGTATGCAGGCGCTGCTGGAATGTTGCTACATAGAAATGGAAAGTTCACTATTGGGAAGCTGAAATCATTTCGGTTGTCGTAAAGTTTTGTTTTCAGCCGACCCTCATTGTCAATTTATAGATGTAAGTCAAGATATGAGGCAGACTTAAATGTATCTGTTGTATTCTTTATCTCTAGTTCGATGGGATGGATGCGTTCAACATAGTCACCAAATTCTGAATTATTTAGTGTAGAGAGAACAACACCTAAACGATATTGGTAACTTTTTATTTTTCTTCCTAAGAAGTTCCTATATGAAGTCAATCAAATTACTCATATCCTTTTGTAGTATTGATAAAATATTTTTTAAATAGTCACAATAAATAAAACAAATCAGCCGGCAAATTGCTAATCGTGTGTTAAAAGTATATTTCACTACATGATTCACAGCTTGTAGGATATACATGCAATGAGATTTGGTAAAGAAAATATAACGTTCTATTGAACTCTGAAATTGTTGCAATTTAGATGGATTCCAGGCCGATATCCTTTTTTTACAATATATCTTTTGCAGTTGTTAACCACGTTATCGGTAACAGCGTCCGTACAATATAGGTCCACTAGCATTCCCAACTATAATTTTTTCCTTCTTTACATCAAACTCGAGTCCAAAAGGATTATTAATTCCGTCATCTTTCCCAAGCAGCTTTCTTGCGTGTTTTCCATCCGACGACAGTACAATTATACCATTGTTACCAGAAGAAGCAATATATACGTTTGAGTCTTTATCTATAGATATCCCTCGCGGACAAAAAGAACTGATTGATCTTTGTATTCCCACATCTTCTCTCCAGTCAATGAGCAGCATGTAACAGTATGGTGTAAGCTATTGGTATAAAATATCTTGTCTTTAGATGTTGTTATAAAACTCCAGTTTGTCAAAGTTTCGTCTTTAACCAAGGTAGAAGAGCAATTATCCAACAAATTTACCTTCTGTATACCTAAGCCAGTATTACAGTATAATAAGTGGCCATCTCTGTAACATATATCGAAACAGTAACTGGTTGTCTTTATCGTGCTTTCAATTGATTTTGTTAAAATGTTGATTATTGGAATTTGATTGGAAAATTGAAATGTAACAGCAACTGTCTTGTCATCGATACAAGTAACATCTAATGGGTAGGAGCTTGACAATGATATGTAATTCAGAAGACGTTGTTGTTTGTAGCCGAACAGAAAGATATCTCCCGTACTAGAAAAAGAACACCCTCTGACACCAGTAAAACCAAATTTGTCTTTCAATGTCATGTTGATATCATTAATATTGGTAGTTGTAGGTGATGCATGATGAATAGTTATAATCTGTGCTTGTTTGTCATTCTCAGTCTGCAAAACCACCAACGGAGAACTCGATTCAACAGATATTGAACCAAATGAAGTTACAGTAGATAATACGTCGGATAACTTGTCTTCAATGTTATAGTTCAAGCTTAATTTCTGTGAACTACCATCCTCAAATAATGACTGCATTAATATTTCATGTTTCTTAATTTCTGTTTCAATCATTTTACTCCCAAGAAATGCCTGTAGGTCTGACGCATATTCTTTGATAGCTGACATATTAGTTTGCAATATTTCAATATTTTCCGTATGTTCAGCAAGTTTTCTCAGTAAATCTTCTATTTGTGCTTTAACTTTCTCTTCTGCAGAATATAGATCCTGATGTATTAGTTGTTCTAACCCGTCAAGGTGCGCGTTAATTTTATTACGAACCTTTTTTATTTCATCGCAAATTTTCTGCCTTTGATTCTGGATTTCTTCAAGATTTTGTTTCCGATCTTTTACAACTTTCTCGGCATTTATTTTGATATATTTCAGATTTTCATCAAGACTCTTCAATAAGACTGAAGTCTGCCGTTTGTATGACATTCTCCAGCGACAATATCCCAACACATTCAGCATGGTTGGACTGAATACACAGTGGACAACCGATACTTTCATGTTGCGGACAATACATCTGAAATTTGCTGTCATGCTGTGAACAGTATGGTGATATTTTTGCTATTGAGGGAGGTAATTGTTTATAGTTGTCGACAGATATAACATCATGGTTACGTGAGGCTTTCGATGCATTGTGATACTGCAGACATTGAGAGCACAGTCCTTCGTCACATTCAGGGCACCAGTAGTCAGCATTTGTTGTCGTGTGCTGAGACTCACAAATACCACACGAAACTGTGCTCGATGATGCCATTGAAGTCTTGGTCTGCTAAAAATAAGACAATGTCCATTAGTCAAATTGTAGATGCAGTTTGTTTGATGTGTACATTTATGTACATTTATACACATCCATTGCTTAAGTGGTTGATTTATATATCACAGTTCTTGTTTCCTCAATTATCATATCTGGTCCTTTAAAATTGATAATACTAGTTGTGAAACAATGGCGTTTAACAAAAATATAAACCGTATAGTAAATTGTATATCATTTAGGCCTATGAACTTGCTTACCAGAAAAACTTGATCAAGATTTTTGAAGGCGTAAATATGGTATCAATTAGAACAATGCCGTTGTATAGAACAGATATGATTGCATAAATCAATTTAGAATTGACATAACTGTCATATCTAAAAAAAAAAAAAAAAAAAAAATACGATTTATACTTTTGGATAAGATGGGTTTTAGTCAGCACAAACATGTTCACACAAAAGGCAAAGGCGCATAATAAAAATCGACCGATAATAAATACCAAAGGGGCATAAGCTACCAACTTAACAATAAAAACAATCGGATCTTTTTTTCAAACATTTATGAAAGTGGAGTAAAGAAATAATATTTCGCTATTAGCAGTCTGTTTTGTTCAATTAAAGGCTAAAATATATCGCTGATGTATAATTGACTTGCAAGTCAACAGTTCATGCTAATTTGGACCTTCCTGGAGATCGGTTGTGCATGTGTTTACCATGTAGTTCATTAATTGAAAGAATGTCAACATTAAAATGTAAAACAAAGGAGACACCGTCACACCTAGTGTTTATTTTTCAGAGTAAAAGATTCAATTGATTGCATGCTTCTTAATTGTCATCTGAATTTTTATCTGCTAAATGACAAAACATAACTTCAGACTACCAGGCGCCTGTATCGCTATCTAGCTTTTCAAAACAATCACTGAAAGAGGAATACTTGTGCTAAATGGAAACTGTATTGGCAAACAATATCTATCTTGCTGATCATATTAACTGGATGCATTTCTGTATATATGTTTCTATATAAATAATTCGTCTAAACATCAGCCAAACAATGTTAGATCTGTAAATTTGCTTTCGCAATTTTTTTGTTCTTCCCTCGCCGGGATTCGAACTGGTGCTACTGAGATATCGTGACACCATATCGCGAAAATGACAACAGTAAACTCCAGCTTCTTAGAAAACTCACTGAACAGTGTAGATTGAGCAACAAGAACCATACCACAACTAGCTGGAGTTGAGCTCTGTATGCGAGATTTTTATTTACAGAATCAAGGCAAATTGGACACTTATTTTTCATTCAAAAGGTCAATTCACTAAGAAAATTATTTAGATTTAAGATTAAAGCACCCACAAAAACATTTGTTAACAAAATACAGACTCAGCAATCCCTGCTAAAGAATAGAAACTGGCAGACATGAACGAACTACCAATGTATGTGGTAAAAATGAAATATTACCTCGACATGAGAGGTAATTCAAATTGTATTGAAAATGAAATGCACTTTCTTCTGGAATGCCCTCTTTACAATAACCTCAGAAGAGATATGACTGATTCATATAAAAAAATACCCCAGTTTAGATAATTTAAATAGAAAAGATCTTTTTTCATGGATCATGATTAATGAAGATAGCAGATATTCATCTATTTTATGTGCATACCTCGATAAAGGCCTGCAACTAAGGAATCAGAAAATTAGTTAACTTAAATACTCTAATAGATATCAAAATTATCTCCCCTTAATTGTAATTTTTGTCATACAATTTTGTAATTATAATGTTATGCATTGCTCTTAAATGGGCCCTTTAATTTGGAAAATAAAAATATTGTAAATATTGTATTGTATGACTAGATGTGTGAAATATTATCATAGCAATAGTCAAATTGAATGTCATTTGTTTTATATATTTTACCTGATTTCAGAGATGGATGAATACCATTTTTTACTATACTGCAAACTAAACTCAACTTTAAGAGATTGCTTATTTTTAAAGATTAATAATTTAAATCCTGATTTTACAAATTATCAACCACTTTTAAAGCTAAAACAACTTTTAAATCCTAAATCTGAGCTTTTGACAGAAATTGGTGACTTTATAAAGCAATCATTAGAATTGCGAAAATGAGGTCCATGTTCATCAAAGGCTACATTAATTACCATTTATTATTATGTTTTTTTTTTATGTTTATATTTGTAATTCTTCACTGTCTGTATTAAATGTTGTATTTATGTTTGCTTGACCCATATGGGTGTATTTTTGCAAATAAAATTATTATTATTAAATGTAAGATATCAAGAACCAGGAAGGTTAAAAGTGTGCATAGAGACGACAGATTACACGTGACTTTTATTTTTAAATGGACAATCAAACGGTGGACTATGTTAAATTTAAGAGTCATTTATAATGGATGAAAGTTAATCCAGAAGCATTGGTGAATAAAAGCAGATGGCAATAAAATTAATATAATTCTAATGAAGATGTATATGTATATTAAATATAAAAGAGAAACATCTAGATTAAAATACAGATCGATATATAACTTTTTTTAGTTCATCGAAGTTATGGAAATAGTAAAATCACATATTTCTATCTCAATTTCAAAAAACACCAAATATTAATTGATTCGTTGATTGATGGTTGCTTAAAGTCGAGTGACAAATATTTCATGCATGTTCAGAACGAATGTGTCCCTGGGACAAAGATGATGCCCCCGCTTGGATATAAGATTATAAAGATACATAACTCAAGATAGGTAAAAGTGACAAGTCAACACCCAAATGTGTGATTAATCTTTGTTTTGTGGTATTAAGCATTGTTTAGAATGAAATTCAAAACAGTGTGGCTGTGGCCATTGGTTGACACATTAAATTCATCCATTGACTGGGACCATTTAGGTGAACGTTTGTATGTAACGATCACTGCTCACTATGTACTTTTTAAAGACACTTAAACTATGGGATCACCAAAGGTTCTCAACACCTCAATAAAGTAATTCGAAAAAAAATTAATCAGAAATAACACGATGTTTTGATTTATATCAATTATATAAATCAAAACATAAAGGTTATTCCTGATTATTTTTTCGAATTATTTTATAATTAAAGGCGTTAAGAAACCTTTGGTGACCCGACAGTTTAAATGTCTATCGTAGGTACGTCGTGAACAGTGGTCGTTACAGACAAACGTTCACGTAAATTGTCCATGTCAATGGATGAATTTACTGTGTCAATCAATGGCCACAGCCACACTGTTTTGAATTTCATTCTATTAGTTTCATAACATTTTCTTGAGGAAAACTTAGTAAGAGAACAAAAAAAGGGGCCTAACTCTAGAACAGTTAAAGTGAGGTCACCAAAATTCAAACATAATCTATGTTTTGTGGTAATAAGCTTATAATGAGGGTTTGGATGGGATTAAATGATTAAAGAATAATGGCCTTAAAAAATGAAGATTACAGAATAACGGGCAAAAAAAATGAAGATTAGAGAAAAAAGGGGTTAATTTTTTGAAGATTAGAGAAAAAAGGGGTTAATTTTTAAGATTAGAGAAAAAAGGGGTGAAAATTAAATGTTTACAGAATAACAGACCCCCCATCCAGGCCCTCTATAATCATTGCATAATAATTTCATAATATTTGAATGAGGCAAACTAAAGTAAGAGAAATGAAACGAAAAATTCAGCATTTTTTTTCCATTTATAAAGGGACATAACTGTAGAATAGAAAAAAGTATGGCTTCCAAAGCTTTTAATACTTGATCTGTATTTCGTATTAATAAGCATTGTGTTTAAGTTTCATAACATTTGTATGAGGCAAACTAAATTTAGAGAACGGAGACCAATTTTGGTATGTACGTATGCATAGATGGACAAGGGTAAAACTTAGCGCCCCTCCTTTACGGTGGGGTCATAAAAAAAAAAAACCATCACAATAAAAAATTGTCTTTACTTGCGAGAGCTCTTTATTAATTTTTCACCCATATGATTATTATGTAGATAAAATTTTCCTAATTCACAAATATTATACATTTAGTTTTATCTTGCCAGTTTTTACTAGACTAAGCCTAAAAGGCTTTCTCAGCAGGGGCGTAGCTAGAATGAAACGATGTGGAAGCAACTAGAAAAATGTTTGGGACCCTATTATGCAGAATTTTTTTTTTCGGTTTTCGGTCATATATAGGACGGTTAAAAGAGGAGCTATATGTAGATAAATATTTATGAATGTAAAACTATTAATAAATCTTCTGAATATAGTAATACATAAACAACACATATTTGTGATACAGAATTTACTCAAAATTGTCCAAAATCTGCTTTTCGGGTCTGGGCAGAAACAAACTTCTCTATTACTTTGTCAACATTCACACTGAAATCCCGATGAATATGCAGTAATGCTATGTAACTTTCGTTGTTCATTGTTGATCGTACATTTGTTTTCAATTACATACGTAGTACCGTGACTGATAGATCTAAGGGCCATCATGGCATGGTAGCACTCGCGAGATGTTATAAACCAGCGTACGTGTTCGGCATCGAGCGACCTCCCAATTGAATTCGTCAAAATTACATGCTAGGTAAGTTTCGTATGTTTCAGACAATATTGAGATTTGTTCGTTTGTGATATTTCCTACAACACGATGAAGCAGATACAGCACAAAGAAGCGATTTTCTGATAACTTGACGCGCCTCCACTCTCCAGTTGCCTTATCATATGGTCTATGAACGCAAAAAATAATGAGACTTTCCAATACTGTTTTGGCGTGGTTGCAGGGTGATTGGCTCCGCGGTAGTCTGTCAATCACATCTCCTCGGCATATTTTCAACGATATCGAAGGGATCTGATAATTCTAATGCCGATTGGTACATCTCATTCCAAACTGATGAACTGTACACTGTAAAATGTGCTCTAAAACTACATATCTTAGACTGAGTATTACAAATTCAAAAGTAAAAATCGTGTAAAAGATACAAGTAACCTTCCGATTTTGTCATAATCTCCAAAAAAATAATATTTTGAAACCAAATGTCGTTATTTAATGATATTTCATCAATTAAAAAAAGTGACAACATAGGTGTTTCCTTTAACATTCAATTTATAAATTTTTATTTTGCCATAGGGAGTTGTCTCATTGGCAATCATAACCCATCTTTTTTTTTTTTTTTATATAAAACCTTAATGTTTCGAATGGTTTTTATACTCTACGAATATTAAATATTCAGAGAATGACTTTATGCCACCATTGGGAGGGGAATAAGACCCTTGATATCCTTTCAGGGCAGACAAAACGTTCACCAGCTGTGATATCGACCTCGGGTTATATAAATAGGATTTTAATGGATTGAAGTTAAAAATAATCACTAAAAAATTATATTTAGTATGGTCCACAAAAGTTGTAAGTTAATTGCAGATTTGATATCTGTAAAAAAATCTGTTTAAAATATAATTCTAAAATTGATTTTCACACGTTATATGTTTGATACTGATAAGATAGTAAAAGCGAAACTAGATTTTCAATAAAAGAATTAAAAATAGATTAGAATAAATTTACACTGGGACTTTTTCCCCCAACTAAGACGTGTCAATGACAGAGTTCTAAATTAAGATTTACCTGTCTATATATGATGTAATGATACAAATAAGTTGAGAAAACAACACAAAATACGATGGGAAGACGCAATAATCGTAGAGAGAGTTCACAAAGAGAAGTGAGATGCTTTGGATATTTTTGCTGTAGAAGTTGTGATCATGAGTGGACAAGTTCGTATGTCTGGAAAATGTCAGGAACGCTAAAGGTATTGATAACTTTCAATTTGTTTTAGTTGTAAATACTGGTGTTTGAAAACTGACTGAGATGGCCATCATGTTTAATTTATTGATTACTTTTTTTTTTATCAAACAGAGTACAATTGAATGATTGCTTGATTGTTGTTTGCTTAATCATAATCAAATATAAAAAATATCATGCATATTCAGGAAATTGAAAGTAATTCAAAAGGAAGGTTTTGCAAAGATGGTTCACCGAGATAGATAAATGGCGAATAATTTACACAGCCACTAGAAAGTAGAGTGTAAGCTATCAACAGGCCATTTGCGGATTGACCCATGAGGTTTTTGTGATGATGTGCACAAAGTTTTTGTAAGGATAATGCCGACAATGGTTATGCTTTGCCTAATGTGTATTCATTGGAATTGGAATCAGATGACACTGAACGTTAACTGAAAATCGCTAAGCCTAAGGTACATACAATATTATGATACAGAAATGCATCAAATTATGAAACGCATGACTATATTAAATCCTGACTTCAATTTTTAAAATCGTCTTACTATAAACACTGACGGGGGTTTCTTTAAGCGCAAAAAAGACATTATAATATTTTCAAATAAATATGGTAATAAAAGAAACTTAAAAGACCAATGACTTTGTAATACATGTTACATTTTCTTCAAGGTCCTATATAAACAACAGTGCATGGAGTGTGATGAATTTATGGGGCCATACAAAACAACACCTCTTATTTGTTCCGGTTGCGAAATGGTGAATTGCGAGTGTGAAGAGGACAATTCTGGACCGAAAAAGCCACACCTGTCAGATTTATGTGGAAGGTGTCAGTCAGGAAAAAAATGTCAATTATCACTAGAAAAATGTGTCTTCCCTTGTTCTAGGCGTGATGGAAGAAGATACCGCTATTGATGTCAACATCTGAAACTTTTTTTTTTATTGTATTTGAAATCATTAATGTTTATTAAATCATTTGTTTCTTTATATATATACTAGATCTTTTTTTTTTTTTTTTTTTTTTTTTTTTTTTTTTTTTTTTTTATTTAGCCATTTATTTCTTTTGCTTATGCATTACCTTTGCTTCTATGTGCTACTATATATGTGCTGATATTAGACATTTGTTTTAATATATCTTGCTTAGATTTTATTCTGCATGTACTATCTACATGTATGTATATATATATATATGTGATGTCTGTATGTTTGTGTTGTATGTGTATCTGATGTTATTACATGTATGTTTTGTTTATTAATATCAGTCGGTTAAAGAGCTCTTAAGAGCTCATGTTCTTTGTTATTATGTATATATGCAACCCGACTTTAAATAAAGATTACTTTACTTTACTTTACTTTTAGATCACACCCGCGAAATCGCGGGCATACACAGTTGTCAACTGTTGTAGTATGAATTTTTGTAAAAGATAATTATTATGTCTGGAGAATTTCATAAAAGGTATCGAAAGCTCTCTCACTTTTTTTTTCCAAAGTCCGTTATCTGTTTCCTTTCTGTTAAATTCAATTATTTTCGTGTTTCTGGCCTCAGACCACAATTATTCTTCCGCTTTGCTACAATGCATTTTTTTTTGTAACTGAATTCAAATCAAATTAAAAATTTGCACCGCTTCAAACATGAAATTAATGTAACTCCGTACAGACCATTATTATTCTAATACAATATGCTTCTAGGACACTCCATCAGTGCTTTTTCTTTTGAGAGCCCGATTAACATGCCAATGGTAGGATTTGAATCTTGTATAAATGCCAAAGGCTAATTTGAGAGGTCACGGGTCGGTGGGGTCCTGATCCCGAAATCCTGGGCTTAAAAACATGAAATTCCGAGGTGTCGAATTTAAAGAAATTCATATCCCGACATCCCGAAATTCGAAAAAAATATTCCCTGATCCCGTAAGGATCCATCCCAAAATCCCGAGCTTTAAAACACCCGATCCCGGTAAGTAAGTCATGCATCCATCAACTCTCTACCCTATTTTCATTTTAGCCAAATCACTACTTTCACTTTCAACAATAAATATTTATGCTCCATTTATGGGCATTATGTTTTCTAGTCTGTGCGTCCGTTCGTTCGTTCGACCGTCCGTCCGTATGTCTGACTTCAGGTTAAACTTTTTGGTCGAGGTAGTTTTTGATGAAGTTGAAGTCCAGTCAACTCGAAGCTTAGTAAATATGTTCCCTATGATATGATCTTTCTTATTTTAATGCCAAAGTAGATATTTTACCCCATTTTACGGTCCACTGAATATAGAAAATGATAGTGCCGATGTGGCACCCGTGTGCTATGGACACTAACAGAAAACAGTAGACAGAACACAGAAAGTCTCTATAAATTATAGTAGTATGATCGTAGTTTACATGTAGATGAACACGAAAAATAATTGTCCTCTCTATGGAGGTATAATAGTTGTGGTTCTTGCGATTTAAAAACCATGATATGGAGAACGCTCTGATTGGCGTATTTATTTTTCATTTTTATACGCCCGTCTTTTAGACGGGACGTTTTTAATATGGTATACCGTTGTCCGTCCGTCCGTCGTCCACACTTCGGACAATAACTCAAAAATATTTTCACCAATTTCCATGAAACTTAAGTGAATTGTTTATATCTATTGACGTAAGCTCCCTTTCGTTTTTTTTTTAATTTCAGATTTTAAGTTTTGGATTTATGGGGCTTTATTCATAAAAAAAAAAGGGTGATTTTCAACGCTTCGGACAATAACTCAAAAAGGCTTTCACCAAAATAAAAATGATTTCATGGACATTTATATCTATTGATGTAAGCTCCCTTTCAATTTTTATAAATTTCAGATTTTAAGTTTTGGATTTATGGGGCTTTATTCATAAAAAAGGGGGATTTTAAACACTTCGGACAATAATTAATTTTTAGATTTTACGTTTTCTTAAGTAATGAATTTTTATACTTAAAAAAGGGGGATTTTATGAAACTTTAGTGAATATACTAATGTAACATCCCTTTTGATTTGTATATATATTTCTAGTTGATCATATAAATTCATTTAAAGCATAAAAGACAAGTTAAAAGAGCAACGGACGTATCATGCGCTAAAGCGCAGCCCTTTATTGTTATCCATCATACGATTGGTTGTAGTTGTGCATGTTTAAAACCGGAAATCCTATCTATGACTAAAAGTCGGTTTGATGACGGAAACAATATCCGGACAGCCTTTTTGTCGTTTTTCTTCCAAAATAACTCAATCTGAATAATCATAAGAATGGATGACAAATGTGACTATGCATGTTACCTATAGGACACAGAGGTATGGTGATTAATTTATTGTGGAAGGAAGAGAAGTGACACACAAAATGAGGTCTTCTCGTTTAATAGTATAAATATATATATTTCTTTCAAATATTATATAGATGTATTAATAAATATCATTTGTATACGAACGATCAAATGAATTATAATGATACATATTTCCTTAAATGCCTCATTGGTAAATTAAAAAAAAAGCAGTTTAGAAAATAAGGCTACAGGGGCGGATCCAGCCATTTTAAAAAGAGGGGTCCAACCCAGGTTAAAGGGGAGGGGTCCTACCCATGTCCCCATTCAAAAGAATTGAGCGCCAAAGAAAGGAGTGGTTCCAACCCACGGAACCTAACCCCCGGAAAAGCACTGGGCTACAACTTCCTCAGGAAAAGTTGACTTTTGATGAATTTTGCAATTCTTTTTGTATTGCTTTGGTCGTATAGTTCCTAACGTGCTTCGTTACTGGCATGATGTTAACATATTTCCTCAAATAACTCGTTGATCGACGAAAAAAAATATCTCAGAAACTTATTATTATAACTCCATCAATAAAAGTTGAACTTGTAAGTCTATTAATTTTAGGCATCTTTTAACCATATAGATCCTAACTTTTCTATGTTTTTATAGGTCTTTATACATCCTTAGCATTCAAATGTTTAGGTTTGAGCGTTCTTGATGAAGGTCGAACCAGCTTTGGACGCAGAAAAATGTATCAGTTTTTCGATTTCTTGCACTGCTTTTAGATGCCACTGCTAAGACTCCCTGAGACTTTCTTTAGCTCGGAAGTCGGTGCTTCGTTTACGTTACTGGTATGACTTTTATCATACTGTGTAAATTCACCCGTTTATAAATGAAGAAAAACAAAGTTATAAACTAAGATTTCAACTCCATCAGGCAAAGTTGACCTGCAATGAGTATTGCTATTCTTTAAATTAGTCATATAGCCCTAACCAGGCGCGGATCCAGAGGGGGGGGGGGGGTTGGAACCCCCCTTTTTTTTGGACGATCAATGCATTTGAATGGGGACATGTAATTGGAACCCCCCCCTTTGTCCTGGGTTAGGACCCCCCCCCCCCCCCCTTCTTAAGGAAAGGGTGGTTATCGATTTTCATTCTTAATCAATCAATTCATAGAACCGTTAACAGACATGTTGGCTAAAGAACCAGTTCGACCGGTTTGTTTTTGTATTTTAAATTCATGGTACACTAAGCAAATAAGAAAATATATATATATATTTTTTGGTAACTTTTATCCCGACCACATGATTTAGCTGTAACCATTGAAACAATCCGTTCGATAAAAATGTCATGAGAGGGAAAATAACTTAAACACACATCTCTCGAAAAGAAGACAAGTAGAGATCTCTAAAATGGTTCTAATCACTACATAAAATTATAAGCGAAACACTGTACAAAACATAGGTATGGGCTTTGATTATTGTTGAAGGCCGTACGGTGACCTATAGTTGTTAATTTCTGTGTCTCTTGTGTAGAGTTGTCTCATTGGCAATCATATCACATCTTCATTTTTAAATTATCGCATCTTTTTACTCTCTGAAATAGACAAGTGTAAGTGTTCTCGCTTGTATGTCTATTTGCAAAAGTACAGCTAATACAACTTCGTAATATGCGACATATTGTTCTGAATTCATAAGATGTAAATTGCTTCTACTTGTATTTTTTCCCTTGGTTGTATTTGTAATGTCAATAATTGCTTCATTCCATACAGTCCTCATTATTTCTGGTTGTATTAGTTTCATATTCCCATAACAGTTTAATATTATGTTATAGTTATTGACCAAGAAAGTCGGTATATGGGATTTAATTTGCACAGCTCGAGTGACCCTGTTTAACCCGAACGACGAAGGAGTTCGGGTTAATGGGTCATCTCGTGCTGTGCAAATTAAAACATATACCGATTTGATTGGCCAATAACTGTTTTAACACATGACGTCAACAATTATTCAATCAACATGTATTGAGAATGTCCATTCTTTCAAATTACTTGGAATTAGGCGAGTGATATGAGAGCCAAATTCACATTTTTAATGCACCTACCTAACACACGGCTAAATTATATATCACTGGAAAGCTAAGAATGTGTACTTTCTAAATATCCCGGTCGTCAAAAGAAATTATGGTGCATTTTTTTTTAAATCGAGGTCAAAGGTCATGGGTGCAATTTCTATTCACGGATACTTCCAGTAGAAAAATCGAGTCAAAACAAATACAAAAATGAAACAATTTTATAGGAATGCTGTATTACTCTTGAGAAAATATATTTCTATCATAGTGTTAATTAATTTTGGTTGATTTTAACGGTAAAGCATGTTACGTAACGTTTTCTCTCGGAGTCTTTGAAAATCAACCATTAAGTCACACAAATGTATCTGTAGTCGCCCTTGCATTATCTAAATCTTATAATACCTCCATATCATTTGATTGCACGTATTTACAAACATATATCTGCAAATTTGATATAAATAATTCGAAACAAAATATTTGAAGCAAGAAGAAAATATAACATATGACGTATCTTTAATTGTTTAGAAAGTCCCATGATGAGCTGTACATTAAAATTGAGGAAGCGTATGGTCTCCTGTTAGTTTGAAAGCCTACCAACCGCTTCAAGATCAGACAACCATAGGGCGGATTTTTTTTTATTATTGTAGTGCAATATGTTGAGTCTGGATCATACCGCAATTTCATTTACATCACTAAATCAGATATGACAAGAGTACTAACTAACATTACTAAAATGAATAAAGTGCTACTAGTATATTTATATCAACAAATTGACAATTTTAATATAAAACATCACAAGGAAAATATGACCACTCATTGTACGTTAAACTGTGTTTGATTTTACTTTAGTCGGCCGCCGTGTATCTTGAGATATCTTATTAATCAAACAACACTTGACAAAGGAGTGTTCTAATTTTAAATTACGCTAGTGATGACATTCGGGCTACTTTGGCACTACGTATTACTTTTTTATATCTTGTTTCACCGCTTCAAACAGAGGACAAGGTTATCCTAACATTGAACCTTTTATTTGGCTTTCTTATGTTAAAATCCCGTTAGCGTATAACCTAAATGATCGAAACGTCGGACCAATGGGATGTAGGACCATTTAGGTGTCAGAATATTGCGATATCGGAATATTATAGCTTCATTTTAACTTGTAATCTCATCATTCTTAGCGGTCAAAATGTCCATACAAAGACAACTTCCTTGGCATGGGCATATACCAGTACAGCAGAGGTTTTGCTCAAAGCGGACACAAGATCTACTATATACTGATTGAATTAAAAATTGGAAATGGACACGAGGAATTTGTCAAAGAGACACCAACCCGTTTAAAAGGAGACAACGGCCGACGACCACCAATGGGTCATCAATGCAGCAAGAAACTTCCAAACCCGGAGGCGTTCTTCAGCTGGCTCCTAAACAAAAATGTACTAGTTTGAAATGATTATGGACGTCATACTAAGCTTTCAGTTGAAATATACACAAGAAATTAAAACAAAAATCATACAAAAATAAAAAAGGCCAGGGGCTCCTGACTTGGGACAGGCGTAAAATTGCGGCGGGGTTAAACATGTTTTTGCAATCTCAACCCTCCCCCTGCGTGAACAGATCAAATCTTGTAGAAAGTTGGAAAACATCATACCGGACCGATATTGCCTTTTAACCAACCAAAGTCATGCAGAGAACTTTTATTGTTTCTGTAGTTAGGTTGACATTGTCTTGGATAAAATTTTGACCCCCAGAAGAAAAATAATGCCATGTAGAATGTATGCCCCATTTTCAATTTTTCTTATCTGTTGATCAGTCAAACTTGTTTTAATAGTTATCAAAGGTGTGTCCACAAATACGGTGCATTTGTAATGATAAATCTAAAAAAAAAAAGAGTTAAAAAGAATAAGACAAAATTATAGAGCTACTGTATACAATATTGGATGTACCTTAGCCTTGTTGAGGCTGTATACATGTACATTGTAACTATAAATTGACCATATATTTTTAGTATTTGTTGAAGCTGCTAATATGTTATTTAGTTTTCTCGGCGGCGATCCTCGGCATAAATTAAGTAATTAAAGTTGTTAACCAGAATACTTCCTTGTGTACAGGCACGTCATCTTTAATCGTCGAAATGTTAGTAATAGCTCTTTACTTTCTCACTTCAAATTTTGTAGCTAATATTTAGCGATGCAAGCTCGATGGTATACAGATTTAATAGTAAAATTATCATGAGTTATTTTGTAAATCAGATCATTACGTCCACTTGTATTTTTGTCCATCTGATGAGTTAAGCCTTTTTCAACTGATTTTTATAGTTCGTTCTTATGTTGTAATGTTATACCACTGTCCCAGGTTAGGGGGAGGGTTTTGATCCCGTTAACATGTTAACCCCGCCACATTATTTATGTATGTGCCTGTCCCAAGTCAGGAGCATGTAATTCAGTGGTTGTCGTTTGTTTATGTGTTACACATTTGTTTTTCGTTCATTTGTTTTACATAAATAAGGCCGTTAGTTTTCTCGTTTGAATTGTTTTACATTGTCTTATCGGGACCTTTTATAGCTGACTATGCGGTATGGGCTTTGCTCATTGTTGAAGGCCGTACGGTGACCTATAGTTGTTAATGTTTGTGTCATTTTGGTCTTTTGTGGATAGTTGTCTCATTGGCAATCATACCACATCTTCTTTTAATATTTATTGTAGGAGATATATGTATTAACACTCAATACAGCTTGAGTTTGCTACTCAGAGGATACCTTATGAAGTTGTGTAACTTGCTTATAGGCTTTATACATTTGCAAAATATACAAACAGACAAATTAGAATGAGTTGTAGATCTACTGCCCTCGTTGATATATGAGAAGAGACTGGTCGGTAGAATTGGTACATGTAGTACAAAGTCTTTGTACAGACAAAACAGAAGCTGATAGGTTGTACTTACTTTTGAAATATTCATAGCAACTCTTATGATATTTTGTATTTTCAAATGGGATGTTTTCATTTTTTTCATATTCATCAAACAGTCTGTAAACTTCATCCTTTCGTTTTCCCACTGCGGCAATATAACTGTATCTTCATTTAAGTGTTTAACTACATAGTTTCTATGTAGTAAATACATGACAGACTATGCATCTGTTGTCAATCAATGGATAGTTTTTGCTCTTTAGCATAGGAAGGGTTTCATTGTGAACTGGACTGTGAAAATTTGACAGGACTCGGAAGATTTTCTACAATTTTCCGATACGATTCCTTATTTAGAAATGGGTGAATTCCAGAACTCATAAACTATGTTTTACTTTGATTTGATCTTTATTTTCGGACGATTTTATATCTATTTAAGCTCCACTGAAGTTCAAGATAGAAATATAACCGTTTAAATATGATTTATCGTACTCTGATAGCACTATTAAGTACACGGAAATCGACTAATATATTCAGTAAAAAAACGATAACGAAATAGATAAGGGATTCCGGAAACTATAGTGATGTTACCCAACATCATAAAATTACAGAAATTCGTGATTTTAAGAAATGTTGAGATAAAGTCTTGATCTTGAATGAAAAAACGATAACTGATGAGTGATTTGGTGTGTTCTAAAACGGATCAAGTGCTAACGCATTTAATAGAAAATTTAATTGTAGATCCGAAAAGGTCAGGATTATGAAAATTTTCGTATAAAATGTCAAATATTTAGAAGGAATGCAAAAGCATGCGGAGTTATAGTTGTAAATATTGTTTTTCATTATTTTAAGAATCTAATTCAATTAATTATTCTGTCTAAAAGAAGAGATACGACTAATTTCTTTTGCTTGAAAAACATGTCGTATTTTTACAATTTTCAACTAATTTCTGAAATAAACGTCAATTTTACAAAAACTGCACCGTACGATTTTGTGACGACCGGGCAAAAATCAAAGTTAAATCAATATTCTTTCATTTAAAAAAGAAATTAGCCGTGTGTTAGGTGGGTGCATTAAAGTCCTTAACTAGACGTCTTTTTCAAATATTACACTCGCCTAAATAGACATTGATGAAAATTTAAGCTGGGAAGATCATGTTGATCGTATATGTAAAATTATCTCATCTAAAGTATCACTTTTATATAAAATTAAAGTATATTTGCCAATACAAACAAGGCAACTATTTTATAATGCATATATTCTACCATATATAGACTATTGTAGTTCAGTTTGGGGAAATTTATTACAAAAAGATTCAGATAGAATCATAAAACTTCAAAAAAGAGTAGCAAGAATTATACTGGAATGCGATATTTCTATTCCATCTAATTTCATGTTTTCTTCTTTAAAATGGCTATCTTTTACCAAAAGAATAAAATACCAACAATCAATTCTAATGTATAAAATTGTAAATGGGCTAACACCTGATTACTTAGCAATACTAAATATTGATGATGTGCAACGCCACAACTTACGATCTGTCTCTAATAATGATCTTTTTGTTCCAAGACCAAATACAAATTTTTATAAAAAATCTTTTCATTATTCTGCAACCAAAGTATGGAATAATTTACCACTCGAAATAAAGAAATGTCCTAATGTGGAATTATTCAAGAAACATAGTTATAATCATTTTCTTGAAAATTATATGCAAGTCAACTAATTTGTTTTCCTCTAACAAAACTATATCAAATATTGTCATTTATTACCCTTTGTATATTTCAATGATTGAATTGTGTATATACTAGTAATATATATTGTAAATTAATGTATGAATGTATGAATGTTAACTGTATGCATGTATTTTGTTTGAGGGCCTCAATGAAAATTAGACTATTTCTAATTGAGTTACCCTCTTTAAATAAAGAATTTATTATTATTATTATTATTATTATAATTTTCCCGCATAAATCACATCCGCCCAACAAGACGTTGAAATGGATGGATTTCATCATGAATTGTCGGAGGATGATATGATCTTATCACAAGTATTAGAAACATTGGAGGATGAAATGGAACTGAGAAATGTAAATATAGAGGACTTTTTTGGAGAGTTTCCTAGTAATGTGATGGATGAGAATGCATCTGGAGATTTAATCAACACCTCAGCTGTTTCATTTGACCTAGGACTAGACTTAGATCTATGGTTGCAAGTTTCTTCGGAAAACGGAAAGATCCAAAATGTCAAGGTACGTCTTTTTTTAGAATTATCTGCCACGCGCAGACCCATTATTGCATGATTTGAGGTGTGGACCCATAGACGGATCCAAGGGATGGAGTCCGGGGTCCCTCTTTTGTGAAAAAAAATGGTTAATTATATAGGGAATCACTGAAGCATGACCCGCGCCCCCTCCTTTTAGGTCAGTCAGCCCTCCCCCTTAAATAAAAAGTTCTGGATCTGCTACTTAGACCCTTGATATAATCATTTGCGGAAACTTCCGACTAGTTTTATTGTTTAATTGTTCTCATCCGGAACATTCATGAAATATTTGCCACTGCCGGATTTTGCTTCTGCCATGTGTTAAATTATGTGATATTATCTTATTTTAGGATGAAGAACCTAAAGATCAGGAACAAGGAGTCGAATCAAGGTTTGCAGAAATGACAGACAATGAAATTGATACACTTATTGAAGATGCTGAGAACAAAAACACAAAGAAAGCCACAAAATGGGCAGTTAATGTCTATGAAGAAAAGAACACTTGCAACTAGATTGTACCAAGCAGGAGTCAGTGAGCAGATGGTAATGGATAGAACAGGTCACAGGAGTGAAAAGGCTGTTCGTACCTACAAAAGACCTGCGGATTCTATGCTAAAAGATGTCTCTAACATTTTGAATCCATCTAATAAGCAAATAAAACTTGAGGATCCCAAACCATTAACCGATACTCGTGCAATCCTTCCTGAGCAAGTTAACATTGAAAATACAGAAAATGCATTTAATGTTTCAAAACCAGAAGGAAAATATCGGGGATTGCCAAGTAACAGCTCTTTTCAAAACTGCGTGTTCAATTTTGTAACGAAGATGTGAACCTCACAGATTTTGTTTTCAATTTTTAACACTGAATTGTTATTTAAGTTGTTTTTAAGCCGTACATAGAAATGTATGAAAAAGCGTTTTTTTTTTAGTTTTCACTGTGTCGGGTTGTGACACTGATAACTTACATATCAAGACTATAATAGGAAGATGTCGATGATACTTTATTTTCATTTTTTTTTTAATGACAATTTTTTTTATATTGATGGAAAAATAATTTTAGTAAATTAACCTGTGTTTTTTTTTTTTATCTTATTTAGACTTGTATTGTGTTGATTGTAATACTACTACATTTGTTTTGTATGTTTTCTATCCTGATGTTTTATCAAGGGACTGATTTTTATGTCCGAGTATAGATACATGTATCCACTTGATATTTCTTACAAAATGGAGAAAAACAAATATTTGTAGTAGCAATGGAATCAACAAATGCAAAGTACTGTACAATAAACATCTGTCAAGGACGTGAAGTTCACGTGACCTGTGCAATTATTGAAGTAGTTAATGCACACCTGACCCGTGCATTATCCAGATTATACCACAGTAAGATCAAAGGAATTTTGCCTCTGTCATGTGTTAATTTTGTCATATCTCTATTAACTGTAGTAAGTAAATAATATGCGAGATATATCAAAGGACCATTCAAACTCACAAGTAGAACTTTTAAAACCGACAACGCCATGGCTAAAAAAGAAAAAGACAAACAGCAAACTACAAAACACAAAACACAACATAGAAAACTAAAGACTGAGCAAAACGAACCCAAACAAAAACTGGGGGGTGATCTCAGGTGCTCCGAATTGGTAAGCAAGTCCTGCTCCACAAGTAAGTGTCATATTTCAATAAAAGACTTATTAAAAAGAGATATAGTTACGATACTGTTGTCAAGTCATAAAAGATGGCATACTTGACTTTAATATTGATTCACTTATAGGGCTTTGCATCGGAAATAAACACATTTATTCTAAAACCAGTTGTTGGCATGATACGGGTTATCATCATTGTTCTTCTCAAATGAAAAATCATGCATGTAATGATGGTATGATGCATATTCATATGGTGAAGACATAATCTTTCAATCAGTTTGGGGTCTGGAGCTGGCATGTCAGTAACTGCTAGAAGTCCTTAGTGAAATTATGTATCATTGTCAGTTTGTTTAGTTTCTTTTGTTACCTTGTTACCTATTCTGACATCGGACTCGGACTTCTTGAAACTGAGTTATACTGTGCGTTTGTTTAGAGGGAGGGTTAAGATCTTAAAAAAACATGTTTAACCCCGCCGCATGTTTGCGCCTGTCCCACGTCTTTGTTAGTCTTGTGTGATTTTGATTTTAGTTTCTTTTATATATTTCGGAGAAAAGAATGGCGTCCATTACCACTGAACTAAAACACATTTTTGTTTAGGGGCCAGCTGAAGCACGCCTCCGGGTGCTGGATTTTCTCACTGTATTGAAGACCCATTGGTGGCCATCGGCTGTTTTCTCCTCTTTGGTAGGGTTATTGTTTCTTTGACATATCCCCCTTTCCCATTGGGTGTTGCTAAACGGCGGAAACGGAATGCGGAACGGAAACGGAAAACGGAAACGGAAAGAAATGTTTTTTGGACAAGGAACAAGTTTGAGAAAATAATAGAGGCTCTAAAGAGCCCGTGTTGTTCACTTTGGTCTATGTGCATATCATAAACGAAGGACACAGATGGATTCATGAACAAATTGTGTTTTGGTGATGGTGATGTGTTTGTATATCTGACTTTACTGAATATTCTTGCTGCTTACAATTATCTCCATCTATAATGAACTTGGTCCAGTAGTTAAAATTTTTTGTAAAAATTTACAAAATTTATGAAAATTGTAAAAAAATGACTATAAAGGGCAATAATTCCTTAAGGGGTCAATTGACGATTTTGATCATGCTGACTTACAAACAACGGGTTGCAACTTGCCTGATTGGTCTGAAAATTTCAGGGCAGATTGACCTTGACCTAATAAACAAATTCATTCCCGTCAAATTTGTTCTCCATGCTTTGGTTTCTGAGATATGAGCCAAAAACTGCATGTACTATTTTAGTCATGTTGGCCATATTGGTTCGCAGGCAGGATCATCGGGCACATTTTTTCAACTAGAAACCCTAATGATGATTGTGGACAAGTTTGGTTAAATTTGTTTTAATATTTTCAGGAGAAGATTATTTAAAGATTCCAAAAATTTACGAAAAATTGTTAAAAATTGACTATAAAGGGCAACAACTCCTTAAGGGGTGAATTGGACATGTAGGTCATGTTGAATTTTAAATGCTGTTCACAGTTTATCTCTATCTATAATAATATTCAAGATAATAATGAAAAACGGCAAAATTTCCTCAAAATTACCAATTCAGGGACAGCGACCCAACAACGGGTTTTCCGATTCATCTAAAAATTTCAGGGCAGATAGATCTTGACCTGATAAACAATTTTACCTCATGTCAGATTCGCTCAAATGGTTTGGTTTCGGAGATATAAGCCAAAATCTACATTACATTTAACCCCTCTGTTCTATTTCTAGCCATGGCGGCCATCTTGGTTGGTTGGCCGGGTTATTGGACACATTTTTAAAACTAGATACCCAATTGATGAATGTGGCCAAGTTGGTTAAATTTGGCCCAGTAGTTTCAGAGGAGAAGATTTTTCGTGTAAAAGTTAACGACGACGGACGACGGACGCCAAGTGATGAGAAAAGCTCACTTGGCCCTTTGAGCTAGGTTAGCTTAAAATAAAATGATAATTGAATGAAATTATATATAAATATACTAAATAAATAAATGATTTGGAAAATACATTGAAGGTATAAAAAGTCATGAGAATTCCGAATGCAATTAGGTTATATCCGGGCATTCTGGTTCTAAACCTTGGTTCCATCTGGGTTTTCTGGTTCTGAACCTTGGTTCTTTGGTTCGAAACCATGGTAACTGGTTCAACATCCGGGTTGTTTGGTTAAGGCAACCCAACTTCTTGGTTCCATCTGGGTTCTATTCTAGATCATTCTAATGTTCCCGTTGAACACAACAGAAGATAACCGCAAGTCTCCGAATAAAAAGGTAAAGTAGGTCAAAGACGCTAAAATTATTTTATAACATTAACATTTTTAGCATCGACGGTAAAGGAAGCTATAAGGTATTTATCTTCTCATTTTAATTATTTTGATTAGGAAACTAGATAAAAATAAAGCATCGTATAGATTTTTAAAACAAACCGAAGTATACAGTACATCGAACATCCTTTTATTTAATTCAGTCGTTTTGTTTTGTCTTTTCCCTTTACTCATCCCTGATTTACGTAAATATGTCTAGACAGTGGTGGATCCAGAACTTGTCCTAAGGGGGGGCCCGCTCCAGTCATACATCAATGATTCCCTATATAATCAACCAAATTTTTCCAACGAAAGGGCCCCCTCCCCTTGATCCGCCTATGCTAGAAGTTTTAAAACCACCCAATTAGGACATGTTGTTTATAGTCTTTATATGGCTAACGATGTGTGCATCTAACCACTTGACCAGTTGACAACTTGCATATATATTTGATTGCACATTTATTATCAAGTTCGACTGAATTTTATTTAATTGCTTTTTAATCATGTCAGATTTGAAAGAAATACATGTGAAGTATATGTAACAAATCCTTTTGATTCAAAACAGAATGTTAAAAGACATGTAAAGGAACGTGATGATCAATAAGTTGGTAAGCTTTAATTAGTTGGAAAAAAAGTTATAAAATATAATAAAATGTATAATAATGTACAATAAATTTGTCAAATTTGATACTCATTCACTCATTGTGAAAGGCATGCATATAATCATTCGGCCAAAAATAATGAAATCAAAAGTATGATTGAATATTTTTATAATAAAATTATGTGTACATGTGTTAATGACAGTGCTAGTGGGATGTGTATCACCAGAACAATAGTCAGAACTTCTGTGTTGGTGCCATGCTTTAGGGGCATAAAAAGTTACATTAGTCCGTCAGTCCCGAACGTCATTAAAAACTGGTTCCGCTCTCCTAACTTTAGTTTGCCTCAACCATATACTACAAAACTTATACACAATATATAAATGAAGCTGGTGCATGTGTGCCAATGAGAACTCTCCACAAGAGACTAAATGACACATAAATTAACAATTATACAATGTAGCCTAGGTCACCACACGGTCTTCAACAATTAGCAAGGTTCATACCGCAGTCAGCTATTAAAGGCACCGACATGACAATGTAAAACAATTCAAACGAGAAAACAAACGGTCTAATTTATGTACAAATAATAAACGAAAAATAAGATAGGCACGTGCATATAAAATAAGGCGAGGTTAAACATGTTAGCGGGATCCAAACCTCCCCCCCCCCTTATTTGGCATGAGTGCCAATAAGAACTCTACACAAAAGACCAAATGACACAAACACTAACACCTATAGGTCATATACAGCTTTCAACAATGAGCAAAGTCAATACCGCATATAGTCAGCAATAAAAGGCACTGAAATGACATTGTAAAACAATATTCAAACGAGAAAATAAACGAACAAATTTATGTACAAAAAATGAACGAAAAACAAGTATGTAGCACATAAAAAACGACATTCATTGAATTACAGGCTCCTGACTTACCACAGGCACATACATAACGAATAAGGCGGGGTTGAACATGTAAGGGGGATCCCTACCTCAACACAAAATCAAATTTGAAATTTTTAAGTGTCACTTTTACTGTTCAAGAGTTATCATGTCCCTTTAAAAACATAAGAAGTGTTGACTCTTTCGTTTCCTTTCTCTTAAATAAGTCTGACTCAATCAAATGTTAGGAACCTTATACGCGATTCACATTACCCCATAACACAGATCTATTAAGTTCGATATTGGGTCCCGATGGCCTCACTGTTCATGAGTTTTTAGATGTAAAAAGTTGTGGTACGAGTACCAATGATAAAAATGTCAACCCGGAGCCTTAAGATAGGAAAACTGCTAAATCTATTGTTTCCGTTCTTTAACTTTAATTTGCTTCAACCAATTGCTTTGAAACTTATTGACAATGCTTATGGTCACAAAACGGTCAAATAAAGGCGAATCCTGCATCTATATGTGGAAGTTTACTAATTTTTTTCACCAGCAGGGGCATCTGTGGTAAATGGACATATTCTACATTTAATTCAGTAATCAGCTTATTTACTTCCATTGAATTCTTCTTTTAATAGACTTAACTTGCACATATTTTTTTTCAGGATCTCGGTGCACTTTGGTAACAGACAGTGATATTTCAAGTTAAATGTGATCAACTTAACAAAGTGTTTCACTAAATTGAGCTCTCTGTCTAAGTGTACTTTAAAGGTTTTTAGCATTGAGTTCAGTTTATTGATATGCGTATACCTTCTGGGTGAATTTTTATGATGTAAAAGCAGACTATCCATACCTACATGTCCATGAAATGAAATCTAAGGTAAAATGAATGAAACCTTTTTGCATTATTTATCACAACTGGCAGCACACGATGCTACTGAAGCAGAAAATTTGCTTACTTGATATTCTCGAAAATTAAACGATTTAGTTTCCTCTTAACCAAACATTCTTAAAAATTGAGAATGGGAATGTGGAACTGTGTAAAAGATACAGTTACCATGTCAAAAGAGCAGAAAGCAGTCAACGGCCTCTAATGGGTCCTCATAGCTGACTATGCGGTATGGGCTTTGCTCATTGTTGAAGGCCGTACGGTACGGTGACCTATAGTTGTTAATGTCTGTGTCATTTTGGTCTTTTGTGGATAGTTGTCTCATAGGCAATCATACCACATCTTCTTTTTAATATCTTCAACAAAGCGCGAGAAAATCCCTCGCCCAGAGGCGGGCTTCAGATGGCCCTTAACAAAATGTGTACCAGTTCAAACTCCAAATCATAAAATAAACTTACAATTAAAAACATACAAGACTAACAAAAACCAGAGACTCCTGACTTGACGTCAAGGTAATCTAAACGGTAGGATTAGACATTAAAACACTAAAAACTAGGGTTAACCATTAATTTTTTACCCAACCATATGATAGTACTATGGTAAACTTATAGAAACACATGATACAGTCATAAACTTATTGAATATTTGCAATAGTACGTCCAGAACAATACAAGACCGAGTTGTAAACAAATGAAAGTAATGATACATACGAATTTTTAATCCCAATGCACAAATAAGGAACCGTAGTTTTCATTCAATTTATTTATCTAAAATGTACACTTGGGTTAAACAATGGCAATTAACACTGTATATTTATATAAACGATCAATCTTGTAAATAAATAAAGGAGATATTAAGTCTACTGTATGTTTTTAAGCTTGTTTGATTTTTGGGATTTTCTAAACAACAATTAAAGATCATTAAATGATTAAAAAGATGTGGGATAAACGTCAAATAGACAGCAACCAAACAACACACACATATCTACTGCCGTGTCCTTAAGTATTATATTTGTTGATCGGGTTATTTCTTTTTGTTTAAATGTTCTTGTAAAGCTTTTAATTAGCTTTGGTGGTAGGATATAGTCTCATATGTCTGTCATATCAATTTATTTTTTGTGTTTGAAGAATTAATTCAATGGTATTGTAAATTGGTATGATTGTCAATGAGACAACTCTCCAGTCTCTTTTTTTTCTGTTAACTGTTCTTGTATAATGGAAAGAAAACGTAAAATAAACCCGATGAGACAATCAAGACCAATCAAGTATGGATAACCACAGATATGAAACCTGGTAACTAGACATAGAAATTGTATATAAAATGCATTTATCTTCGAATTACAATACATATTCACTTTGGTGTTATTAATGTCGGAAGTGTTTTGGCATATTGACCTTTGATAACTCTTGAAGATTAGGTGCCGACTGAGTTTTTCGAAGATATTTTATAAGTTTTTGCAGCTTTCTTCCACATTCAGAGGCCGCCAATACATGTGAGCATATGCTTAAAAGTTTGAAATTTTCACAATTGCAAGTGCCCTTCCCGCTTTCTAAAAGACGTACAAAATGTGGATCTTTTCCAGAGGTACTAGCAACCATAAACCCGTTTTGGACACCAGGCGCTTTATTTACCAAACCAGAATTAACAAGCGACTCTGCTTTTTTCCAAATCGGCTCATGAATTGTGGGATCAAGATGAGTATCTTCTAGTGAAATATATAAACTTTTATGATGTGGTTGTGGGTAAAGAGATGTTCCTGAAGTTCCAGGCTGTTCACCAACGGAAATAGGTATTGATGACCTAAATTGCGACGGTTTAAGTGGAGCCTTTAGGAAGGCTGTTATATGCTTGCTGCGGGACGACTCGGAAAGTTTAAACCAAGCATGACTTGGCTGCACGTGTTCTATGTACTCGGTACGGATCTGATAGGGTCCCATACCAATAATTGCCTTCTCTGTGTCCTTTTTCTGCTCGTCAGCAAGTTCTCGCATTTTGGTGCAGAATACGGTAACTTCGTTTTCTTGGTATAATCCGTCTTTTGTTTTAATCTGTTATTCAAACTTTCGTTCGCATTTGTTGTGTAATGCGAAAAACCGAAACCACAACTAATTCTTAATGGAAGTAATAAGCAGTTTTGCACTAGTTTTTTTTATACTTCAAAAACCATGTATAAAACGCTGGCTCCGTCGTTTTTCTCGGTTCACATTCTCTCAAGTTCCAAATTGGCTTCAATTCCAACAATTTATTTTCGAAGTCAGTGTCAGTTAAATAATCTGCAAGTCCAACGTTTTTATCAAAAATATCTTTAACGAACTGGTTTGTATATGGATTATTTATCCCTAATGTATGCAACTTTCTCTCAAGATTTAATCGCACATGACGCTGGCACTGCATATTTTTGGAAATTGGCATGTACCTACTAAAGCTGTTAAAAATCGAACATTCATCATCTGTTCCTATAAAGAGTGTGTCAGCTAAAGTGTTTCGGAGGGACACAATCGAAGAGGCAAAGAAATCAAACTTAAAGGCTCTTTCCGTTTTGGTTTGATGAATAAGCACTGGTCCCAAAAACGTGGGACATTCACCTGTTCTGCGATGAATTAGCTTTAAATTCTTGTACACAATGGGCGTTACTACGAATTCGCCGAGGTTAAAAGTTGGGTCTATTCCCATAATTGTACACTCTGAGGGATTAGTAAGAAACATATCCATTTCCATAAGTTGCAAATCTGATGAACAAATACAGCAGAATTCAGGTGCACATTGTACTACTCTAATGTACGGATCTGCAAGTGATTGTTGGTCCTTGCATGCTTTTATCAGCTGAAACATACTGTCCCTATCCTTTCCGGCAACTGTGCTTTTCTGTGTTTGCTTTACATTGTAAATCTGTTTAGTGTTTCTCGGCAATTCGGCAATTCTAAAGGGCTACTGACATGCTTCATACCACCTGCATCTTCAAAAATCACATCGAAAGTTCTTTTGCGCGTTTCCCAGCGTCAAGATGTTCACCTATATCAGCCAGTACTCGCTTACTTGTACGTACGTACCGCGTGTTTCCCGTCTTTGTGTTACCATGTACATTCGTGAATATAGGAACATTTCCTTCGACTACATACTGTAAAATTGCAAATTTAGTTGGTTTTCCAGCACTGTCATGCAGTTCATACAATCTTCTCTTAAAACCTTTAGTGTTCTTACACATCCAATATGTTCTTGTTAGTCTGTAGACAGAATTTCTCATTACTGAAGGTTTTTTCTTTAATACACTTATATTAGATATTTCTCCATCAGAGATATGTACAGAGACAAAATAACGCTGGACTCTATTGTTTTTCATGGCCCCTGCCATATGAATCCGTAGGTCGTCTCGATCTTTCAAAGCTAAAGTGTCAATGACAAATGTTGACGTCTCAATGCAATCAACTGGTACTGAGGACACATAATCTTCTTTGTCTCCTTTTAGTATAAGTTTACAAGCCACTTTCAAGGTTAGCTGTTTAGCAAATTGCTCCATGTCTTCCTTTTCCCTAAAACGTGCAATAACTATATAAGTCATGATGAAGCATAAAAACCTACATAAGTTTAACTTTATATAGCTAAATCACTGCACAAAGCCAAAGCTAAAGAATGAACTACCGTATGACATTTTGAATGCTCTTGGTATCCTCAATAAAATGCATCTTTATAAAGATCTAATTGGTCTTCGTATGACGAGTTAAGCCCATTTACAACAGATATTTATTTTTGATAGTTTTCTTTATGTTATACTGTTATAACACTGTCCCAAATCAGAATCATGTATTTAGTGGTTGTCGTTTGTTTTGAATGTCATATTTGTTTTTCGTTTTAATTCACAAATCAAGGAGTTATTATTTTTCGTTTCGTTTACTTTACATTCGTTATTTCGGGGTCTTTTATAGATTATTATGCGGTAAGGGTTTTGCACGTTGTTAAAGGTCAAACACTATCCTATATATGTTATATGTTATTTTGTCGCTGGTGGAGGATGGTCTCAATAGCAAACATATCATATTTTCTTTTTTAACTTTCAGTAATATGTTGATGGTATCGCAAACTTATTTCGAAGTTGAGCCTATTTTATTGATTTTGTTCATGTGCGTCTACCCAATAACACTATTAGATTCAGCTAATGGAGGTCTGGCCTAAGCCAATATAACATCGGGCAAGAATGTGCCAAAAATATCGCAAGTGTTCGCAGATTGTACATGGGTAGCTGTCAAATTTGGATCTTTGTTCTCGTAGAGTTTAAATACAGTATAATTTATGAAATTGCTAGTGGAAAAATGTATGTTTTGTTTTAAAGATTGTTACTGTTTTACCTAGATAAAAAGGGGTAGCCAAAAGCTCGAAATTTTGTTTTCGATTCTAGTTCCAACATAAATACGTTTCCTTTTTTTTTTTAATTCTTACAAAATTTTCTTAATTTTTTCATATGCGACCTAGCCTGCAGTTTCTGTTCGAGCTCTCGATTTAACAGATTTGACCTAGATTATACTTCTTCCCATAGAGAAGGGCTCGAAAGGAGATGGCCCTCGGGAGTTTGGAATTTTTAGATAATTTGCGATGCATTTTCAATAGATAGGATTCACGTCAATATTTTAGCAATAATATAAATGTCGACTTGTTAGGTTGATGTCGTGCTGTTTTTAAATGTAAACTATATTCTGCATATATTTTTTTAAAGTAATGAATCGCTGCTATCATTGCTGAGATCAGTGCTGCTAGATATATTGATCACTGGTTGGGGATTTTTTTCGACAGAATCATCATCACTGTTACTTTTTTCCATTGCACAAACATTAATAGGATCAGTAATAATGTCCAATGACGGTAAAAAAGAGGAATCAGAATCAATGTATGTACGGTTGCTTGAATATTCAGTTTCATGCTTTTTTCCCTCCGAATCTGTCGAAATCAGAATTAAATCTGAATCTGCACAAATAAGCCCTCTCTCTCTCTTTCATCCCCAGACCCGAATGATGAAGATGTTTCCACGGTTTCCTGGTCTCCCCTTAAATAAAATGTATATTAGAGTTTCTACATGCATAATTCAGTTCTTTTTTCGCCAACCTTATAGAACTAGAGGAAGACTAAATAGTATACTGCACCGACTAAATGGTCGATAAAAAAAACTGACCATTACTTGTTACCGAAGTAATAAAACAACAATTGTAGTTAATGGCAAGAAAAGAGAAAACATTTTTAAAACAAATTCCTATTTGATTACTGATTTTAAATGAGGGAAATGCCAGTATTGGCTCTTACTGTGTTCCATGCCTCTTTAAGGGATTTACACATGAAAGAAAATGCTGACGGTCGGCACTTAAAGTTAACCACTCATGAGTGCTGAGACCTATACATGCAGCATAAAGCATTTATCATCCATTTCAAGTGATTTTGACGTCATTGTATCATGCAGTTTGGTTTCCATGGCAACAAAAAATGATTTTTTATTTCGTCAAAAATGGCATTAAGAAAGCGGCTTGTGGTGTTGTATTACATAGTTACGTATGTCCTTCATCCCATCCATCCTTAACCACCTCCCATTGACCCCGGATCATGCTTTTGGTTTGAATATAACAGAAAGATGAGGTTTTATTACCTATTAAACAACTCTCGACAAACGACTAAATGACACAGAAATTAACAACTGTAGGTTAACCTTCAACAATGAGCGAAGCCTATACCTCAAAGTCAGCTATGAAAATGACCCGAAATGACAAATGTAAAACAATTCAAACGAGAAAACTAACGGCAAAATTTGAACGAAAAACAAATGTGTAACACATTGACAAACGGCATTCATTCAAATACTAGTACAGGCTCCTGGGACAGGCACATACATACAAAATGTGTCGTGGTTAAACATGTAGGCGGGATCCCAACAACCCCCTAATCTTGGACAGAATGGTAACATAACAGATCATAATAACATAAGACCGAACTATAAAAATCAGTTGAAAAAGGCTTATTCCATCAGCTCATTAAGGATGTACACCTCAGAAAAGCCATAAATTTTCTTGAATTAAACATTTTCTTAACCTGGAATTTTGACAAAAAAGACTGACTTGATTAGTAAAAAATGAAAAAATTATTACTCCATAACTACGTTTTTTCAGAGATCTTTCTTTTGGGATATTTTCCACAAATTTGACAGTATTCCAGATAAGTTTGACGCAAAAATTAAGAAATGAAACCCGTAAAATTTATAATCATTGCGTATCGAACACACTGAAAAAGTCCTGGTACTGCAATGAAGTTTATGTCGTTGAATTCTTGTTTGTTTGTTTCCAAGTATGCAAATGAGTATTGTATTTCTTTGTGCATCATATTTACCTGTTTCAATTGAAAATTTTATCCGCGCTTAGTATTTATCTCTCTGTGACGTAAAAAAACCAAGGTAAGGATGTTAGCTCTGGTTCCATTAAATTAGTGACGATTATTAAAGGCTTTGACAAATTGTGTACTTTCAAATCGGTGTATGAAAAAAAATATCATAACTGAAAGGGTTATTGAGTTTGGATTGATTGCTTTTGAATTTCTTTCCCTCAATGATATGCTTAGAGAAAGATGAACCGAGGAAGATGTTATATTACCTAAATTGAAAATGTTTAATAAACAGAAAATGCGTTTCTCTTTCCAATCTTTTACTCCCCCAACCCCACAAGTTTCATTTTATCTACTGTATTAATTTTTAAGACACGTCCATCTAAATGAAGTCTGGTTGATCTCCAGCTACCTCCCCCCTCCCCAACCCTGTTTTGAAACAAACTTAAACATGATCCCCATTAAATTCTCTATAAAAGATATAGGAATAGACTGATATTTAAAAAGTCGTTATAAATTCCATTGAATTTAAAACTAATCAAAATCAGATTCATGTTATTCGGATATTTTTAGATACATTTTTTTTTTGGCAGAAATTACCAAAAATTGTTTTAACTTTTTTTCTTACTTTAAAACACTGATTTAAGATTTACATTGTACACAAAATATGATGAAATATGTTATGTCCCAGCTTAGATAAAAAAAAAAAAAAAAAAAAGGAATGAGAGACCTCTCTTTTTTCCTATTTTGAAACTACGATGTTCGTACAAAGTTCAACTTTGTCTTTATTTTAAAGCAGATGGCAGATTCGGTGTTTGGGGCGAATAGGTCGTTCACCCTTGGATTGGACAAAGTATCGTGTTTTAGCATAAAATCGTCAATATTGTTTTAGTCTCGCTACATGTACTCGGTTATATTTTTTTTTTTAATTTTCATGATAGAATAACGCCCCGTTCCAGGAACCGCCACTAAAGGTAAAAATAGATTTGAACTGTGCAGTATATCTGAGGTAGTTAATGCACACCTTTGCTGTGCATTATCCACATTATAGCACAGTAAGAACAAAGAGATTTTACCCATGTCATGTGTTAATGTATGTTTATATGCCCTCACTCTATTTCATTTATATTTACACATTTAAGCATGCCTCTGTAGAAACTTGGCAAATTCTTCTTCCCACATGATTTTGCTTGACGAGTAGATACAATATGAGCCCAAAAAGAAACCCCACTTTGTTTTTAAATGCTTCACGCTACACTGACCTGACTTCAAACGGATTAACTGTTAACATTGATCAATACGTCAATCAAGTCTCATATCTACGGTGGCAGAATGCGGCCATGAAAGAAAAAAAAATTATGTTGTTCCCTCAAGATACTATGTCGTTCCCTCAAGATGCTATGTCGTTCCCACAAGATAGTTATCTCGTTCCCTCAAGATACTATGTCATTCCCTCAATATAGTTATCTCGTTCCCTCAAGATACTATGTCGTTCCCTCAAGATAGTTATCTCGTTTTCTCAAGATAATTATCTCGTTCCCTCAAGCTACTATGTTGTTCCCTCAAGATGTTATGTTGTTCCCTCAAGATTTTATGTCGTTCCCTCAAGATGATATGTCGTTCCCAAAAGATAGTTATCTCGTTCCCTCAAGATACTATGTCGTTCCCTCAAGATAGTTATCTCGTTCCCTCAAGATAATTATCTCGTTCCCTCAAGATACTATGTCGTTCCCTCAAGATGTTATGTTGTTCCCTCAAGATACTATGTCGTTCCCTCAAGATGATATGTCGTTCCCACAAGATAGTTATCTCGTTCCCTCAAGATACTATGTCGTTCCCTCAAGATAGTTATGTCGTTCCCTCAAGATATCATGTCGTTCCCTCAAGATAGTTATCTCGTTCCCTCAACATAGCAATACAATTATATTGATTTATTCTTTATTTCCAACTTCGAAACGGTGGAGTAAAGACGTGGAGTTACTTTCAATTCACTTTTTTTTTATCAAATGCGGAACAATGCAAGAACTAGAAATTAAGAGCACCGACACGAAACACGGAAAATAAATAAGGGGAAATACGAAGCACGCACATCGAACCAAACACGAGAAAACGAGAAAGAAAACACCAAATCACGAAAACACGTAAAATGAAAAGGCCGAAAACGTTGCACGAAAATAACCCTTTACCACCCTCTTAGAAAATAAAATTAAAAATGAGCTACAAAATGTTTTATCATCTCTTATTCCTGGATTTCTAATACATTAACCTTACTGTTTGTGTTGTACATGTGCATATGTATGTAATCAGTATCTTCCTTAGATTTAATTTTTAAATGTTAAAAGGGTGGAAAATAATTCCTTTTCTGTGTATCCATGGCAACATTCCGCATTTATTTACCATAAAATATTGCAAAAAGGGGGTAAACATGCATGTCACATATCCCCCCAAAATTTGGATCAAACTAGAATTTCAATGCCTTTGAGTGATACCTTTTTAGACACTGTTTTCATAAATCTTCCTAATGATCAAATAAAAATTGGATGTCTTTCGCCTAATTTTTTCGTAAAATCTAATCACAAAGTTCGTGCGACAAAAAGTTGGAAAAAAACATTACAAAAATTGCCGGACCAATGTATGGTATGGACAAACAAATACGGACTGTCATACAGAAAACAGCCTATATTACATACATCATATGATCTTGATGTTCATATAAACCCAATACGAAGGCTATTTTAATACTCAGCTATCCAAAAATGAATTTTATTGCACACTAGCTCTTATATTTGAAAAATCCTCAGGGGCCAAAATGCGAAACTACACATCCAACTGTGGAGTGCTACCTTTACTGGGACTCCGGGATCGGGTGTTTTTAAGCTCAGGATTTCGGGATTGACCCTTTCGGATCCGGGAATTCTTTTTTTCGGATTACGGAACGTCGGGATTTACTTTATTTAAATTCGTGATTTCGAGATTTCGTGTTTTTAAGCCCGGGATTTCTGGATCAGGACCCCTCCTATCCCCTCTCATTTATTCTCTTTAAATACAGAATTATTATATCATTATTATTATTATGCAAATATTCTACTTTTGGGATCTGGCCACGTCTACAGTTCCGCTTCGAAGGGCGAAATGAATAATATATCAATACAATTTTAAAATCTTGAGGGAACGAGATAATTATCTTGAGGGAACAACATAGTATCTTGAGGGAACGACATATCATCTTGAGGGAACAACATAACATCTTGAGGGAACGACATAGTATCTTGAGGGAACGAGATAACTATCTTGATGGAACAACATAACATCTTGAGGGAACGACATAGCATCTTGAGGGAACGAGATAACTATCTTGAGGGAACAACATTACATCTTGAGGGAACGACATAGAGTCTTGAGGGAACGAGATAACTATCTTGAGGGAACGACATAGTATCTTGAGGGAACGAGATAACTATCTTGTGGGAACGACATAGCATCTTGAGGGAACGACATAGTATCTTGAGGGAACAACATATTTTTTTTTTCTTTCATGGCCGCATTCTGCCACCGTACATATCTGTTGCAATAATCTTCATCAAAAGATTTTAAGAATTGTTGATGACAAAATAAATTGATTTACTGTAAAGTTCAAAACTTCAAACAATGACGATTATGACTGCGTAGTACGGTAGATCTGGTGGGATTTTTTTCTTCAGAAAAACATCATAAGGGGGGCTAAAAAAAATGGGCCAACTATTTGATTTTCACGGTAAGGGGCAGGAATATTAAAAAATAATTATTACTTTGACCTGGTAAGAACTAAAAAAAAAATGACTTGGCATGAAGATGAGACAAAAATAAATTGAACTATCATGTTAAAATTTATAAGTTATAGTTACTCTGATTTTTATTTTTGAAAAAGTTTCCAAGTGATAGATGCTAATTGTTCATTCAGTGCTTCTGTTTTTTAAAGGTCATTTTCTGCAAGGGCTGTTTGTAGTGGAAGTATTTTTTTTTCAAAGCTGCAAGTTATGTATTTCCAAAACAGGTGCTACTTTCTGTATTATCTGCTATCATATTTTCGACATATTTGTTGTGTGCTTTTGTTATATTGAACGACAAATTTATGTGACGTATATAATTTTTCTGACGTCAGACACTCAAATCAATCCATGTGTTCGTAGATAGTAGATGTTTTTGTGTCCTGTTAAGTTGTTATACGATGATGACTGATGTACCCATATTTTGACTATTTTATTAATTGTGACTGTTTATTTAACGCATCATGTAAATGTAGCGGAATTTGATGAGACTGTTATTAAAGTGAGACTGAGGGTTAGCGCTATAGAACCAGGTTTAATCCACCATTTTCTACATTTGAAAATGCCTGTACCAAGTCAGGAATATGACAGTTCTTGTCCATTCGTTTTTGATGCGTTTTGTTTTTTGATTTTGCCATGCGATTATGGACTTTTCAAATTGATTTTCCTCTGAGTTCAGTATTTTTGTGATTTTACTTTTTGTTATATCACTCTCTATTGATTTCGCCAGTTCTCATCATATTCCCCCCTGATATTCCACCAAAAACCGCTTCTTTCCGTTTCCGTTTCCGTTCCGCATTCCGTTTCCGCCGTTTAGCAACACCCCTTTCCCATTCTCAATTTGTAACAAAAAAATCAGCACTCAGCAACGGATGTTAAGTCCTCAATGCTCTTAAACATAGTAAATTATTTGGTCTGCTTAATTTTTTGGCTTCGAGAATCACTGACGAGTCTTTTGTGGACAAAACGCTCGTCTGGCTTTCAAAATTATAAGACTGATGTCTTTGTTGACGTTGCAGGTGCGCTTGACTCCAATCTTAATTAAATAAGATAGTCAAGTTTTCAGACCGAAGGTTGGCGATTCTCTCCGACACTCCGTCTTCCTCCACAAATAAAACTGACGACCATGAAATAGCACAACTGTGCTGAAAGAAGCATTAAACACCAATCAATCAATCATAGAAATGATAATACTATTATTTTTTTATTCATAATTTTTATAAGAAGAAGAAGCTTCATTTCTTTATTGAATATTTCATTAAAGAGACTTCGTAGGTTCTGGTTTCTAAGACAAATAAAAAATTCTTTCAATCATCATTCACAGTTTGTCTCAGGTTGAACTGAGGCGTATTTCCTTATACCCACACCCAGATAACACTTCCAATATCTGGTGTGGTGTTGAGAGAGCTGTAGCTATTGAAAATCAAGCACTGTTCAGTTTTAAATACAAAGGCTGTACAATCGGTTCCGTGATGTAGACATAAGTAAGCACAGTAAATCTTTGTTTTGGAATACTCGGTTAGATAAGGAAGAGTAGTTGGTAAGGAATCTGTCTTGTCAATATGAAAATACCTCGAACCTGTTAAATATTAAAAATACCATATTTAGGTGGATAATGTAGTAAATATTTCTATCGGAAAACAACTGTAGTTCATACAAAATATAAACTCTTCACAAATGTTTTTTTCTTTCTATGTATTCCCCTTCTTTATTAAACTTATAGTGAACATAAAAATAATTAACCATCTAAAAATATTCTAAATATATTCTATAGTGACTATTAATTATATAAACCAATAATTTAACACTTTCAAAAGGAAAAGATGCAAAATAAAACATATAACAACAAGAATGTGTCCCCAGTACACGAATGCCCCACTCGCACTATCATTTTCTATGTTCAGTGGACCGTGAAATTGGGGTAAAATCTCTAATTTAGCATTAAAATTCAAAAGATCATATCATAGGAAACATGTGTACTAAGTTTGAAGTCGATTGGACTTCAACTTCATCAAAAACTACCTTGATCAAAAACTTTAACCTGAAGCAAGACAGACGGACGGACGACCGACCGAATGAACGGACGCACAGACCAGAAAACATAATGCCCCTCTACTATCGTAGGTTGGGCATAAAAATATCCACAATCTTGTTGACTCCTTGTTTTGTCATCTCTTTATTTTTCCTCCCGTGGAATGTTAAGGTTGTATGTTATTTTACTTACTGTTTGTACCACCAACATGCCATTGGCCAGTATTTCCCGTCGGTGTGCTTACTCCTGCTGTTAAACCTTCAACTATATCTTGGGATATGGGATAATGGTTTGCCGTTGGATCTATTGTAATTATATATTTTATCATATGTGATGTATGTCTTATAATCGGATAGATATGATGATGATAAAGGGTTAATTTAACGAAGTAGTAGTCTAACTAAATGGTTAAAACAATTTTTATTTATCCCAACACACGGCCCCCACACTCACCTATATTCTTGACTCCACAAAATTATCATATTACAAAGTTTATCTAGTGTAGATTCTCGTTTTTCACATTTATGGTAAAATGAGGAAACCTCATACATATTCGTACAAAAAAAGCACCCACACTCAAACATGAGAATATCAGTTTCATTGTTAATTCAGCTTTTAATATCCATATGTAAACATAGAATATTCTCGCTTCAAAAAAATCAAAATTGAAACACTCGATAAGGTCGACGAAGGTTTTATCTACACACAAAAAAATCATATTTGTGACAATAAGTATAGCTATACTATATTTATATTTTTTCTTTAAATTTCTTTTTTGAAACCATCATTTTGATATATCAAGAAAAAACATACATACATTGACAAAGAAATAGACTGGTTTCCGTCGCTGCTCTATTATCCCAATCAAAGCCTTTAGTGTAAACAAGTTTAACACGTTGGTTTATAGCATATGATGTAGGTTCTCCATAAATCCATGCAGCTTCCGTTAGATCTGTTCCATCATTCCATTTGAATGAAATTCCATCTGCTGACGTCAGTCCAATCCAGAAATCGTTATTAACATCCCTGTAACATATATAGAAATCGTTATTATTGTCCCTGTAACATATTTAGAAATCGTTATTATTGTCCCTGTAACATTTTTTGAAATCGTTATTATTGTTCCTGTAATATATTTAGAAATTGTGAGTATTGTCCCTGTAACATGTTTAGAAATCGTGATTATTGTCCCTGCAACATATTTATAAATCGTTATTATTGTCCCTTTAACATTTTTAGAAATCGTTATTATTGTCCCTGCAACATATTTAGAAATCGTTATTATTGTCCCTGTAACATACTTAGAAATCGTTATTATTGTCCCTGTAACATACTTAGAAATCATTAGTAATGTCCCTGTCAAATATTTAGAAATCGTTATTATTGTCCCTGCAACATATTTAGAAATCGTTAGTATTGTCCCCTGTAACATATTTAAAAATCGTTGCTTTTGTCCCTGCAACATATTTAGAAATTTTTATTATTGTCCCTGTAACATATTTACAAAATCGTTACTATTGTCCTTGTAACATATTCAGAATCGTTATTATTGTCCCTGTAACATATTTAGAAATCGTTAAAATTGTCCTTGTAACATATTTAGAAAACGTTATTATTTTCCCTGTAACATATTCAGAAATCGTTATTATTGTCCCTGTAAAATATTTAGAAATCGTTATTATTGTTCCTGAAACATGTTTAGAAATCATTATTATTGTTCCTGTAACATATTTTCAAAGACCATTTCAACTGGCAAGAACTAAAAAGATAATCGTTATATAAAAAATGACCAGATTTGGTAGTCTTCTCGGAGTGCGAATTGAGTAATTTTAAATGATTTCCGTTCAATTCCATTGTCACATCAGTAAATATCAGAAAGAAGAAGTAGTATAATTGTCAATGAGACAACTCTCCACAAGAGTCCAAATGACATAGAAATTGGTAGCCCATAACGCACCTATAGTCAGATATAAATTTAAAAGGCCACAAAATCACAAATGTAAAACAACTCAAATGGGAAAAATGGCCTGATTTATGTTAAAAAAATGAACGAAAAACAAATATTTTTGTATGTAACACCACAACTACTGAATTACAGGTTCCTGACTTGGGAGCAATTACACAAGGATTTAAGAATAGCAAGTGGAATTAGTTAGTCCAGTTACCCAGTTACTTATATATATACTGAACAGTAGAATTAGTGATTATTTCTGCACTGAGGCAACGAAGCAGCATATTGTCTCGATTATCATAGTGTAGGGAGTGTATGCGTACAATTTAAGTATTTCCAAAGGATTTCCCCTTAATAAGGAGTGTTTACTTACAATTAGAGTGTAGAAATGGGAGAGAAATAATTATTCTAATTCCCTTTGAGATATAATAAATTTTAGAAGAACAGTTACGACATGTTTAAAAAAAAAACCCAGATTAGTTTCTGTTACATTATCAAGTGTATCTAAAAAGGTAGATTCTGATTTCAGTATTTCTATTACTTACATTCCCTGGTAGACAATAGCATTCTTGGCAACTGTAAACATTTCATTTGTGGGTAGCATGGCCAGCTCTAAAGCATTCATTTCACAATCCTGTTTAGCAGTTTGATAATCAACGGAGTAACTCATCGGCATATAATTATCTACATTCAGAAATAAGAGACTTTTGTAAGAAACTCAATGAAACAACATACAGACAATACATTATACTTTGTAAAGCAGTAGGACAAGACTCTGGATTAATTAGCACACACGTTGACGGATTCCTTTCAAGAATTCAAAGTATATAACACCTTGGTGTGCGTACTGTTTGGTTTAGGCAACATGTAACAACTATGCATTTTTATGTACATGTATTCAAATTAAAAAAAAAATGTTCCTAGAAGGATATAAACAAATCGAATATTATATTAAAATTTCCCGGCATACATACATGTATAAGCTTAATAATTTTTTGACTTTGTGGAAAATTGAGAATATAAAAATATAACAGGCTATATGTATTTACAAACCGTTGAGTCTTATGATTATTTACTTTCCAATATTGACAATTCTAAAACATTCAAATATTAAAGTTGTAAAACGTGCGTTATATTTGAATAAAGAAGAACAAAACATTACAGTTTTTGTCCATTCGTTTTTGATGTGTTTTGTTATTTTGATTTTGCCATGTGAATATGGACTTTCCAATTCGATTTTTCTCTAAGTTCAGTATTTTTGTGATTTTACTTTTTACACGTAATTAATTTCATACTATTTTACTTCTGATTCGAATGTATGAGAATTAAATTTCCCCATAAGTTTTTGGAGTATTCGAACAGATCAATTTGAAATACCATTTGATTTGTATGGGGGGCTAGGATGAGAAATGTTGTCCTGCATTTTTTTTTAGTTGTTATCTCTGTTCTGCCTTTTTATTTTTCACTCTTTTCGGTCCTGCATTTTTTTCTTAGTTTATCCTGACTTTTTTACATAAATTGTCATCCTGCCTTTTTTTTTTGCAAATTTGCTCCTCCTGCCTTTTTAAACTTAAAATTGCCATTTTCAAATTTCATTCTAGCCACCCCCGCCCCCATAAAATAAAATGGTATCTGTCTTAACAAAAAAGCTCAAAATTCTACAACATCATGTATAATGACTGAAGTTCATCTTAAACCTGTAACAACTTACGTTGACATAACGCATGAGGCAGTCTGGTAGATTTAGTTTTTGACACCCACGTACCATCGACCTTGTCCACCGCTATAGAGACGTTTGCAGCCGGATTGGGAACAGTGTGACCTGGTTTCCAGTCTGTATAAACCACACTTTCTAACATGTTTTGCCAGGTTAGATATGCTCCATTGCCATACAAACCTATCCATATGTCACCAGTCAGAGTTCTAACACAAACAAACATAGTTTACTTATACATTGCAGGTTAATCTAGTTTCAGTGCCACCACAAACACAATATGCTTAAAACTTTCACAATGATTATTTCAGGAAATACAGTTAACTGTTTCATATCTCATGTGGCACAGAGAAACTTTTCATTGTCTGCTGCAAACTCTATCTTTAAATAAACTTATATAATATACAAAAGCTAATTTTGTGTCTTATATGCGTTTTTTTAATTAATTTCTCGTGACGCACCACTTCAAATACTATCAATCCTTTGATAAATAAAACAAAAATAAAATAAAAATGCAAATTCAACTGAAGAGCGTCTAGGAATTTTTAATCAATAAATATAATATCTTAGCTGTATTCCGATTAACTTTTCAAAAATGTTGGCCCTTAATGCTCTTCGTACTTTATTTGAACTTTTGAGTTATTATTCTAGCAGGCACTGCATGATGAATCTTTTTCAACAAAATGCGCGTCTTTAGTACAAAATTATAAGCCAGGGTCCGAAGCTACCAAAAGACATGTCATAAGATGTATCTTAGGACATATCTAATGATTCTCTTATGACTATCCTAGGACATATATCAGACCTCGCCTCGAAGCTGTCCTAGGATGATCTTAGCAAAGATATTCTAAAACTGCTGCAAGTACTTTAAATTTTCAAATATTAACATAGATTTATGGAAAACAATCATGTGAATGTAGTGTTGACTGATCTTAACTTGAAAATACATACTCATAAGTTATGAAATCTTTTAAAAACGTAACGGCAACTGGGTTAGAAAACACAGCTAATTGTCCACCTAAGTTATAACATTCCTGTGAGGCTTCGTAATAGTTGTAATCTCCATGGATAAATGTCACGTCTGGATGAGGAGGTGCTGCAAAACAACAGTATACAAGTAGAATATAGATAGGGTGACTAGATGAGGGAATCCTTTAATCGACAATATGCTTTAAAATTCTCAAAGAAAATAGTCGAGCGGATCTGGTTATCAAAATGATGATTAATAGTTTTTATCAACTTGTAATGGAATTTAAATTTGAATGACATATAGTGTAACAAAAGACTGTATCCACTTTCAAATATAAATAAAAATTTAACACAAAACTGAACACTAAAACATGATTGTGAAAGAAAAGAGTTACATGAAAAAATATCTAGAAAATAGAATTTGGAAACATGTACGTTTCTACTAAACATATATACAGTGATACACACCAAAACATAGAGGTCGATTAAGTTCCGTGTAGGCGCCCGTATTCCACAATACATAAGCATAAGCCTGGCTAAACTTTCCAAATTCCAATAGTGGTTCGAGGGCTGCCCATGAATCATAGTCCAATGTTTTGCCATCATCCCAATGACAAAGTTGGTTTGTACAAGATACAGACATCCATACATCATCGAAAATGCCCCTGTTAAAAAAATACATATATGTATCAAAATTTGTTTTTGTCCCGGCCGATAAAGCTGCTAATAATATTATTATTGTTTGACGTAAATTTTACATTGAGGTTCTGAAAAAGGAAATCACCAATTCACCAACATTCCAACTGACTCCATTTTCAGAAAACGAAATCTGTAACAAACATAAACTTTTAGCCACCGCTTTACAAGCAGAGCCAAATACAATGAAAGTCTTAACTATGTATTGGCTTCCGAAGCTACACAAAACCCCTTACAAATATAGATTTATTTCGTCTTCAAGCCATTGTTCAACTACTAAATTGTCTATTCTTCTTACCAGCACACTTGGTACAATTAAAAACCTGATAATAAATTGTTCAAATAAGGCCTTCGAAAATAGTGGAATAAATTACTTTTGGAGTGTCAAGAACTCGTTGGAAGTACTTGATAAATTGCATGCTTATATTGGTGATTTTGAATCAGTTCAAAGTTTTGATTTTTCTACCCTGTATACCACATTGCCTCATATTCTCATTAAGAAAAAATTCACACACCTAATTAAATGGGCATTCAAAAAAATCAGAATGTGAATATATATGTTCAAACTCTTTTAGGTCATTTCTTAGTAGCAATAAACAAAAAAAACTATGTTAATTGGACATGCTTTGATACTATATATGCCCTTGAATTTTTACTAGATAACATTTTTGTTCGCTTTGGGGATTCCGTATATCGTCAGATTATCGGAATTCCAATGGGGACTAACTGTGCACCACTTATTGCGGACCTGTTTTTGTATTGTTATGAGTTACAATTTATGACAAAAATAAGCAAAGACCCATCGAAACAACATCTGATAAACAAATTTAATAATACTTTTAGATATTTGGATGATATTTTGGCTCTCAATAATGACGACTTCAGTATGTATATTAATGAAATTTATCCTGTTGAACTTACTTTAAATAAAGCTAATACTAACAATGACCACTGCCCTTTTCTCGATCTTGATATCTATATCACTAATGGAAAGCTGAATACTAAAATTTATGATAAAAGGGATGATTTTTCATTTCCTATCGTTAATTATCCGTTTTTAGATGGTGACGTTCCCTTGTCACCATCTTACGGTGTTTATATATCTCAACTTGTACGATTCGCTCGTGTATGTAACAATGTTTTAGATTTTAACGAGAGAAATTTATGTATTACTGAAAAATTATTACACCAGGGTTTTCGATATCACAAACTAGTCAAAACATTTACTAAATTTTATCATCGGTATAAATACATCATTCGTAATTATAGCTCAACATGCAGACTTCTAATACGTTCAGGTATTTCACATCCAATTTTTTTATGGAAATATTCTTTATAAAGCACAAAGGTGTCAGTATTCACCTCAGAAACTTACAAAACCTTTGAATAGACTTATTAAGAAGGGATATAATTACGATACTGTTGTCAAGTCATTAAAGATTGCATATTTTGGCGTTAATATTGACTCACTGATAAGGTCTTTGCATCGGAACTAAACACATTTATTCTAAAAACAGTTGTTGGCATGACACGGGTTATGTTCTTCTCATATATGTTATGATGGTATGATACTAAACCCCTAACGGGAAGGATTGTGCCTGATGTTCATATGATGAAATCATAATCTTTCAGTCAGTTTAATTGAAGTCTGGAGCTGGCATGTCAGTTAACTGCTAGTAGTCTGTTGTTATTTATGTATTATTGTCATTTTGTTTATTTTCTTTGGTTACATCTTCTGACATCAGACTCGGACTTCTCTTGAACTGAATTTTAATGTGCGTATTGTTATGCGTTTACTTTTCTACATTTGTTAGAGGTATAGGGGGAGGGTTGAGATCTCACAAACATGTTTAACACGCCGCATTTATGCGCCTGTCCCAAGTCAGGAGCCTCTGGCCTTTGTTAGTCTTGTATTATTTTAATTTTAGTTTCTTGTGTACAATTTGGAAATTAGTATGGCGTTCATTATCACTGGACTAGTATATATTTGTTTAGGGGCCAGCTGAAGGACGCCTCCGGGTGCGGGAATTTCTCGCTACATTGAAGACCTGTTGGTGACCCTCTGCTGTTGTTTTTTTATTTGGTCGGGTTGTTGTCTCTTTGACACATTTCCCATTTCCATTCTCAATTTTATTATCAATATAACTATACCAAAGATATGCTTACAGATTAAAACTTTTTTTATACATTTATGTTTTATTATGTTTAAATTGTTCAGCGAATATTGTCGATACTTAGAATGCAATAACTGCGACTATTTTGTATTTTACCAGTTGTAGGTGTTATCAGTGGCGGATTCCTGCCTTGATAGTGAGTAGACGACTGGGCGTTCACCTCTATTCTAGACGGCTAATGCTTGTAAATATCTTTTTAGGATTTAAATGATTTTAGCACATAATAGTTCAATAAAATGGAGACTCACTCCGCATGGCACTATTTTTTTTTAATACTTTTGACCAAAGAGCAGCCGGACAATGAGTATTTAGTTCGAATTAGGGATACGAATTTGACAGCTAATGTCCCAAGAAATGTGTACATTATATTTTCAAAATTAATTACAAATCATGTAAACTCGTACAAATGGAAAATGGAAAAATCGTTGTTATACGTTATCACAAAAACACAAATCGCTGGGTTAAATCGGTCTAGTTTTAGCTGAATGTTAACAACTTTTAAAAAAGTAGTGATATTTAATAGAAAGGTTGAACATTTTGCAACCAGAGATTTTCCTTTCCCCTTTGCTAGCTACTAGACTATATACTTACTCAGACGTGATGAATTGTGCTGCCATATTGTTCATTTGATCGTTGTTGATTTTTACCAGTTTCATTCCAATGTTTATACAGTAATCTAATGAATCATAATAATTCAAAGTGGATGGTCCTAGATAGAAATATGGACTGAAACCTGCAGAAAAATACAATAATTGAAAATTCAGTCGTAGTACATTTTTCTTTCTTTGATTTTGTGTGAGTTTTTTTGGGTACTTTTATTTTCAGGCCAGGTGAAGCACGCCTCCGGGTGCGGGAGTTTCTCGCTGCATTTAAGACTCATTGGTGGCCTTCGGCTATTGTCTGCTCTTTGGTTGTTAGTTCTTTGTCACTTTCCCCATTTCTATTCTCAATTTTATGTAAAGTTATGTATGAATGAAAGGAGATGTGTGATACAAGTCAATGAGATAGGAACCTAACGAAACAACAATAAACAAAGTTTGAAGTGGTCCATACTTAGGACAAGTACATGAGCCTCTCTCTGTCTTTTTACATTTTTTAAAAATATTTCCACCCTTCTGTTATATTGTTGTATGTACAAGGAAGTGTGACGTGTTTGCAACGATAGCGTCAAACAGAGCATTATAGAGCAAGAACAATCTCAATCATAATTGAAATATTTTTTTACACTTTATAAATTTCGTGCGCCTGATGCGCATTTTTTGGTTTATCTTCATTAGGAACGCGCAAATCTAAAAATATATAGGGAGTTGGTTTCATTGGCAATTTGCAGTGACTTTATTTTTTGGGAGAGCTAATTGGAACAGGGGTACCTATTGTCCAGTCCATTTACTGTCATTTACGAATCTTTCACTTTATCATAAATAAAAGGTAATAAATTTGTGGCAAGATAAATGGTAAACTTAAACTGTAAAATTGATTCAGTGATTCAAAAAAATATATGTGTATGTGCGCGTTCGCTATATTCGTAGACTTAGTTTGGGTTTTAAAATATTGATTTGACAGGAAACAAATTATAAAAAAGTCGTCCTAGTATGCAAATCATAACTACGGACGTCATTTGGTGTGAAAATTTGGAAAAATGATATCATAAGAACTAATAAACGAACCCTGTTACAGTTATTTACACAATTTTCCACTAAATCAGTGTATCGTATTTCAAAATGTCATACCTTTTAATAAGTAAAGTCGGTATATTCGTCGATACCGGTACGTTACATATGCGTGTATTAGTATTACATTTTCGCGAGAAATATCATTACTCTTCCAAGTATTGTACGTTTATGAACATGATGAAAGGGCCATAATTAGACCTTCTATAGCTTATAATAAAGGGAAGAATTCGTGTAAGACGAAACTGAGAACTGGTGACCAATCTACCACCCGTTATCACGGTCTCGCACTACTGGTATATATATACAGCCACCTGATGAATACTCTTGGCATGGACGAAACCTGTTTTAAATTACTAATATATTTGAAATCCGCACATTTAATTTAATGATATTTCTCGCGCTGAAATCCGCACATTCAAATGTAATGATATTTCTCGCGCAAATGCAACATTTTTCCCAGAAAGGTAAAAACCATGGTCCAAACGACACCAGAAAATTGAATGGATATTCGTGAAGTGAAATATATAATAGGACTTTTAGAAAGATAGTTGTATTTAATAGCATGGCAAATATACAGGAAGATGTATAGGATAAAGTCGCGCAAATATATATATATTTTTGTTCGCGCGAACATAATGTTCGTTATTCACAAAATTCACCCTGCGTCTATACAGGTTTACATACCTCGTATTATGACCACTTGTAAGAAGAGAATCCAAGACAGCTTCAAAGGTATCATTGTAAAAAAAGATATATTAAATTGAATAAACACTTGCAAACACTAAAATAAATGGCTTTCAATTTGTTTAAGGAGAACTGCGCCCTAGGTTTACATGAAATGATATCCAACACATAATCATCCAGGCTTTAAATTATTCTATATACCATGAAGCAAAAGATGTGTTATTAAATTGAATTCAAATTTATAGGTCAATTAAATAAATATATATTATATTTGTCTGGAGTTATTTGTTAGTAAATTAACTCTGGGAAGTCAAAACCTGAATACATAAACAAATACATGTAGATAACAATAGACACAAAAACAAATTTGAATTTAAAGCCGGTATGTAAATAATAGTATTGGTGTAAATAGTAAAAAAAGTACGTATGAACGCGTGGTCTTTGTTTCACTTTACATCGTTACAGGTTCAAATATAGTCCTCGTGTACTTGGGCCTGTTTTCTATTCAATGCCCTTTTTTATATATTGATCTACATTGTATGTTTGTCCCAAATGGAAGAAATATAACAATTGGTAAATCAATTGTACCATTCAGTGACCAAAAAATATGGACTATTCGGCCGGTATCTATTTCACTGACGTCTTCACTCGCAGTCAACAGTATTTGAAAAGAAGTTTATTAACTCGTAGATTTTGTATATATTCGTAATGACTCACTTTTAGTATTGTTTTTGTTTTGTATTTTTACAAATTGTCAATCTCATCTGGTAATGCATATACCAATAGATTCTTAATACGCACCGAGAGAGATACACTTACCCCTTAAGTTGAGGCTGTGACATTATTTTTAAAATTTTAAAGCAGAGTGCTTTAAAGAGTATAAAACACTGTAGTTGAATTTGTTTCTATAATATTATTTTTATGCCGCTGAATTCAAATTCAGTACTGTTTAGACATTTCGCTTGCAGTCAATCAATCCAGTTCTGTTCTATATCATTTCAGACCTTTGTTGAATTTGAATAAAAGAGATAAACAAATATTAGTCAGAACAGTCTGAAATAGACAGAGCATATTTTATTGACTGTAATCGATGCGTCTAAATAGCACTAAATTTGCGCGAACGCTTAACTTTAACCAATGAAAGTTAGTTAAAACTCTGAATTCATACTACATTGTATAGGGGATAAGTCTGAAAATGTATTTACAAACTGAAAATGATTGATTAATTTAGAGATCAGTTTCTTTTAAGATATGTTCAGATTAAACGTATCGTTTATTTTCGCGAAATAAAGTTGACCTAACCTTATGGTACATTAAGAAAAAGGTCCCAACCTGGGGCCAACGGATATAAGTATACAAATCTCAGTCTCAAAATTGCTATTAGTAAATTGTTAATATCCTTACTCATATAATGTAACCGAAAACTTGACTAGGTCAGCTGATTGTGACAAAGTTTTGAGAGAAGGGGCCAGTGGTATCACATGAACATTTTCAGGGCCAGGGCATGCTAGTAACAAAGCACATTGTGTATAAATTGCAATTTAAAAGAAATCATCAGTGATACCAAAACAACTAAAGGCATATATTTCCTGCATAATCAGGACTTCAACAATACTGTTATAGTATGTGTTCATACAGGAACTTCTTAGGAAGAAAGATAAGAAGTTAGCAATATCCTTTAACTCTACTTTCCGCTATATAGATGATGTTCTTTCGCTAAATAATTCAAAATTTGGTGACTTTGTCGAACGCATCTATCCCATTGAACTAGAGATAAAGGATACAACAGATACAGTTAAGTCGGCCTCATACCTTGACTTACATCTAGAAATTGACAATGAGGATCGATTGAAAACAAAACTTTACGACAAAAGAGAAGATTTCAGCTTTCCAATTGTGAACTTTCCATTTCTAAGTAGCAACATTCCAGCAGCATACGGTGAATATATCTCCCAATTGATACGATATTCCCGTGCGTGCATTTCCTATCACGAATTTCTTGATGGAGGGTTGTTGCTCACAAGGAATCTAATAAATCAAGAGTTCCAAACGGTGAAGTTGGAATCAACTCTTCGTAAATTTTACGGACGCAATCACGAGTTATTTGACTGTTATGGAATAACCGTTTCACAAATGATATCGGATATGTTCCTAACATCGTAACTACAATCCCCTTCCCTTTCATAAATGTGACCTACCGAATTATAATACTATTTACTGGGTTTGTAATCACATAAGCAACACGACGGGTGTCACATGTTGAGCAGGATCTGCTTACCCTTTCGGAGCACCCGAGATCACCCCTAGTTTTTGGTGGGGTTCATGTTGTTTATTCTTTAGTTTTCTATGTTGTGTCATGTGTACTATTGTTTGTCTGTTTGTCCTTTTCATTTCAAGTTAGCCATGGCTTTGTCATTTTATTTTTGATTTATGAGTTTGACTGTCCCTCTGGTATCTTTCGTCCCTCTTTTATACGTTCATATTTTCATTTATCTTCTAAAAGAAATGCACTACGAAATAATTGTGGTCTCGGACCTGCTGTTTTATAATTGCCAATTTCAAATGAGAATATATCCAGATCAGAGATACTGAGCCTTTAATTTTAATTGACAACTTATTTGTTACATTTGGAGGATGAGTCTGAACATACTAGTAGTCAGTCAGGATTCTTATTTGGAAGCAAAAGTGCTTGTTTCTTCAATCCGTTAAGGCAGACTTCAAGTAACTACTAAGTTGTGTCTAACCACCTCCGCTACATAAGGGGGTCTCATATAGTCAATATGTTCATAGAGGGGGGGCAAGGGGGGTCCCAATAACAGCATAACAGCAAATTGATTTGGCTTATAACAGATAACAAGGAATTAAAATGGACAAAAACAGATAACAGTAAATGAAATATTAAAATAAGTCAGGTCCTGGACTGATTGAAAGATTATGTCTCCATCATATGAAAATCAAGCACAATCCCTTCCGTTGCTGAATTTTTTCATTAATTGTAACTCATAACAATACAGAAACAGGTCCACAATAAGTGGTGCACAGTTAGTCCCCATTGAAATTGTGATAGCTTGACAATATACGTAAACTTCATAGCAGACAAAAATGATATCTAGTAAAAATTAAGGGCAGTTATGGTATCAAAGCAGGTCCAATTGACATAGTTCTTTTGTTTGTTATTACTAAAAAATGACCTGAAAGAGTTTGAATATATATATTTGCATTCTGAATTTTTTTAAATGCATGTTCAATGCATGAAGTGTGATTTTTTTCTTAATAAGACTACGAGGCACAGTGGTATATAGGGTAGAAAAATCAAAGGCACAAATTATAAGCATGCAATTTATCAAGTACTTCAAAATAATTTTGACACTCCAATTATTCCACTATTTTCAAAGGCCTTATTTGAACAACTTATTATCAGGTTTTTTAGTGTACCAAGTGTACTAGTAAGTAGAATACATAGTTTAGTAGTGGAACAATGGCTTAAAGACGAAATAAATCTTTGTTTGTAATGAGTTAGGTGCAGCTTCGGAACCCAGTACATGGTTTGAACTTTCATTGTACAATGTATTTGGTTCTGCTTTGAAAAGAATCACAGATCTGAGTCTGTGTACTTTATTATGTAAAATGTTATTGCGAACCCTATCTTAGTTTTCCATAGATTCACCTGCAAGTTACCTGTCCATTTAAACTTTTGTAAGTCCTATTGTCCCATCTAACAAATACAACAGGTATTGTTCTCTGTGTAGTTTATTCACTGGGACCTTTAAATTTCTTCTAGGAGAAATATATCACTCATTGATTAATTTACCTGACCAAAAAATTATCTTCTTTTTTATTGAAATACTTCTAATAACTCACATAAACTGTATGCAATATTGTATTTATTCAATATTATCATTAATATATTTTCAATCTGTTCAATATAAAATCTGGTTTAATACTAAAAAGTTTATTTCAGACACATTTTTTAGTATTTTCCAATGAATTTACATGTTTTTGTTGTTGTTCATTTATAGACTTATGTTTATGAAGACCTTAATTTAAAAATAATAATATTCAATTTTTATGCCCCATCTACGATAGTAGAGGGGCATTATGTTTTCTGGTCTGTGCGTCCGTTCGTTCGTCCGTCCGTCCGTCCGTCCGTCTGTCCCGCCTCAGGTTAAAGTTTTTGGTCAAGGTAGTTTTTGATGAAGTTGAAGTCCAATCGACTTGGTACACATGTTCCCTGTGATATGATCTTTCTAATTTTAATGCCAAATTAGAGATTTTACTCCAATTTCACGGTCCAATGAACATAGAAAATGATAGTGCGAGTGGGGCATTCGTGTACTGAGGACACATTCTTGTTTATTTATCAAACACACAAAAATATTGAATATTTGATCAGAAATCAACTTTTAATTTTTGAATCAGTATTTCAAATGTAATATTGAACACATTAAAAACGAGTTACTCCAGGTATCGAATAAATACAACACCACATGCAGTTTTGTGAGTCCTTACTTAGTATTGGTATAAGTATTTTTTCTTCATTGACAGTTCAATTTTTTACTCAGGTAGATTAATCAATGTGTGATATATTTCTCCTAGAAGAAATTTAAAGGTCTGAATGAATAAACTACACAGAGAACAATACCTGTTGTATTTGTTAGATGGGACAATAGAACTGCCAAAAGTTTAAATGGACAGGTAACTTGCAGGTGAATCTATGGAAAACTACGATAGGGTTCGCAATAATTGGTAGTAAAGACCTACATGTAGTTCTTAATTGAGATCTTCATCAGATATCCCTGGCCATATATTTTTCTTTTTGTCATATTAAGAAATGCTCGAATTTAATATGTATGTACGGGAAACAAGGAACATTATCCCCATACAAAAAAAATAATTCTAAATACAGCCTTCAACACAGAGCCTTGGCTCACACCGAACAGCAAGCTACATGTTCATAAAAAGAATGGATTTTATTACAAAGGATAATCATAAGATATACTGGAATTGTCCTGGATCTCACTGATATTAATATGTTTATGTGTTGATCTGTGATGGGTATATATTAATGAAATCCTTCACCGCCGATACGGGACCACCGTATTACTAGTGGTAGACCCCAATGTCCAATAATCTTCAATTTCTACCGAATATGGGCTGTCACAAAAGAAAATGCTAACATTCCAATTTTCAATAACAGTTAACAGCAAATATATTATCACAATAACAGATAACAAAAAACCTAATAGTCCAATAACAGCTAACAATGAATAAGACAATAACAGCTAACAGAAAATATATTTTCAGAATAACAGATAACAAAGAATTAAATTGCCCCATAACAGCATAACAGTTAAACCCCTTGCCCCCCTCTTCATACAGAAGCTTCTGTAGCTAGAGAGAAGATAGCATTATCCTTTACTTTCGTGTCACACTATATAGAGTATGTCTCCAAACTAAATATTTCAAGTTAGTTATGAAAATATTTTTAATAATTTATCCCATTGAACTTGAAAAAAAGAATAAAAACACATATACTTACATAAAGAAATTGACAATGAAATTTGGTTTAGAACAAAACCTTTTGAAACAAGAATGTGCATTAGCGGATTCAAAAGGGGGGGGGGGCAGGTGGGAACCCCCTTTTTTGGACGATCAATGCATTTGAAAGGGAGCAAATTGTTGGACCTCCTTTTAAAATTGCTGGATCCACCCCTGATGTGTCCCCAGTACATGCATGCCCCATCAGCACTCGTGATCATTTTCTATGTTCAGTGGACCGTGAAAACGGGCGAAAATCTCTAATTTAGCATTACAATTAGAAAGATCATATCATAGGGAACATGTGTACTAAGTTTCAAGTTGATTGGACTTCAACTTCATCAAACATTTCCTCGACCAAAAACTTAAACTTGAAGCTGGACAGACGGACAAACGGACGAACGAATGAACAAACGAACGCACTGACCAGAAAACATAATGCCCATAAATGGGGCATAAAAAAAGAGATAATTTCAACTTTCTGATTGTTCACAATCAATTTCTAGGTAGCAACATACCATCAGCTTCTGAATATGAATAGCTGATGATAAGATAATTCAGAGCTTTCATTCCATATCATGATGTAGTTGATATTAGGTTGCTGCATACAAGGGTTGAGTACAGGATATCAAGGGGAACAGTTGAAGAAATCCTGAAGAAAGTTTCATGTATACCATCATGGGTAGGACGACCGTCATGTAATATCTGTCATAAATGATAACCTTAATTATAGCAACAACCCGGTTCTCGTTTTCTTGATTGTACTATAACAAGATTAGACTAATCATCAAGTTTTTACTAACCAAGAGCAATATTGGTAGTACCTAAGAGGTTGGATTTGCTTAGTCAGAAGTTTTCTTTGTAGTGTTTTGAAAGCAATTTATGTGTTATTAATTTCTTGCTCTTTGTTGCACTTTCTTCAACCTTTGTGTATTTTTAATTGTTTCTGTGTTATCTTCCACCTCTTTTTTTAGCAAACATGATCAATGTTTCAAGTTCTTTTAACCATAAACATGTCTTAATTTTTTAAGGCAATAGCAATAAATTGCTTCGCCAAGGGCAGCTGGATACGACCACAGAGGTCCAACCCTGAACTGTTGGGGCAAAAATAGACAAAATTTTCGTGCTTAATACAGGTTTGAATTTAGATTGTAATTAAATATTTGACACATACTAGGTTTCAAACACAGAACGACTGTAGTCAAAGAACTTAGAATTGGTAATATGCTCAATTTTTGCTTTTGTCTAATACACAATGCTGTTGCAGATTGCCCCCCTCTCCAAAAAAAAAATAATACCCTCCCTTTATTTTATTTTATGCAATACCGTATGCTGTTGCATATTTACCCCAACCCAGAAAAAAAAATGTATCCCCCCCCCTTTCCTACAATTTTTTTTTAAACCTCCACCCTTTTTCCAAAATAATTTCTTTCCTTCAAGTTATGGTCAAATTTCAATTCAAATTTCCATTGGAGATGCAACCATAATTACCGATTTAAATACATCTTTTAATTTAAAAGTCTTATAATAAAAAAAAAAAAATTTTGCAGTCGTATAAAAACACAAAATATTGGTAAAAATCGTCATATATTTAGTCTTGCCTATCATTTTTTAATTTGAAGTTTCATTCTAACAATTATACCTATCAAGATAATAGACTAACATGGTCATTTAAGGGTAATGCCTAGTATGTAACTGGTCTGACAGTTTTGGTGTAAGTGGACATTTGGTATATCTCAATAATTTGGAGACATCTCTTATTTGTATTTTTAATATCATTTTTCTTGTCTTTGTTTCATAACATGATGCACATGTTTTTTTTTAATAAACTTAAAACATATCATGTTTAGAAAGTAACAATAACACTCAAGGGAATTCCTTATAGTTTTAATTTAGAAACAAAAGCTAGCAGGCTAAAAAATAAACAAGAATTAAAATCAAAATTTCAGGGGCAACAAGTTTAAAATAGCCTTGAACAGATTTTTCTGATACAGTGAAACCTGGGTAAACCGAACCCTGATAAAACCGAATTTCAGTTTAAACCGAACAATTTTCAAAGTCCCACAAAATGTCCTTATCAATTAACGTTAATCTAACCTGACAAAACCGAACCCTGTCAACACCGAATTCCGAACGCTTTTTGAAGGCTCGTTAGTAAATTTGTATCTAAAAATTACCTGTCAAAATCGATCAATACCAATCAAAACAATAAAATATTATTAATTATTTGCATGACTTAATTAAACAAACACAGGATGGCAGAGTATCCCCGAAGGTATTTGAGGTTTAATGAACTTGTGAGTTGTTATTACAAACTAATTAGTATATCTGTGTCCATGTATAAAGTTATTTTTTTTGTAAAGAAACGTTAAACTGGTCATGCTGGTCAGCTACCCACATCGCCGATAATGACAAAAAAGGAACTTTCCCTCAGTTCAATTAAATGCACCTTACTCAAATAATTACGGCCTTTCACCGGATTAAGAAGTTGTGCAACACAACAAGGTCAATGGATTTTGATTGCTGGGTTCCCTTTAGAGGCCCTATATATTTGATTCGAATGCTCCCGAAGACTTCCGTTAGCTATTTAGCAACGATAAAGTCCGAGAATAAACTAGACCCCTGCTGTTGTTTCACTGTTGTCGTGTGCCGAAGTATCAATCAGTGGGTGACCAGTTTAGTCCGAGAACTCGTGTGTACAATGATGTTCCCGATTCAATTACGATTCATTTGACAGTGACTGTGAATCTAAATTGGTCAGTGAATTAACGGATGAGAAAATAATTATAAAAGCCAAATCGCTCCACATCGGATATCTCCGAAAGACGAGCGTGATTGACGGAGTGGCGTTTGATTTATAAACAAAAATGTAGCAAAACGTCTATCTTCTTTTAATTTTACATTTACATCTAAATCAACACAAAAATAATTTGTGGTATGTTGTGTCACCTATCATCCCTTGTCAGTAAATGCCAAAATTATTTTGGTGTCGACTTCCGAACACCTGTGAATACCGAACAAAACGCAAAGTCCCGTGGGTGTTCGGTTTGGACAGGTTTCACTGTATATTCAATAAGTGCTTGATGAGATGGCCATTTTTACTGTTAGTTTCTCTCTAAATGCTATAGTTTTCCAGATAATAGCTAACAAACAGCAGTTTGCTTCCTTATGTTTGAATATTAGCCTTAGTGACCATGATGATTGATCTATCAAGATACAAATCACATAAAGATGCCAGACAGAACAAAAAACAATAAGGCAACTGTTGTGTTTAACAGATATGATTAATTCAGCTCTTTTTTCTTCTGAAACATAAAGTTTTATTCAAATAGCCTTGTTTGCATCAGTTTGTCATGTCTGTCTAGCAGTCTGTGACTTATTTTGTAGGCAAAACAAAAATCATTTAAATGAGCTAACAATTTATTTTCTTTCTATGGTTAACAAATGTAAATTTCTCCTCAGTTAACAATGGCAAAATGTGTTCTTTGCATATAAACTTTTTTGTTGTGAATTCTATTTTTTTTTTGCATTTTTTAGTCTTTCTTCTGTGTTGGGTCAATCAAAAATATGTTTAGGTTGAACTAATCCTCCTCTTCCTTTCTGAGTCCATGTTTTTGGCCCTTCTCCACAGAGTTTGTGTAGGTGTTGATTTCAAGTAGCTGAGTGATAGCAGTCTGAAATATATATGTTATAATATATAATTTTGAAGAAAAAAATATCATTCAAGGGCAATTAAACTGGAAAAGGAATTGATGATTTCAGCAATGTTGACTATTTGTACATCTTTAAATTTTGCTGATTATTCTAGTTTGTAAAAGTTTATCTGTATTGGATATAGATTCTGCAAATAAATCAAAGGGCTGATTGCTCTGAGGTGGAAGAAGGTGAATAAAAGGTAACTTGAATTACCATAAAAGCAGCCCCACTAACCCAGCCTGCCTTGTTCCATTATAAAAACAGAAAGATCATATCTAAGGAACTCATGTGTAGTAAGTTTAAAGTTGATTGGACTTCAACTTCATCAAAAACTACCTGGACCATAAACTTTAACCTGAAGCAGGACGGACAGACAGACCAGAAAACATAATGCCCATAAATGGGGCATAAAAATAGTAAGACTTGTTACATACCTGTCAACTTTTAAAAATTCCCATGGGGGTTATTTATAGTGCACAACAACAATTTTAAAGGTTACAATTTTTAGCGCAGTATTTTGCGCAATCTGGATTGTCTAGAAAAAGTGTCATATTGTATGATGAGCTTACATGCCTTTTTCAAGTCTGTTTGCATGATTCTAGTTATTAAATCAGTAGAAAAGATGAACATGTAGCTATCAGACCAGGATTTATTTTCTTGTGGGGTCCCAACCTGTTTGTTGGTCTTTGTGAAAAAAAGAATAGTACATTGTGTCATCGTGTGATGTGTTTTCGTACTAATAACAATTTTCACTGCTTACGGGTTTCACTGTTGAGTTTTTATTCAGGTGTTTACTCAAATTTAAAAAGCATGTCCTGTAGATTGATTTTAGGTATCTAGTTTTTTTGTCAAGGCTTACAACGATTTTTTACTGTTTCTGATTACTTTGCGATTTCTGTATTTCAAAAACGGCGTCATATGTTTTCATATTAAATAAAAATTGGATCAGTACACGAACAGGAAATGACTATAAAATCCGAAAATGAATATTTTCTTAAGTCGTGGTTCTGGTGATCCCTTGAATCATAAGGTATATATAGAGACTCTTATTAGCCTGTGTCGCTCACCTTGGTCTATGTGCATGTTAAACAAAGGACACAGATGGACTAAAAATATTGACTATTTATTATTAATTATTGAGCTCAACATTCTGTTCAGTTTTGTTCCAGTCAGATTTCCTCTATTTATAAGTTTTCAACAAAACTTGCATTTTACTCCTTTGTTAAATTTTTGGCCATGCTGGCCATCTAGGTTGGCAGGCGGGGTCAAAGATCACATTTTTCAAATTAAATATTCCAATGGACACATGTCCTTGAAAGAAAAGTCAATGAGAACCTAATTCAGCCCTGGAGATGGAATACACAATGATTGATGCAAACAGACAACAGATCATACAGCACAATGGACATGATGAACAGCTAGCTTAGTGTAATCTATCACTTACCTAACTGTACACAACAGAGAATGGAAGTCATCAACTGTCATACTTTTACTATCAACTTTTCTCATGTCTACAAAGTCGTCTTGGATGATCTAAAATAATAATTTTTATCTTTAGATAACCCAAGAAATATTCAGCTTCTTGGAATCTACCTTAAAACTTAAACTTATTTTAAGGTCCGCTTTGCAATCTCAACAAACACAAATGCCCCTTTGAAGCTCTGCAATTTTCAAGTTAAAAAAAGGCACAACTCTAATACAGTAAATAATTTTACAACCCAACTTCAATCTATGACTGCTTGTTTTTGTGCTTAGCATTGTGTGTGAGTTTCATAAATTTGCATAAGGCAAACTTAAGTTAGAGTGAATAAACATAAATGAGATAATAGATAAATAATTTAAAGTTGGTAAAAAATTTGCATTTAAGGACAACATCTTCCATTAGGAGTGATATTAGCATTTTTATTGATCTTGTGTCAGATAATTGTTAAGACTTAATAAAACATGGCAAAATCTCCAATAAGGATACATCCATCATCAAATAGTTTCGGTCAAATAAAAAGTTTTATCGATCTTATATTGTTGATCATTTTTGCCATTTATAATTCCTACTTATATGTGAAGTTATTTTTATTTACTGTTCATGAACATACCTTCTGCAATTCATCTGTTAATGAATAATTAATCTGTTTAGCCAGTGTAATGTATGTGCGTATCTTGGTCAACAATTCTGCTGTCATCCCTGATTCTAACATGCTAAAATGTGCTATCCAATCTTCTGGCATTATCTTGGCTTCTAATGGTAATAAACAATCACTCTGAAAAAGAAAACAAAGCAAAGATTCAAATACCAATCAATATAATAGTTTCTGGCCTGTTATATATTCCATGTACAGATTTAGGATATAACTGTATTGTATTTTAAGCTCCGATGGCATCAATTGGGGATTTGATGGCCGCAAATTAAGTTTACTGGCGACGCTTTAGCGGTGACAGTAAACGGGTATTTGCGACCATCAAATCCCAAATTGATGCCATCGGAGCTTAAAATACAATATTGCTATCTCCATTCTATTATGAAACTGACAGAAAACAACATTAAAACCTGAATTCAAAATCTGTCATATGCCGTCTGATCTTGCGCGTACATCCCATTGTCAATTGATGTCATGTAAATAAGTGACGTTATCCAATCAAAATGAATGTTACAAACGTTGTTGCATTAGAATGATTGATTGATTGTTGGTGTTTTATGTCACTTTTAGCACAATTAGCTTTTTTGTGAAAGTAAGTTTTATTAGTGGACAGAGAGATCTATATATAGACCTTCTGCAAGAAAACTGACAATCCAAGATAATAAAGGTGGGGAGTTGATTGCACCTGCCATATGTTGGGTCCAACTCACACTGTCTGTGCTGACAGACAGGCTAGTTGAGTAAGTAAACTACATAGACAACTCTGCCAATTCCTTGTACTGTAATGTGCATCAAGGCGAAAACACTTAAAATTTCAATTTAGTAATGAATTGCACCATTTTCACTTCAGAAGATGTTGTCATGAGCTAGACCTAAGGCAATTTTCAAACAGGACCTGGAAACATAATATGGGTACCCTACTGGAGCCCCATTAGTAGCAGCCTACTTACAGGTAATATAGATTTTGCCTCAGACAGAATCATTACAGCAACATTTGCCATGAAATCTTGTTTATGGTAACTGAAATCATACTCCACTTTCTGCCAGCTGATCAGGTTTCCTAATGCTGTCATGTTCTTAACACCTGGAAAGACAACAAGATCACAAAAATTACATAGACAATAACTATAGTCTTTAAATATCAGCTGTATTTGTATGAGGCTGAGAAAGGTAATGGGAAATATTACACCTGTTTCGAGCCAAGTCTCAAAAGGACACAATAATACATCACTTAAAGTATATAATTATTGTCTTTAGCATAGCAACTAATTTCAACAGTAAATATAAATAAATATTGCCAGATTTAAAACAAAACTGATTCAAAAACATTCACTGAAAATTCTGAAATTGACATTTTTTGCATGGTTGTTTTTGTGTGTTACAAATGTAAACATTCAATTTTTTCACTCCATGATTGGCACAAGAATAAAATCATAATAGATTTTGATCTCTCTCAAGGCAAGTATTGGTAAAATATATATGAGTAGACCTTGATTAGATAAATGTTCAACCCAACGTACCCCCAGCTTCCAGTTGACCAGGTTGTAGTACTGTTTCATCTATAACTAATGATGTCCTTTCGGGTAGTTGCAAGACTCCAGATTTTAAACGGTTTGCTGTGTAGTCTTTTTCTGGACATAATCGTAAAGTATTCATGTTTTCTATTGACAAGGGCAGTAAATGTGACTGAAAATACAAATTTCTTGTCAAGAGTATGCACTCAAAATTCAGATGGATTCATTGTTTGAATATATGATCTAAACCAGAGAAGACATGGTTAAAAGTAGTACAAAATGTTGTATACAAGCTAGTAGTCAGTGCATGATTCACAAAATAATTCATCTGGTATGTAAGCTGAAAATTTGAGTAGAGATCAAATACAGAGGTCTTGATTAATCAGAAAACTAAAATTAACATGATGCTACACACAGATTAAAACATTCCCATACATTGATGCTCTGTTCACATGATCACATTTCAATTTCAACAAAGTATTGGTCAAACCCTATTAAAAATGTCCACATCATAATAAACATGAGTACTTAGTTTCAAGTGAAATTGACCACAACATAATGAACCACTGTAAGCCAATTTAACCAACCTGATATAGATTAACAGACTGTTACATGCCCAGTCATGAAAACATCAAGTTCTTCATTTTTAATAGGCAGGGCATAAAAGCCTTGAAATAAAGTACTCATATTGTTATTAAGGTCTACCTGTGAAAGCAGTCCTGCCATGAACACTTGTAATAGCTGACCATATTTAGGTGTAACTGGGCAATGACTTAGGTTCAGACTGAACTTTCCTAGAGGCATAACATCGGCTCTCCCATACCTGAAAAACATTTATTCCTTAAAAAGTTAAAAATTAGTTGCTATGGTTCAGTTTTAGACATTAGCATCAAAAGCATCTGACTTCCAAAGCCTACAAATTTTGAGCCATATATAAAATCAATGCTGCAAAATCTCCTTTCTTTTTTATTTTAAAAGTGTTGCTCTTCTCTCAAGTATAAAATGGCAACAACAACTTTATGTTCCTCAAACTGCATATTTATTGATAGAAAAATATTAAAAAATACTAGTATGCTATAAAAATAAGGAAAAGTGGTATGATTGCCACTCAGACAACTGTTTACCAAAGTTCAAATGAAGCAGATGTAAGCAATTATAGTTAAGCCTCACATGTCCAAAAGGCAGAATTTTGGTAAGTATTTTCCAATCATTCAAGGGCAACAAGATGGACACTATGCTATTGTTAACTAATGACACCTGGCTGAAATCAGTTACCAAACATAGTACTATTATAGTAATTAAATACTTACACAGATGATAATAAATGCAGTAGAAAGAACTCAGCAGCTAAACTGTCTCCAAGCATTGCATGTTCCAATAATTCCATTATTCTCCCTCTCAAAGTATCAATCTCTTGTTCAAGTTGCTGAAATTCTGAAAGATAATACATTTATTCATACACTGACATAAAGAGTATAAGCATAATTCAAATTAGAGCAAAGTAGAGATTTATAATGTAGTCTTTAAATTGGATAGAAAGAAATGTTGCAACTTTGAAAACACTTTCACTTTTAAGTTCGAAAAGTATAAAACCTCAATATTTACAGTACAAATAATAGTTATAGCAAACGTCTCTTCAATTTTCTTAAGTAAAATTCACAGGTTTTCTCTCATAATGTGTTTTTCAAGGAGAAATTTTAATTTCCAATAGATTGAAATCTACAGAGGACAATCGCTATTGTATTAAATCAATGCATTCAAGACTTTTATTGAATACCAGCTAGTCTATTTTTGTTACAATTACTTATGACTATTTAATTATAATCTATTAAAAAAAAAAAATTATTTTCATGTTATGTACTTGATCTGTGTCAGTGTAATGGCTGTAAAGAAAGAAATATGTCTAGTTAATTTTGCAAATATTTTTTCAATATGAATATGCGATATATAAAAAATATGGATATCGCATGTAACTGGATAATCCTTTTGTGTGTTCTTTTCCTTCTTCTTTATTTATCAATTTTTATATTTTTTTTTATTTTTCTTGATCTTTTCAATAGAAAATGTAAAATATTTCCAATTAAGATGGATTTATAATAATTACATTGCATATATCTTATATGTATTATATTGTATGTATTTCATGTATATGTTGTATTTGTTGGAAGCAATAGTTACAATGTTAACACGATAATGTGTCAACATTGGTTACATTTTATAAACTCTTATATATATATTGTTTACATTGTTGACATCGCAATGTACATGGATACAATGTTGTGAAGATGTTGAGTTAATATACATCCTTTAGAAATTTAAAATCAAGGGACAGTTCAACTTCTAAGAATTGAACAACACCAACAGATTTTCACAAAAGACTATTTTTTCTTCACATCAAAAGTTTCTTTCTTTTTGTGGTAGTTTTATTTAAACTACTATCAAATAGTCTGTGCTTACTAGTTTTATATTCATCTGTGTCTGGTATCTGTGGCAGGAGTGGGTTATTGTGTGTCAGTTTGTTACACAAAACAGCATGTAATCTTGGAACCAATGAAGGGGGCGGGGCATGAGCATTGATCTCTTCTACAGGTGGCTGGTATCCTTCTACACCAAATTCTTCAGGTTGACTAGAATATCATAAAAGTATTTGGTTTAATTTTCAAAATATTATAAACTGGTTAAATATGTAAATTTTATTTCTTTACTGTGGATTATTTTGCAGCTGTTCAATATCATGATATCATTATTTTTTTTAATCTCAAAATTGGGGAAAATAATCCCCTCATTAAGTTGTCCTTCTCGACTATTTATCTTGTATACAATAAAAAATATTTATAATCAATTAATATAAAACGGGTGATGGAAGCTTGTTGGTATTCACTTTTCTTTCTGTATGTTAAGTTACTTCATAAATTTCCCATTTTTCCACCACATTAAAATTTTTCAATTTAACAATGCACTTACTTTTCAGGGTTAAATTGTGCTAAGGCTGGATCCACAGATAATATTCCAATGAATTCTACCATGTCATTCACTTTAAACTTGTCAATATCATCATAAATCTGAAATTACAAGATTAAAATTGTCAGAATATTGTGTCAGAAGCCTTACAATAAAAGGCCAAACTATTATTTGCATAACAAATATTGTAACTAGACGACTAAAATGTCCCCCCCCCCCCTCCCCTCTTACTTTTCTTTAAGAAACAGGCAAAAGTTTCTATTCAGTCTTTTATATGGTTCATGCATCATTATTTGATATTTTGATTTTGAATTCTTACTGACTCATAGAAAAATGGGTTTGGACCAACTTCTAATGTAAGGAGTACCTTAATTGCAAATCCTTAAAAAATACTAATGAACATTAATTATGTTTTGATTTTTCTCTCCATACTTTTCAAACATTTTTACATAAAATTTAGCCATGTTGAAAAACTTGTACTTGCCTTCACTAAACAAGCCGTGCCCTTTTCGTCTTGCAAAGGAAAGTTTAAATCATGACCAACATTTGGAGGCTGTGCTGAAAAATAAAATAAAAGTATATAATTTTCCTTTTCCCTTAATGCAATAATAATTCCACGTTTGAGCAATATATATATATATATATATTTAAAAGTTAGAGTAACAAGATTATGCTTAACCCTTTCCCTTTCAGGCATTTTAGACCTTTACTTATCGAAAAGACATTATTGAAGTTTAAATGAATACTGCATTCGCATCAATGGTCATACACATGCCATGTTGGGCTCAAATGAAAGATAATTGGTAAAATATTTCAAAAAATTAAGTTTGATGATAATTCATCATTTTTTGGTCACGTGGTATATTTCCAAAAGTCACGTGACTGTTGGAGAAAAGGTGAAAAAATACGAAATCTTTGGGCAAAAAGTCATGCAGAGACATATTGGTGGGCTAATAGGGTCAGGTTTTGGTGGAAACACAATGCCTCGAGTCTGTTGAAGCCATATAAGTTATCATACTGGTATAAATAGACGCATAACGTGCTATAGGCCTTGAAATATAGATGTCCGAAACATTCAAAATAACTGATTTTAGACGGCATTTTTGTCCGATTTCAAAATTGGACCCTAGTTATTTGTCTAATTCGTTTTCAACCAATCAGCAACCTAAACTTTTTTTTTACAAGGGAAAATTCATTGAATTACCAATGCTAGCTTGATCTGGGACACCCTTGACCGAGCCCGATGGAGCAAAGGGGGTAAAAAAAGGGGGGGGGGGGGGGGGGGGGGGTAATTTGGCACACACATTCTTTTAAAAAAAAAATTCTTGAAAGTAAAGTTAAGTTAAGTTACATTTAATATAGGAAATTATTTTTCCAACTCCGGCAGTGAGATTCGAATACTCAATCTTAGCGCCTTGGGATAGATCATCGTACCCCTGCGCCACTGACATTGTAATGAATTTATTGAAATTTAAGTACTTAAGTCTACTACTACAGAAGAAATAAAAAAAAAAAAAAAAAATATAAAGATTCTCACCCAGTTGTTTTCTTTTTGGAATTATGTGTTCAGATAATATTTTTTTGTTGCCAAATGCATGATTTTTACGCAAATCTGGGAGGAATCCACTCTTTAAAATGTCATTTTTTCATTGAAATATACATGTTCCTTTATTCAAACAAAAGTGTTTTCAACTTTAGCATACCGCAACACTTACGAAACCATGTTTTGTTACATCTATTTCAACTTTGCCAAAAGAAAATAGAATATTTTAGTGGTTTTTGTCTCTTTTCTCGTAATATCTTTAAGAAATGACTTAGGATTTTTAGCGCATTTCAAGTTTGTGATTGCGCTGCTACGAAAAAAATTACATTTGCAACTAGTGTACAAGTTAGAACTATTAGTTTAATACTATTCTTCAAAAACTCACTGCACAGTTATTGAAAAAAGACATAAATCCTCTTAAAAGAGCAGTTTTCTTTGCCCTTCTGTTTGAAAATTTTCCTCAAAATTTCGAAGAAAAATAAATGGTTTTTACAGAAAAATTACACATCAGTAAGGGGCGACTAGTTCATTAACTAATAATGATAGAGGTTTGATGCACCTTAAATCGCATTGCTGGTTATCTGAGGATTAATTTGAGCCCTTAACCACATCTGTAAGTCAGCAAATGGCGACGGAACAAGTCTAAATGCACCCAGAAATTCTTGAAATTGGCTTCACCGGTAAACTGTACCGGTGTGAAAGGGAAAGGGTTAAATGTACATGCCCTAGTTTCTATTTTTTAATAAAAAATAACAATTCTTATTTTCATTATTTTTATAGGTTTTCACCCTACCAATACATTTTCCAAAAATAGTAGGTTGGAATGTATTTTTTTTTACCTTTGAATAAAAAAATATAAATAATAAAAAAGTAAATTTAAAATGGATAATACAGATAATGCCTTTGAGGAGTTTTCTTCTAACACTATAGGCAAATTAATATCTTTCAACTAAAACACTAAATATTTTCCAAACATTTGTCTGTCAGATATCAGAAGAATTTTTTTTCTTAAATTTTAGTCTTGCATATTATGCTTTAGGTCTTTGAACTTTTTGTTGTTGCCTCATCTTAGATCTTAGTCATTAAATTCAAAAGATATCAGCAACAGTCTCTCCTAAAAAGACCTGATTTTAAAAGAATTTAGAAAAGTTTATTTCTTTTTAGAATAACAGGTTGGTCTTCACACACCTCCTACTTTCAAGTGTAAAAATACCTTGTGTATTTTCTGTTCTTGTTCTTTTAGATTCTGTTGAATCACAGGATTCTGTACCTCCACTTGGTTCTGAAGTCTCCATAGCAACATCTTCTGATTCTTCATCGAAGGAACGTTTATTTCTGACTGGAACATGTGACATTGATGGTTGAGCTTTGACTCCTGCCTTATCAGCATATGTCTAAAATATACAAAATCATAAATTATTAAAAGTTGTAAAAAAACTATTTTTGGGGATACATTATTTCATGTTTAGGCCTTAATAGCCCTTTTTGTGTAAGACTTGCTGCAAAATTTGTTATCGAAGAAATACATATCAAAGTTGTGAATTACATCTGTTTGATTATTCAAGGCATTTTTTTAAGTCCAGAATATGTGGGCAAAGGCAAATGTAATATTTTTCTTATGCTTTATTAAACTGCAATTTGAATGCATAATTGTACACTGTTAAATAAACATGCAGCTTCAAAATATTTCTAAATTGCATATACTTTGCCTTTATGACAATTTTACTATTATTTTCAAACCCTACCTCTTTTACCCAAGTTGTCTCCCCTGGTATTGGTACACAATATATTGTTTGTCTGTCCATAGTAACATTGTCTCTGGATTCTAAATCTATCTGTTGCGATTTCTGCAACATCAAAAATTAAATACATTGTATACATAAATCAAAGAATTATAATGTCTACATACTGAACACATATTGGCTAAACAATTGATTCAAACCAGACACAATTTTATCCACTGTTAGCTGGTTTATTATTTTTTTTCACTGTAAAAATTCAGTGAGGTATTATATTATATGTCTATATAAGCATTGATGTGCACTGACCTGCATTCACAGTATTGAAACCAAAAGTAGGTCTTGTTCTGGCTTAACTTTAATTAATGCAAATTCAGCTCAACTCTTACACTATTTAAATTCATGCTGATAGTGTTCATAAACAACAAGAAAAATAATAAAATATAAAATTTTATGACGCCATATTTGACCAAATTGAAATTGTTGATGAATAACAGGAATCTCTACTGCTAAAGGCTAGTCCAGATCCACATTAAGATAAGCAGAGGATGTCAATGCCACCAAGATCTTGTTGTAATAATAACATAATGATAACTTTTTATATTGGAGAATGTTATGAATTTTAATGACTAAAACATAACAGCCTTCATGTAAACTTACAGAACAGTCTGCGATGTCTTTATACATCCCTGATTTCTGTGTTACTTTGGATGTTTCTAAATCCTTCACCTGATAGAGTCCAAGGTAGAATTCTGGATCATATATATCCTGGACCATACATCTAAATCTCACTAAAGAGTTTGGTTTCAGTGTATGTAGTGGAGTATCATTTAAACTTGGTACCTGCAAATATAGAAAACTTCTTTTAAACAAAAGTTCTGCTTTCTAAGAAGGTATTAGGCCAGAATTTTTTTATTATCTGTTTAACGAGATCCGCCGACTCCACCTTTCCCGATTTTAGAATAAAAATAAAAGTAGTGCTTCTTACTTTTATTATTATTTTCCCGCCGACTGTTACGAAATCCACAGAAAAAAATAAAATGTGTTGTTCACGATACTCGCTTTCAGTCAATTTCGTTATCCGTAATATTTAATTTTTACCAAGTCAATGAAACAGCAATTTTCATTTAAAAGTAAAGAAATTCAAGGCATAAACGATATATTTTCTTCTAAAAGATTTTTAAGCTGGTGGCATGCTTTTCATACTTGTTACACGAGAGCGTACATCAAATCATTCTAACTTTCGGCAAAATCAGTTATTACTTCATCAGAACTTGATGAAATTAGCCTAAAGTAAACTTGTCATCCATGTACAGTACATTCCGGTTATTTGCATAGCCTATTTGTCAGACGAAATTATGCAATAAAGCGGAGTATGCTTATATCCGAAATGCCAAATTACGGAGTCAAATAACATCGATAGTGCAGATCAACAAAGAAGGAAGATGAACGCCCATAGTCCACTTACAACATATTGAATGCTTATTTATTCTAATAAAAGTTATTTGTCTAGTGTCATACATTTTATTTCATTGTGTATTCTTTCAATAAAGATTATAAACACATTTTGTTTAGTTTATTTATGTACCGATTTTTCCTTTACCTGAGATACGAAAATAAAATTGTTCTAAAAATAGATTTGTTTCTATGACCCAGATGTACAAATTACATTGTTACACCTTGTTTAAAATAAACTGTTTAACAATACTACACAGTTAATAATCATTGTAAACAATAATTGTGCAATGAACTGCCTTTGATATTCAGTATTTACCGATTACACAGTGATGTGACACTGTTACTTTAACACCGCTAGTTTCGTTTATGCAAAGCAGTTCACAGGTGATGGGGCCATGCACGGGTTATCCGCTGGACACGAGTGTTGAAAGTGAGAAATATATAATAATCAGAAGTTAATTTTCTTTTAAAAAATATTAAAAAGAAAAGATTAATGTATAAAATTCTTCAACCATATATAAAAGCCCTGTAATATTTAACATAAATGTAGATCACCCAAGCTGAATTACGAGATTACACATTGGATAATGATCGATAATTAGCAGGCGTTAATGTTTTAAAAATTCACCCAAAATGGAATCTATGAACAATGTTTGAAATCCAATCAATAATTAACACCTTTTGAGATAGAAGATCATAGAATGGTTGTGTTTTTACAACAATCAGCTGATTGACATTTTTATGACCTCGAGGCTTAAAATAGAATATGGGAAACTTTACCTGTGTACACATCGAGGACTTTTTTATAATCATATAAACACGAAAGATACTGTTTTAAAACTTTATTTGAATTACACACAAGTAAATGTGAAATAATAATGAAAATTATGATGCATTCAAGTAAAATATACTTACCAAATTGCCGTTTCCGGTCAAAAATCTCGTCTGTTTTAACAGAGCATATCTAGCTGGCGATTATTTTCTATGCAATAAACCGAAATGCCACTTGTAAGGCTATGCATATAACCGGACAATTTAACATTAGGTGAATGGGAAATGGTTTCGTGCAGGAGAAAAGTATGCAATTAACCGAATTATGCTATTAAGCGGTATGCAATTAAGTGGAATCGACTGTATTGCATTAGAAACGTCATATTCCTTTCCAAATAGCGTATCAAACATCGTTTATTTTTGTAAATTTTTCTTCGTCCGACATTTAAATTTGTAGAACTACGGATCGGAATCGGGATTTCATCGGAAACGGACCCGCTATGACCGAAATCCGGATTCTTGCGATAATGACTACAGACGCATGAATGGCACTGCTGACAGACAAAAATTGATCCCAAAAGGGAAAATTACGCATTCCACACGCATTAACATACTTTTGGTTAGATCTTCTTGATTAATGTATATATTTCCATGTATAAGCATAGTTTCAATTTATAGGTTAAAGTTGCTTAACTCTGGGACTATTACACCAGAGACATATATATATACACATGTAATATATGTCTCTGCATACACTAAGAGGTTCCTGACTGGGTGACTGGTATATACATATATAGTGTATATGCAGCGAGGTTGATATATTTGAGTAGTGCCATGGATCTATATTAGTGGAAATACAGAATCAAAACATAGTTTTTATGTTTATATTAATAGAAAGGTTAACCAGAGACATATATAAACTATATGTATTTATATTTCTCTGGGTTAATATACTGGTCTGTTCTCATTTCATTGTTCTTGTATTTTGATAAATTCTAAAAAAAAAAAAAAAAAAAAAAGTCACTTGTAATGGTTTTATTTTTATTTTTAGTGTCGACTGGACCAATTTTGCACTTTTATTTTTTTTTTATTTCGCCCCCTCGACCCTAATTTTTTACAAATTTTCTCGTTAAACAGATAAAATAAAAAGTCTGGCCTTATGGAACCAAACTAGTTAGGCTATAAATGATAAATCTTTACCAGACACTGTTTATTATGGGTTTTACCATTTACTACTTTTTAATTGTCTTTCTTTTGGCCAATATAACTTCAACTAATAAATCTACTTGTGCTATAATGTTTAAAGAACTTTTTCAGTATTCTCACTAGTACTTGCAATTTTTTATTAAAGTTCATGTATGACTGACAGTTATTGTATAAACTTTCAAATACATATCATAATTATTTGAGTGACGACTTTGGTACTTATAGGTGAGGGCTATTCCAGAAAAATGTAGGGGGGGGGGTTGGAAGGCAGTTTTTGTCAGCACCCTCCACCCAGACAATTGTAATTGAGAATTATAGTGCATTATAGTGTGAAAAGTTGCTCTGATACCCATCCCCCATGTATTATTAATACAATGTGATTTCCAACCCCCCCATACATTTTTTTCTGGAATAGCCCTGACTATAATATGTCTTTCATTTATAATTATGTAAACATAATTTTAGAAGGAATTGAATATTAATCCCTTTCCAAGGCAAGGCAGCACTCGCAAAGTCGAAGGGATTAATTTAAGTTTCAAAACTTGTTTCCCAATCCACTAAAAATACATATGTTTAAACGGACAGTAGCTACGATTTTCATTAAAATTATTTTTTTAATCTATATGCCGGATTTTGTACAAAAAGTATGATTAAAACTATTACTGGTTACTTTCCATTTAGAATTCAGAAGCTTTTTAACGTTTAACACCAACATTAATTTATTGTCTATAGATAATAATTCGAGGTTAAGCCTAATCCTTATTCATATGATCTATGTTGACCTTTACTCTTCGGTTCCCAATGCGCAATCGCATATTTTTTCTGGAAGGGAAAATGGTCGAAGAGGGGAATGTTATCGCGGAAATGGTACTTGAATTCAGTTTCAGCTAGAACAGAAACAAAAAAGAGGTGCAGACAAGTTATTGTAAATAATAAATAAAAAACGTTGATGAGATTGGTCATTAAAATCACCAAAAACACCTACGACGCAGGAAAAGTCGAACAGAAGTAGCTGACGGTTTGCGTAATGTTTACATTTCTTAAATTTTCCAGATCACATGAATATAAATCGCAATGTGTTCATTATTGTCAAAAATATGTTTATAAATTACGGGCAGTGATCTCCCACCTTAGAAGAAATTAGAAATCAACTTCTTACAAGTATTATTCTTCAAGTGTATCCTTCATGGAGGCCCCAATTTAACACACAAACATGTGTATACATTATCGGCATGGTTTGGAGAATCTTGGGTTGGAATGATATGCCAGTTTTTGTTTTATTTTTTATTTACATAAATTGGGAAATGGCGTCAAATATGTACGTTTAATATAGAGTATTATCAAATACGTAAGAAAACAAAAAGCACATGTCCATACCTATTTATATCTTGGTTAGCTCACTCGCTGTGTCGGCAAGTAAACCCAATGCATAATTAATGAAATGAATAGGCACGCAACACGATATAAATGATCAATTATTAACACTTCTGTAGTTTATGAAAACATTCTAGCGATCTTATTGCTTATATTTAGTACATATCTTTGATTTTAGCAGCTTTAAAACTTGTTAATAATTTTGTCAAAATCGTAGCTACTATCACTTTAAAGTAAAGTAAGGATTTGAAAATATTCCTATTTTAGCAATGGGACAAATACAAGATGTAATGGCTTTTCCCTCACTTAATTTGAAATAGCTTATCACCAATTGGATAATTTAGTCATTTACAATGAAAAATATTATTGAGAATCAGATTATCTGGAGCTGTACTTTTCAAATACAATAACCCTTTCTACTATAAATACATATACATCATGACTTCACACCTACTGAACTTTTCATGCTATATACTTATTTATAAAAAATAAATGTGTGCATGCACAATTCTAATATTATGTTTGAAATTTCAACCTCCTTAACTAAACAAACTGAAGTCAAACGATTGACCTCCTTAAACTAATGTGCCACAGGCAAAAATATTTTACATCAAACTTGCATGTACCCCAATCAGGTCAATAGATTTAAACACATTAACTTACCTCCAACGAACGACATAAGAAACTTTTAACTTATCCCAACTTAGGGAAAAAGACTAAACCCCTCATTTACTTACCCAACTCAGGGCATAGTTGGTTTGCATCTTACTGCTGAAGTATTCTTTAACACCATTATCATTTTGTTTGTTTTCTGAAAGTATACAAAATCCAGTCTTCATAGGATAAATTTAGTGTTTCCTACAGGTGGTTTTGGCGTGTAATGGCGCCCTGCCGCGATTTCTCGACGCCCTGCCCTTTTTGGGAAAAAAAATTGGCGCCCTGCCCTAATTTTGTCGAAATTCCTGACGCCATGCCTTTATCGTCGTAATTAACAACCGGTACTGAAAGACATATATTATGAATACCGCTCGAGTTATTTCCCTTCAAAACAAAAGTTCACTAGGTCGCCATTTTGTAATCGATTTCATAATCAGCTGATTAGCAAACTGCAATAGATTGAATAGTGAATACAGATACTAATCACGGGTCCTGATTGTATCCGCCAAGTCCCAGAAACATCGTTTTGCCTAGAAGATTAATGAAAAAACATCGATGTGATGCTTAGATAATTTTTTTTTACAGCTGATAGATTTCTAATTTACATAATTTACATTGTTTGCATGGTTGAACAAGCCAATGAACGGCGATCATGAGACATTTGTCAAATTGAAAAGTAAAAATTCTTTGCAAACTATTTTTTAAATACAAATGCTTGACTGTACCTTAAATGAAATGAATAAAAATCCGAACTAAATTATTAAAAGCAGAATAATCCAGAAAATAAATGAATTCCTTGATCAAATGTTTTCTTTTGGTTTACAAACATGTCACATGATCATTTTAGGCGGGAAAAATACTTGGGAAAACACCTAAGTAACAGACAACTATGTCTGGCTATTTATAGACATTTAAAATAAACAGCTGATATATGGTAGTGCCATGAAAGTAGTAAAACTTGTTGTATCTATATTAATTTAATTTGGAAAAGGGTGTAGAGGGGAAGGGGTTAATTTGTAAAGTTATTTTTTTTTTGTAATTTAATAAATTTTGGTTACTAAAAATGACCCTGGATATCAGGGAATGTGTCAACCTGTTTTTAGGGAAAACAAGGAGGATTTGTCAATGACAATTGATATGACCAAAGCAATATTTTTATATACATGTATATGACATAGTGCTTTCTTGTTTTTAAAGAACTGATTTTGTTTTTAATTGTGTTTATTGTTTTAAATATTTCATATATATATGTTTTACACACTTTTTCTTGTTTAACAATTTGTTTTAATGATTGATTACAGATGTATATGTCCTTTTTATAGTATTAAACAAGTATGTTTTAAATGAATCCATTTTATAGAAATTGCCTGTTTATGTTAAGTAAGTGCCCTAAAATTGTTGTCCATCGCGCTCAATGTGCCCTCTGAGCTAACAATTACCCTGCCCTTTTTAAAAGCTGCAGGAAACACTAAAATTGTTACATGTACATGTTAATACATTGTAGAAGTAAATAAAAGATATATCATGTATATAATTATGTTGTTTTAACCCTTTAATTTTAGACATATACTATTATGATTCAGGAATGTTTTCAATAAATGAAAGGAAAGATGTGATGTACTTTATGATCAAACAACCCAACTCAATTGATTTTTTTACTACATTTGTACTAACATAAAGAAGTCTACATCCAAAATATTTTCTATGTTGAGAAAAAAAACCACAAAACTTTCTGTACATATATACACATGCATGGTATGATCTCTGTATTGAAGGCTTTATTTTGACCTATAAGTTTGTGAACCCAAGCTCTGTGTTGAAGGCTGAACTTTGACCAATAATTGTTAACTTGTATTTTAAACATGTGACATAGATCTATAGAGAAATGTCTTATTGACACATCTTAATTGTGTTAGGCAGACACAAATACACCCAGTCATCATGTTCAACCACAAGACCAAGTTTGTAAAATTCTTTATTATTGTCTGACTTCTATATACATGTATTTGCAGAAAAAAATCTTAAATTTTTATTTTTTTTTAATTTATATTTTTTTCCCTTGCCGATGATGTTACCAGAAATTTTTATGCATAATGGTAAAATGTACTCTCTCTTTTAAACATTAAACTAGAGGCTCTTAAGAGCCTGTGTTGCTCACCTTGGTCTATGTGCATATTAATTAAACTAAAGACACAGATGGATTAATGACAAAATTGTGTTTTGGTAATGGTGATGTGTTTGTAGATCTTACTTTACTGAACATTCTTGCTACTTACAATTATCTCTATCTATAATGAACATGACCCATTAGCATGATTAGTTACAGAGGAAATTATTTTGTTAAAATTTACAAAAATTTACAAAATTTATGAAAATTGACTGTAAAGGGCAATAACTCTTCAAGGGGTCAACTGACCATTTTGGTCAAGCTGACTTATTTGTAGATCTTACTTTGCTGAACATTATTGCTGTTTACAGTTTATCTCTATCTGTAATAATATTCAAGATAACCAAAAACAGCAAAATTTCCTTAAAATTGCCAATTCAGTGGCAGCAACCCAACAACCAGTTGTCTGATTCGTCTTAAAATTTCAGAGCAGATAGATCTGGACTTTATAAACAATTTGATCCATGTCAGATTTGCTCTAAATGCTTTGGTTTCAGAGTTATAAGCCAAATCTATATTTTACCCCCTATGTTTTATTTTTAGCCATGGCGGCTATCTTGGTTGGTTGGCCAGGTCACCACACACATTTGTTAAACTATATATCCCAAGGATGATTGTGGCAAAGTTTGGTTAAATTTGTAGTTTTAGAGGAAAAGATTTTAGTAAAAGTTAATGACGACAGACGCCAAGTGATAAAAAAAATTGACGGATTTTGACGAATTACATTTAATTTTCTAAATAATAACAGTAAAGATAATTATTTGAGACCTCTGACTTATCACAATTAGGATATTTCAACAAATCACATGACATTTTTAACCAATTTGACAGTAACGGTAGCTGAAAATAACAGTTTGCAGCTTGATGATAAATTAAGGGCATTATTTCCTACCCTCTTTATAAATGCGAAGACAGTATATTACCCTATAAGGAGCACATACAAGACAACTGCACATCATTACAACATTTCCAACAAAAGAAGCTTTTAATTATAAAGTGAGCCTTTAGGAGTTATGTGTCCAGTTAATACAAATAAAGCACATGTATACCTGTAAACAAGGACGTATATATTAGTTATACGTCCTTGCTGTAAATTATATGAATCAAAACTCATCAGGTATAATTTATATAAAAAAAAATACGTTGTCAATATCAGCGAATAATTGATTTACCAATAATGTTTTGAATTATAGCCAAAGGGTTATTTATCCAATCATCACCAATACCAGGCATTTTTTCTATAGTAGCAATCAACAAAATACTGAGGGACAGGAACAATGTGATGAGAAATGGCGGGAAATTAAAAGGACATTCTAGAACATAAACAGCAAACCCGTAATCAACGAAATTCTTTGACAACAATGATATCATAAATTGATCGTTCTTTTTTATTTTCAATATTTAACTTTTTTTTTTAAATCATAAACTTGTTACAAGTATACGATTGTATTCTAAAACATGATATATTCGAGAATCAAAATATAAATAATGATTTGTTTTCTTCACTCGGAACTTCTCGGCTGGTTCCATCCAACATATGCGAGATGCGCAGTGACCCGAATGTTTCGGTCTCACTAATCAGCGACAATCAGAATTCTAGCGACAAGAAGCGACAAAGAGAATTATTTTAGCGACAAGAACCGATAAGAAACTAGTAAGCGAAAAAATATCTTTTTTAATCAAAATTACTTATTCCAAATAAATATTAAAAAAGAATATGCAAAAGAAAACAATTTTAGCAACAAGAAAGCTAACATATTTGATAGAAAAAAATTGAAACATTTATTTACATGATATATTTGATAATCCCATTCTAAAGCATTGAAAGCCTCATTTATAACCGTTGACATGTTCCCCTACGACTATGTTCATTGACTTTGGTACTAAACAAAACAAAATAGGCACTGGCTACGGTTACATGGAAATGTAACAATAATAAAAATGTTATTGTTACATTGGAGACTAATTGCCGGAATGCAAAGTTGGGCGAGGAACCGATTAATTACAAATGTAACAATAATTACTGAGGCTACGGTTAAATTACATTATTGTTACATGAAAAACAGCAATGTACGCTAGATTGATTAAACTTAAATCTTCTATAGTTGTATTGCTTCATTCTTTCATATGTACTAAACAATACTAGTCTTGTAATTTAATACTAATAAATAATCAAATATTATTATTCAACAAATGGTGTACAACTTGAATAGTTTTACTACGTATTTATGGTTTTGATGTTCTTAAAGATACTACTCAAGATTAGGAGTGTAACTGTCAAAGGCGAAAAATATAGTTCAATGGTTTCACTTTTTTAAAGTATTTAACTGCACACCTCTTATTACTGTCATTATACTTTGGGCCAATTTTGTTTATGGTGAAAAAAATAAAACTTGGGATGCGTTTTAAACCAAACTGAAACAATATCAAGACAGACATTTCATACAGCTTTATAACTTGACGCAAATTGATAATCAAAAGCAAAGTTTGCTAACTGTAACGTACATTGCTTTTTTCATGTAACAATAACGCAATGTATTAACCGTAGCCTCAATAATTATTGTTAAATTCGTAATTAAACAGGTCCTTACCCAACCATGCATTCCGGCATTAAGTCCGAGGCTCCAATGTAACAATAATATTTTTATTATTGTTACATTTCCATGTAACCGTAGCCAGTGCCAACAAAATATGCATTTATATATTATAGTGCACAACAAAATAATTTATATGTTGTGTTTCTCAAGTTTTATTCTCGCTATTTTAAATTCATAGTACGTTTTCACAAGCAGGGAATTTAAAATATTTAAAGGAATCACTAATTCCAGAGAAATATGTTTGTTAGTTAATACATAATGTCAGTTTATATATAAAAAAAAATCAACCAAATACTGTTCATTTATAATGAAGACTTCAGAATAAAGTAAATGTTAGTTATTCGCCGGTTGTCATGTTCATGGTGAATGAAAAAAAAAGTTAAAAATCATTCAATAAGTAATTTCAAGACCTTCGAAGGAATACACCACTAAAACAAGTGCCGTGTTACACTTTACATGTAGCATATGTTTTTCTCCTAGTTTATCCTGAAATTCGTTTGTTCAATCAATATATTTAAATATTGGATAAAAGTATTGAATAATAACAATTGTATATTACATGGTTGTTACAATTATTTATATGATATGTGTTTAAAGAATCCAAATGACAAAAATAACTGGGTTTGTAATATACGAAAGGAATTGTTCCATCTTAGTTTAAATGATTTGTGGTATTCACAAAATTCTTTATGTAAAGATCATATTATTGTTATTAAACAGAGACTTTGTGGTATTGTCAAACAAGAGTTTGATGCTACTTTAGAAAGTTCATCAAAATGTTTTTTGAAATGTCCTGTCAGCACTAGTTCGATGGTGAAATCGTTGTGAAATACCGGCTTTCTTGATTCTTCTAACCAAGTAAATATGATATGCTCTTTATAGGAGTAGCTGTTATGACGTTTTAGTTTAAAATTGTACTACTGAAGCACATATTAGCTATTACTAGTTGTTAGCTATATATTTACAGTTGATATTGTAGTGGGTGAGTATCTTTTGCTTGTTTGTTGATTATTGAAAAGTGTAAAATCAGACTTGAAGAATGACTATTTTCAATTTAAAAGAATATATTTATGCAAGAAATAAGTTATGGATAAACGTCAATTAGCACATAAGACAACAATTTTTCCTCAAATTTGTTGTCAATTATATATAATATTTGTACAAGAACAGGAGGATCTATAGGTATATGTATGCCTATAAGCATTACGCATTAATAGGTCAATTTCTGCTACCATTAATTTAGGCTAGTGTTAAATTGGTTAATATATATTTTACTGTTTATTCTTCAAAATCTCCTTATCATTATTCATCAGCGAGGGTAAATCTATGTCCCATTGACACATTCTCCATTTATTTATTTATGATACAACATCAATATGAAAACCATGACATGTCTTTCACGACAGGAGCAGTAGTTTTTTTTGCTATAACTGTAAACCAGGCAATACATGTTTCTCGGGTAACAGTTATATTAAAAAACAAAACAAATATTAATAGAATATTATTTGTAAATTTTCTGTTTCAGAAATAGAAAATGTCGTCAACTGACAGAAACAAACTCCTAATGGGAGACAACAAGTCTATGTTATCAGCTAGTTCATCATTAATGTCGAAATGGTCACTAAAGACAGAATTGACATCACAAACTGGTATGTTTTTATTTTACAATATAAATTTAAACAGCATGAATTTTTATATGAATATTTTGATGATTAAAAGTAGATGTGACTTGTGAGATAAAAGTCAATAATACAGAAACCTGACAACACAAAAACTCAGTAAGATACATAGTTGTCAACACAGTCTTTAACCATAGTCTAGTGTTTATACATTGATTCTTTACGCTATGAATTGAGCAGTATAATGCCAAGAGTCTAGAAAGCTTTGTGCATATCAAACTAAGAATAACCAAGATCAGCCAATAAATTTTCTAGCACACAAGATCATTAAAATTTATTTGAAGGCAACCAATTACTGTTTTGACAATGTTCCTAATTTTGTGCACATGTATTATTATAAAGATAATGTTTTTTGTATAGATATATGATATCCAATTTTTCTTTGCAGTCATATTTGTGTAAACCCATACCCGATATTTATAAAAAGTGTATTGTTAAATTTAGATTAATTTTGTCATCACATAATCTAGCTATAGAGAAGGGAAGGTATTCCAATGTTAATAGAAACCTTAGAACCTGTACATTGTGTATTGATGATATTGAGGATGAAATGCATTTTATTTTATCATGTCCATTATATTCTAATCTGCGTGAATGTTTGATTAAACCATATTATTGGCGTAAGCCATCTGTTTATAAACTGTTACAATTATCAAGCACTACTAATGTAAAAGACTTGTGCAACTTGGGAAAATATATATTTAGAGCACTGAAGCTCAGAAATGACTGTTTTTAGTAAAATGTTTTGTAATTCATTTGTTACAAATATTTGCTATTTGGAATTACATTTATATGTATTTATATTTTGTGTATTTAAAACTTCTGTCTGTTTTGTCATGATCGTATATTTAAATAAAAAATTGTAATATATATTTAGTATATATTGATTATGCATGTACCTATATGTTGTAAAACATTTGGTTAATAAAGAATTGAATTGAATCCAGCTGTCATTTTGTGGTGATTATCTATAATTCGTTGATTCGTGACCTACAACCAAATAAATGATAATCACAAAACTTATTACAAATAAACCTTAATATTTGCGTTTTTTTCTTCTGTAATGAACATTTTGTTTTATCCACCAAGCAAGGTCATGATTTATTGTGATATGACGTGTGAGGTACAGCCAACTATATTAGAGTGTTACCTATGGCTTGGAAATATATTGGGAGCCATTAAACATTTGAGATGGCTTTCTGCTGGGAACAGTATATCAATATATATATGTTCTTGCTTTCTGCAACTGTTAGCAAGTCAGGAAACTGACTTTTCATTGGTTGTCTATTAAATGTGATACCTTCACGTATTTTGTTATTTTTATAGCTTTGAGTATAGATATAGTAAAGCATATAATTACCATTATTATGATAAAATAACATTGAACAGCAACTATTTTTAACGATTTTTTCTTGTTCAAATTGTAAAAGCCTTTATAGCTTCAGGGATGCTGTGCCCCCCTGACCCACTGCCTCGGTATAAACAGAAGGCAAGTTATGCCACTGGCAATAAAACAAGGGACACGCGTCGCGCCTCGTTAATCTCATTTGATGTTCTACATTGTGTATTACCTTAGGGTGAAGCCACACTAGCTAACGTTGGTCCTATCAGGAAAAATGAATTGAACAGTTAGAAAGGAAACAATATTTCATGTTTTTGTTTCAATAAATCCTTCAAAGGAAAGTGAAAAATCTTTGTTTATAAATATTTTCATTTTATAGCGTGTGCATTTCCTTTGCTCTTACAAATATTTAATTTCTTCATCTATCAATATAATAATAAAAAAAATCAATTTATTTCTGCCCGTATATCAAAAAAGACTAAATGCATATTTTCTTTATATTTAATAAAAAAAATGTTTTCTTGTAGCTAAATAGCTTCTTGTCGCTAAAATTATTCTTCTTGACGCTTCTTGTCGCTTCTTGACGCTTTTTGTCACTAATTAGTGAGACCCGAATGTTTTGTTTGGACTACGACTTTTGGTTTAGGAAAATGTCCTGTCAGCACTAGTTCGATGGTGAAATCGTTGTGAAATACCGGCTTTCTTGATTCTTCTAACCAAGTAAATATGATATGCTCTTTATAGGAGTAGCTGTTATGACGTTTTAGTTTAAAATTGTACTACTGAAGCACATATTAGCTATTACTAGTTGTTAGCTACATGTATATATTTACAGTTGATATTGTAGTGGGTGAGTATCTTTTGCTTGTTTGTTGATTATTGAAAAGTGTAAAATCAGACTTGAAGAATGACTATTTTCAATTTAAAAGAATATATTTATGCAAGAAATAAGTTATGGATAAACGTCAATTAGCACATAAGACAACAATTTTTCCTCAAATTTGTTGTCAATTATATATAATATTTGTACAAGAACAGGAGGATCTATAGGTATATGTATGCCTATAAGCATTACGCATTAATAGGTCAATTTCTGCTACCATTAATTTAGGCTAGTGTTAAATTGGTTAATATATATTTTACTGTTTATTCTTCAAAATCTCCTTATCATTATTCATCAGCGAGGGTAAATCTATGTCCCATTGACACATTCTCCATTTATTTATTTATGATACAACATCAATATGAAAACCATGACATGTCTTTCACGGCAGGAGCAGTAGTTTTTTTTGCTATAACTGTAAACCAGGCAATACATGTTTCTCGGGTAACAGTTATATTAAAAAACAAAACAAATATTAATAGAATATTATTTGTAAATTTTCTGTTTCAGAAATAGAAAATGTCGTCAACTGACAGAAACAAACTCCTAATGGGAGACAACAAGTCTATGTTATCAGCTAGTTCATCATTAATGTCGAAATGGTCACTAAAGACAGAATTGACATCACAAACTGGTATGTTTTTATTTTACAATATAAATTTAAACAGCATGAATTTTTATATGAATATTTTGATGATTAAAAGTAGATGTGACTTGTGAGATAAAAGTCAATAATACAGAAACCTGACAACACAAAAACTCAGTAAGATACATAGTTGTCAACACAGTCTTTAACCATAGTCTAGTGTTTATACATTGATTCTTTACGCTATGAATTGAGCAGTATAATGCCAAGAGTCTAGAAAGCTTTGTGCATATCAAACTAAGAATAACCAAGATCAGCCAATAAATTTTCTAGCACACAAGATCATTAAAATTTATTTGAAGGCAACCAATTACTGTTTTGACAATGTTCCTAATTTTGTGCACATGTATTATTATAAAGATAATGTTTTTCTGTAAATCTGAATATAATTATTAAAAATTATGTTACATTGAGAATGTGATGACAGAGAACAGGTCTTGTATCCAGGGAACTCCAAATGCTTACTTTTTGAAATGTTTGATGGTTAAAAAAAGTTTTAGTGTTGAAACTCAAATTTGTATGTAAATCTCTCATCTCTAACTTAAAAGAAAATCAGGAGAAATATCTGTCATATGTCTGTAGCTGACAGAATTTCAGAAGAACAACACTAAAAAGATCTTAATAGAAAAAAAATTTAATGGGATGACATAAAATTAGAACAAGCACACCAAAAATAAAATCAAAGTAACAGCTCTTTTATTGCTGTTCTTCAACTCAAGAGTTATAATTAAATGTTACTGTTGATTAGAAAGTTAAGATATTTCAGTGTGTTCTGGTCATGAATATTTACACAAGGAGTAAATAAATTATATAACACTTTTCTGTGTGAATGTAAACAACATATCCTTTTATAGTAAACTGATACCTCTTTTTTCAGGTTTAGGCCTAACAGCAGGATTGGTAAAAATGGAGAAGCCATCTTCTGTGACAACATCAGGAAGAAGTAGGCTTGACCAAACTTCTTCAAACATTGGCAGAAATACTACATCTTCAGCGTTACACAATACATTACTTGGACCAACAAAGTCAAGTTTTTCATTGTCAGGAAGACCAGGATTGACATCAAATTTGACCAGCAGTTTGACCACATCATCCAATTTGTCCAGTAGGCTTGGTCTGTCATCAGGTTTAAGTAGTAGACTTGGACCATCCTCAAATTTAACAAGCAGTCTTCTGACAAAGCCTGACCAATCAAAACTTAGCTCATTAAGAAGTGGTGATACTAGATCTGAGCAAACTTCCTCCATGTTTAAGGAAAATTTACAATCTAATTTACTGAAGTCATCTTCACCTCTTGTCACGATAAAAATAGAACCAGTCACGTCCTTTAGTTCTAGCAGTTACTCAACTCAAAGTACATTATCAAGGCAATTGAGCTCAGATAAAAAGGAGACAACCAAAAGAAAGAGTAATGATCGGGCTGCAATCAAATCAAGAAAGAAGATGGTGAATAGTGATGGGAAAGTTACTACAATTACTAGATATGAAGTCAAACCACCACAGTATAAATTAGAAATAGATATTAAAGACAAAGGAATAGATATACCAGACTTTGTATCGCCAGCCCAGGATCCAAGTTTGAAACCTATTTCTAAACCATTGCATGATGTGAATGGGATAAAGGTATTAATTTCTTCACAATATCTGGTGTTGAAATCAGACATATTTTGGCATTTGCCATAAGGGATCATTCAAATTATCATCCACTGGCCCTTTTTTTAAATGTTTAACATGTTTAAGGATTCTACACACGTCAGGTTGAGTTGGTTGATACTGGCTTTCATCTTTCTTAACATCTATGACAGACAATTTTAAAGTTGCAAACTTGCAACTCAATCACTTAAGTATGGTTGTTTCAATGAAATGAATCCTGTTAAAGTTTTTAATTCATTACATTTGCCTGAAAAATGAACTGTTCATTCAGCAAATTGGTTTTGTAAAAAAATTTGCTATAAACACAACTATAAATTGAAAACAAAAATATAAGTAATTCTATTATTCTTAAGCTTGGGTTTTTTATGTTACGAAAAAAGTCATTGCTCAACATGCATGTTTAATTTTATTATTTAAGCTTGGTTTCATCAATGCTGTTAGTGGATCACTTATTTGCCAACCAGATTTTAGAAATTCAGTAGACAATACTAGAATAGCACTATTAAACATGGCAAAGAAGTTGGTTGTTTATGATCCAGAGTTTGTACTGAAGGTAAGTTCATATTTGATATTTTTTATCCCGCACAGAGCCTCAATGGGGGATATTGCTGTAAGGCATTGATTGTGCTTAGTCCATCTGTCTGTCGAGTACGCTTTTTTTGATAATTTGTTAAAAAAACCAACAGAATTTTAATGGTGGTTTATGATGATACAAATTTGTAAATCTTGAAAGAATGTTTAGATGAAAACATCTTTTTTTAGCCAAAACTGTTGCTTTAATTTATTTGATTATTTTTATTTGTACATTTGTTGTAGGTTGCACTTTATACCAGAAAGCAACTTAACATAAGAACAACAGCAAACTTTCTGTTAGCCATGGCAGCTAATATTGATTTGTGCAGACCATTCTTAAAGAAATACTACTGTGCCTCTATAAGTTTACCATCAGACTGGATAGAAGTAGCTGAAATATATCAGGTTAGTTCTGGTATGGTTACCAAAGAGAGATAATTTAGTTTGTGACTGTAGGGTAATTGTCATGATAGAAAAATTGTGGATGTTATGCCCAAAAAAACTTTGCCTATTGGTCATACACCTTCTTTGTCCCACCTGAATTTGCCACTGTATTCTTAATTTTAATTAAGAATTAGAAGAAAGGTTTTCGAAAAGAAAAGATATCAATTAAAGAAAAGATTTATTATAACAATAAGAATGGTATAATTGCCAATGAGACAACTCTCCACAAGATAGAAGATGACACAAAAATTAACAACTATGCATGAAATAAAATTGAGAATGGAATGGTGAATGTGTCGAAGAGACAACAACCTGACTAAAGAGCAAAAAAACAGGTGAAGGCCACCAATGGTTCTTCAAAAGAGGGACGAAAGATACCAAAGGGACAGTCAAACTCATAAATCTAAAACAAACTGACAACGCCATGGCTAAAAATAAAAAAGACAAACAGAAAAACAATAGTACACACGACACAACATAGAAAACTAAAGAATAAACAACACGAACCCCAACACAGCCAGAAAAGTTTTTTTATGAAATTGAACTGATGTCTGAATATTCAGTAAATCATAACAATAAAGAATGTACAAATCTTCAGTTTTATCTGTATTTTGGAAATTATATTATATATAGTTGTGATATACATTTGTAACATGTATAGTAAAACATGTACACTGATGTTTTAATTCAAACATTAAATATTAACTGTGTATAAATATAGATTCTACTACTGCATCAAGTGTGATACAATATTTATCCATTCAAGACAGTTAAATTTTCAAATTTGAAACACCATTTTGACCAAGGAAGAACTGAGATCAAACTAGTCACTTGTGATTAAATCAAAATAATCAACAAGTCATGAAAGGGATAAAATGAGTAAGAATTAGAGAAACTGTCTTATCATATTTCAGTTTCATAGTGCGCAGGTTTTAACATAAATGTATTGTGTTTTATCTCTTCAGGCTTTCCATGACAGACATTTGACACAAGGGGCGTTACCCTCAGCGCTAAGAAGAGTTATGATGACTAAATTTCCTGACTTTGATGAATACCAGCTTGGTAAGAAAACATTTTGCTTTTGATATCTGTTACATTTTCAGAGCATTTATGTTTAAACTCAAAAGGCAATAGAAGGCCATTTCAGTGACTGCCTTTTATTTTGTCTGACTGTAAAAATGTCACATGTATGTCACATGTATGCTAAACTGGTTTGATTGATTGATAATTGGTGTTTTAACTTCTCTTTTAACTGCCACTTTTGGCCAATTTCATGGTGGCAAGTTTTAATTGGTGGAGGAAACAGATTCCCCGGCTTTGATAGGAAAATACACTGGTCGGAACATTTGAAAATTGAAACTACAAATGTATTTGTATAAACTATCTATTTCTGATGGTTGAAAATTGGATAAAAGGGGAGATAATTACATTTCGACAGAGAAAATTGCTATATATAGGTAGACAGAGGGGCTTCCATATTTATGCTGGATAGTGTCTGATCTGGAGATAAAGGCATCCAAGTTACTTAAGTACAAAGTACAATGAACAGAAGGAAAACTTCTATTGCTGTAAATAGTTCAGTGGTACTTCTACTGGTACTAGAAATATGTGCTATTAATTCCATTATTACTAATTAATAAAGGAATAAGACTTTATTTTACGAAAACAGATATTTTTTTAGTATTCAGGATATATATATACAGGGTTAGATACTTGATGTCTTAGTTACTTATGCTCTGTTGTATTTCTTCAAATTTTCTGTATTTATGTGCTTTGGAATGTGGGGGAAAAGGGGGGGGGGGCTACTTCTGTCTAGTTATTCTGTTGAATTACATTAAGTTTATGAAGTTCTATAAAATTATTTATTATATACTTAGTAGTAAATACAGATAAATTGTATGTTTAATACAATCATTTGCAAGCGTGCTGTATCAGTCACCTGTGATGATATCGATATCAGCACGGTTGCAAAAGCTTTATCACACCTTTAATCTGTATGACGTCACGTCATGGATTGCAGTCACTGTTGCAAAGGCTTTCAAATCCCTAATCTGTATGACATCATGTCAAACCTATAATCTGTATGACGTCATGTTACATAAAAACATCTACTTGAGGTATATGTATATAATAAAGTGTATATGATATGGCTTTTTCAATATCACACACCATATCAACCCTCAACCAATATAATCCCTCGAGCAGAGCTCTTGGGATTATATTGGTGTCTCAGGTTGATACGGATGCGATATTGAAAAAGCCATATGATATTCTCTATGTATAAATTTCACAATACTCAATATAAGGATTTTGACAAATATTCATGCCTAAACTTCTAAAATAGTGCATGGAGCATTTCGAGAATGATTTATTTCTTAATTTTACTTGCAGCCAAGTATAATAAAGAAAGTTCTAGGAAGAAGAAAAAGAAGAAGGATAGACAAAAGAAGGAGAATGAAGGTGATGGATCAGCTGTAATAGAAGGTATGGTTGGCAGAGGAGGTTTGTTTGGCAGAGGAGGTATGATTGGCAGAGGAGGTAGAGGTCGTGGTAGAGGTAATGCACCTAGAGGAGGTTTTAGTAGAGGAGGTAGGGGAGCTAGATTTGGCAGTTTTCTACCCCCACGACCAAATGACAGCTCATCAGATTCTTCGGATTCTTCGGATGAGGAAGAAGAAGAATCCAAGATGAAAAGACAGGTAATTTCGTAAATATTGTGTGTCTACCTACTTGGACAATTAAAAACATCTGCCTGTCTTAAAAAATAATTACAAGTTAGGATGCATCATTTTAAACTTTTCAAAGGTACGTTGTTTTCCAATGAATGTATATTTATTTTGACCTACATTTAATTGATTTTCAAGAAAAACAGTGAAATAGACAATAGAAGTGCCCGATTTTTTTAAGATATAATTAAAAAAAATCATGTTTTTCCATTTAAACCTAATAACAGCACATAGGGTCAAGTTCTTTCTTTTAGTTGTATAGATACCTACAAAATCTTAATCTTTATTCCAATGAAGACCATAAAAAGAATTTTTCAATATACTGAACTGTGCAGTGGCGCGACATTCCAACTAAAATATTCCAAGAAATGTACTATAATTATCTATTTCTTATTCAATGTTTTTACCATGATAGTAGATTTTTTCGGAACCTTATGTAACAAACCTCATCAGTTATCTAAAAGTTGCTCCCCATTTTGGGACTTTAATGTTATGGTAGATCATTGATTAGTCTCTGGTAAATTTATTCACAATTTGTTTAGTCTCTGAATGATTTTAAAGTGCTTGTAATATTGTTTGGCGCCTGTCTATTGTGAAAGACCAAATGTTCATATCTAGCAGTCTTTTTGGTTTATGCAATGATGGGTCAATGTCTAAATAATGTACATTATTTATTTGTTTATAATTCTTAGATATCAGATGTTATTTATGATGATAAAGAATCGAAAGAAGACATTGAGAAGACGTCTTTTTCTCTGAAACAGCTGATTAGAAAACTACATATCACAGAGCCAGTGTACCATGTCATGGCCCTTATTGGTAAAAAGTATGCATACTTTAAAAAATAATTAGTCTATGTGCGTCTAAAAGCTCCTAAAAAAACTGCATACTATGATTGTCAAGTTGTATTGTTTCTGGAAAATATTTAAATTTTGTGCATAATCATAAAGGGCATGTAAAATAAAATATTTGTTTTACAGATAGAACAGAAAATTCACTGCTGACTTGTTTAATGTATATTGCTGAAAATAATAATTAGAATTTATAAATTATGTGTGAAGAAAAATTTTTTGTTTTAAAAGTATAAATCTATTGACTAGAAAATTGTGGATCACATTTTTGTTTTAAGAGTATAAATCGTTTGACTAGAAAATTGTGGATCACATTTTTGTTTTAAGAGTATAAATCGTTTGACTAGAAAATTGTGGATCACATTTTTGTTTTAAGAGTATAAATCGTTTGACTAGAAAATTGTGGATCACATTTTTGTTTTAAGAGTATAAATCGTTTGACTAGAAAATTGTGGATCACATTTTTGTTTTAAGAGTATAAATCTATTGACTACAAAATTGTGGATCACATTTTTCTATAAAAAGTATAAATCTATTGACTAGAAAATTGTGGATCACATTTTTGTATAAAAAGTATAAATCTATTCACTACAAAATTGTTGGTTATACATTCTTTGTATGAAGCTAATATCTTTATAAAACTGCATATTAAAACAAAATGAAATTTATCAAACATATATATCTTCAAAATGATTTTCCCAATAGATTTGTCCTAATTTTGTTGCTGGTGTAGAAGAGATAAAATACAGCTACCTTCCCCTGTGATGTTTTCTATTGTGTTCTATGATCACTTATCATTATTTTTGCTGAAACTAATGGACAAAAACTAATTTTAATCATTGCCTCAATTATTATTTAATAGGTATCCAGAGACATTAGAAGATTTTTACAAGTGTCGTCTTCCAGGACAATGGGAAGAAGAAAAGGCGGGAAAAAGAATGAAATTACCTGTCCCTGAGACTTGGGAAACTCAGGTTTCTCTTAAAGGAAACAAAGCATCAACATGGGAAGACTTAATAGGTATGTGTATTTTATTATCTTGTTTTTTATCAGAAATTATTGTGAGGTTTATTAATACAAATAATGTAAAATAGTTGGTATCTCAATAATAAAAACTAGTATTCTGATATCTGATACATGTATATCTGTATGAAATTTTCCCTAGATCCACATCTATTAATCTCACATTTTTGTTCATTCATAAAAAATCGCAATAATAAATGCAGTAAATAATTTCTGCATGTCTTTGGGTGTGCAAATGCTGCCTTGTAGCGGCATCAGGCTGCTGTTTTTAGAAATCTACAAGAGTGTCTTTTACGTACAAGAGATATGGCTCTCTCTTAACACGGGTCAGCCATTTATTGTCCCCTTCTGTCGGACTATCATGGTTTCCTCAAGACCATACTATGCATTTGCAATAATATATAATTTCATAAATAAATATACATGATAAATGTGATAGTAGTTTGTACATGATAATTTTTTTAAAAAGGTTTCTTTTTTCTCACATTTAATAATAATTTTGAAAGAGGAGAAATTGGTACAACCATCATCTTCTATAACATTTTGTTAGCTAAATGTAGAGATTCTGTATCTGATTTGAATATCAGTTTAATAAATTTGTTTGTTTTTTAAACAGACCATAAAAAGTTGCCTTTTATGGCAATGTTGAGGAATCTGAGAAATTTGATAAAAGCTGGCATCTCCAACAAACACCACACAGATATTATCAATAGACTTACTAATGAGGTATGTATAGTTCAAACACAGACACACCTATGCTTCCTTTTATGTCTTTCCTTATTCGATATCTCAGCAAACAAGAATTTAAGGTTTCAGGTTGTATATTTCGATCAGATTTGTGTCTGTTTGCTTGTCTCTGGTTGAGTGATTGTATGTATTGCCTTATAAAACTTTATATGAACAGACCTTTGAAATTAGGTTCCAGATACATAGATATCACTACATTTGAGACAAACAGAGGGTGGCCTGACCAGACAGGTTTTTTTTAATAGAAGTGACTGTTATGCATGGTAGGTTTCACTGTATTACTTTTATCATTTTACAAACTCTTGACATTTTTTGCCACAATTCTTGGTCAGTTGTCTGTGAAGTCTCTTTATATATGCTTGACCAGTACAAACTCCTTATAAATAAATAAATTTAATCTGTGATACAACGACTACGTAAATACAGAGTTAATAAAAATAGGGACGAATTATTAAAGTAAAAGTATAAAACTGCTGTGAAAACATCAACTTTGAAAAAAAACTACGTCATATTATACACAGGTAAATGAACATAATTTTGTTGTTAAATATATTTCTTCTGTCTATATAATCCTCCATTTAGGAATACCAAGAAATTTCTTGTGTATCAATAAAACTAATCTAAAAATTGTTACATGTGGGGTGAATATCAACAATAAAACTATACAATTGATGCTCAATAAAACTTTGTATTTGTTATAAGTTAAGCATGTATTTGTATCATTAACATGTGCATTTGACATAATTTCAGAGACAAGTTGTCAACAGTAAACAGTTCCCATTCAGATTTTTCTCTGCATATGAAGTTTTGGTTAACCTTGAGAAAGACTTTGAGGAAAGTCGTAAGTAATCTTTTTCCCTTTAACCCTGTTTATATGGGAATATTAGAATTAAGAATATTTTTGTATTAAACATTTAGACACGAGTGAATCATCTGAAAAGGAATAGTGCAAATCAAGACAGTTTCCTATCTATTAAAAAGAAAACTGGGTGCAAATAAATCATCCAAGCACTAAGAATCCAAAGCAACACGAAAAGATATGAATTTGTTAAAAAGAAATATATGATCCGTACAATTAAAAAACAAAAGTGTAGGTTTTTTTATCTCTCAACATGTACAACTGATTTTTATTAACAGAAAAAAAGATTGTACAGGAAGCAGAGATTGCAGCCCAGTATGCAGCATTAGGAATTCCTCAACCAAGTGAACGAGCAAGAGGTCGTGGACGTGGTAGAGGGAGAGGGAGAGGTAGAGGACGAGGAGGAGGAGGGGCAGATGGAGAAGTACAGTGGTGGATAGAAAAGAGAAACAAAAAGAAAGCTGAAGCAGGAAAAGCAAAGTATGATAATATTAACACTGTCACATGTTTGCCATCGAAATGCAAAAAATATCTTCTTGGATTATGTTAAAGCTTTAAGGTTTTGTTTGCTATGAATTTTAAAAGTGTTTGTCTCTGATATTTTCTTTTCTTTGTTGAATTTGTATACAACTTGTATGGACATTGAGTGATTAAGAGTTTATCAAGTGGTGTGGTAACTTACCCTTTGTTTAAGATTGTATGGTGTCCTCTAGATTTTTAATTTTCCTAATTTGTGTTGTGTGGTTGCTGTCTCATAATGTTTACTTCATAGCTCCGATTATTTATATAAACATTTATCTGTCATCTATAATTGAACCCATATTTCATAATTACAGCCAAATGACTTGAGTATGTAGGTTAACAAAAATCTTGCTTGTTAGCTGAACCGTTAAATCAATATTAGGTGAGGTATACTATTGCTGTTGTCTGTTCTATGGTCGGGTTGTTGTCTCTTTGACACATTCCCCATTTCCATTCTCAATTTTATCCATCTTTCAGAGAATTCTAGTCCTACTGACAGATATTGGTTATCTGTCAGACTAGATGACTCTATAAAGACAGTAGTATACCTAACCTGATAATGATTTCATGGTTCAGCTATCTAGAAAGGTAACCAAAGATTTTGTTTTAACCTACAAACTCAAGACATTTGGCTGTATTTATCATTTTATGGTCTCATTACCAAAATGGTGTCAAGAAAAAAGCTAAATTTTATTGAAATCTGACTGCAATGCCTTCTGCAATCATTGTAAATCATATTATATTTCAGAGAGACTCCTTATGATCCAAATCTGATACAGAGATACAGAAAAGCCTTAGATACAGCTGTTAAAATAGCAACAGTATACAATGTCCAGCCAATCAAAGGAAAGACAATCGTTTTCTGTGATGTTGGAGAGAATATGGATGTTAATTGTACAGCTGCTAGGGGTCTTGGAAAACCCAGAAAGGTTAGACCAACTACATTGGTATAAATTAACTTAAACTTCTTGTAAACATGAAAACCTAGACTGGAATCGTTATTTACTTTACATTGCTGTGATATTTGCCTAATGAGTTGCAATATTATAACACCAGTTTATGCACTTTGTCCAATCTTTAAATTGGATAGAGGAACATAGACACAAAATCAGTACATGCACCGCAAATAAT